>NC_045796.1:81640343-81954817 GCF_009873245.2 Balaenoptera musculus | reverse complement strand
GCACACCATCAATGACCACAGCAACCTTTTGGTTACTTTCTCCAAAGAGAGACCTCCTTGTTGTCTCTTGGGGATAATCTTTGGCAATCTACCTAAAAACACTGTTACATAAACCTTCCTCAAAAATCATGTTCGTAGGTATCACAAAAAAAAGCCAAAAAATAATGAAAACTTCAGTGGACTAGCGAAGAGTCTATATATTTAATCAATGTATGTTTTCAATAACAGCCACCTAATCCGTTTAATAGTCATCTAATCAAGATACTCTGTTGATTTCCAAAGGGGAAGTGAACTAGAAAAATTAATGAAAGTGACTTTTTTGTAGGAGGACACAAGAACAGATCTTTGCCTTGGAAAAGAAAATTTTGTTTGGCTAAAAAGTTCTGGATTAGGATGTTATTCTTAACTGTCGTACAATTATGTCAGAACAAAGACTGAAAACATTACATCTTTTTTTTTCTAATTTAGTGTGTAATATGTTGAGTTCACTTTAAAATAGTTCTAGAGAATTTTCTTAACATTAGACATTGACAAACATTCATGTACTTTAGAAGGACAAAAGGGGAAGAGGCACCTGGAACTCATTTATATCAACTTAAGTGCCTTAAATAGTACTAATATTCAGAAAATAATATTATTTCCACTTTCCATTAATTCTTAAAGACAATATTAAATGTTTTATAGGGGCAATTTTTAAAAATATTCTTATAGGACCAATTGTTTTTAAATATTTTGTTACGGTAAATAAACCATGGTGGATTTAATGCTGATACCTATTTTAGATTTTTTTTTACTTTTTTAGCAATTGAAATTTTTAAAAAAGAGAACTAAATTTCATATGAAATGGTTTTATGATGTTTTTATCAGTTTCCTCTTCATTCATTTGGCAAAGGAAAGCGAGATATCTTGAAAGCTTGAGAAATAATTTGATATTAACTAAACCCAACCTTCTATAGTAATTAGCATCTGTTAGTTCCAGAAAAGGTAATGGATTAGATAAAGTAGAGGGAAAACACTTGTAACGGCAGCTCTCTTGACGAGCCATTCGTTAATCTAAGTAAAGGTGCAGTGGTGTGTTCCTGAGCCAGATGGTCATAAATTTAAATGATGGAACAGATTGGCCGAAACTGAAAAGAGGTTTGAAATTTTTACTATTAAAAAAAAAAACAAGCTTGAAAAGGGTAGACACTTTGAGCACCATCCCTCTGAGGATTTGTTTAGATATGGTGAGTTTTGGATGACATGGAGAACCTAGCCTGGGAACAAGAAGATGCAGCATTATGACGTTATTATTGCTATCGCTGAATGAATCCACCGTGTAATCACACATTGGTCAAGTACAGAGAAAGCCTTGCCTGATGCGATTGTCTTAAGAGCCCTGAACCGCCGACTCCCGTTTCAGCCAGCCTGCCTGCTCTCTGCATGTGCCTTCAGTCCGGCCGCTCAGCTGTGTCTGCCCTTCGGATCGGAGCTGTCAGCTGCATGGCCAGAGTGTTTATCATCACCAGGACCTGCTGACCAGCACAGTTCATTGTCTGATGTGTTCTCTCATAAACACACACACAACGTGGTGTCTTTTTAGAACATCATTTGTTGAGCAACTAGGCATGGAGGAAACAATGTTACTGTTCTTGTTACCTACACAGCACAGAGCCACTAAACACATCTGCTCTTTGCACACTGCAGCTGGGGACAGTGGATGTGGCGGAAAGCGGAAAAGAAAGGGCCTCCACCTGGTCTCGGATAATCCGTATCTGTGAGAAGGCTGCCTCCGTGTCCCACAAAGTCTGCAGCCAGACCGTGGGCCTCGGACCCTTCCTGTCCGCTGCTTCAGGCCTGGAGAACCCTGGGCCCCTCACTCCATAACAACATCACTTTTTTTTTTGCATAAAAATAGAAATGCATTTTTTAAAATTTTTATTGGAGTATAGTTGATTTGGGATGTTGTGTTAGTTTCAGGTGTACAGCAAAGTGAATCAGTTATACATATATATATATCCACTCTTTTAGATTCTTTTCCGATAGAGGTTATTACAGAGTATTGAGTAGAGTTCCCTGTGCTATACAGTAGGTTCTTATTAACTATCTATTTCATATATAGTGTTGTGGTCCGAGCACGGGTTGGAAAGAGAATTTCCACACATGAGGTATTTTAGAAGATTGTGAGTTTATTTAGAACGAAGAGCAGAGTTGGTGAGGGGCGCTGCGAATCCAGCAGGCCGACTTCCTGATGGACCAGGGAGAGCCAACCCCCTTTGTGGGCTAGTAGCCAACCTTTATAGCCTCAAGACAAAGGAAATTCCTGCTGGCAGGATGGCATTAGGTGATTGGTCAGGAGGATACAAGGTTACTACATGGTGAATATTTTGCCTAATATGGAGTTGGGGGGCTGTCCAGTTTAGATTAGGAGAGACCGTGGCAACAGTTGTTATGGGGGCTCGGTTAATTCTGGAGTTTTTGTCCTGTGTCCTTGATGTAGGGTGTCCTTGATGTAGGGCTCCATATATAGTAGTGTGTGTATGTTAATATCCCAATTTATCCCTCCCCCCATGGCATCACTTTCTAATGAATAGCACAGTAGTTTATAAATGAACAAGAACACAAACAAAATGGGTCCACAAAGCTTCATACAGTTCATCTGATGCCCACAAAAGTCCCTCAGCTATGTTGCTATTTTTATCCCCAAGTTAGAGGCGAGGCCTCCAAACCCAGGTCTCTGATTGCAGCCTGCCCTTCCCGGCCCTTCACACCCAACTCGTGGCTCAGGAGGGCCCGGATTGGCACTCTGGGTTTTGCTGCTTGTTAACACTTCCTTGATCAACTGACCTCAGTTCAGGCCTAGCTGGCGTCAGAGAAGTGAACGTGAACAAATACAATTTACCAGGAGCTGCCACAGCAAATCAATAACCTGTCGAATATCAGGAAACTGTTGGTGAACACAGCATCTCATTCCATCAGTCAGTCATCTCGTTCATTATAAGCTGTGTTCGTTCTACCTCGTGTGGTTTTTGTCTCCCCAGGATGAACGTGGTGCTAAGTGTTGTATGTTTAATGTTGTCTGCAGTGCCGCCAGCCGCTCTGAGACTGCATGGATCTGGAAATCGTAATCTTGCCTGGAGTGTAAAATGCATGCAGCCTGTAGATACATGTGCACGTGTAACTGTCATCCCCATTTTCCTGTAGAGATGTTTTAGAAATTACAAAGAGATATGCTCCCCCCCAAAAAAAACAAAAAACAAGAACTTTTTTTTTAGGTCTCAAAAGTTGAGGTTAAATCTAAAATCTGTTTCTAAGGCGAACACCAAACCAGTTCTCTGGTCTTTCCAGTGTCATTGTGCACAAACCGCTGTGCTTGGTCTCAGGCTTCGTTGAATCCAGGAAGGGTGTGCAAAACTGTGGAATGAGACGGACTTGAATGCAAACAGAGAGGTTCAATAAAGCTCAAATTTGCAATAAGGGAAAACTGTATCGCTGTGCCCCTACTTGCTAAGAACATTCTGTGTATTGAAGTACGTGGTCGTATGCAGTTCCATCCGAGCATTTACCCACGTGGGTGGACGGCACTGCCCGAAACGCGCTAACGCTGCCCTGTGCTCCGCCCGCAGCCAGAAGCTCAGCTTCAAGGAGCGCGTGCGCATGGCGAGCCCGCGGGGCCAGAGCGTCAAGAGCAGGCAGGCCTCGCTGGGCGACAGGCGGTCCCCCAGCACGGACATCACCGCCGAGGGCAGCCCCACCAAAGTGCAGAAGAGCTGGAGCTTCAACGACCGCACCCGCTTCCGGCCCTCGCTGCGGCTCAAGAGCTCCCAGCCCAAGCCGGTGGCAGATGGTAAGCCCGTGCCTTTTCTCCGTAACCGTTTCACTGTACGCTCGACATGATGAGTGGTTAATTCTCCCCGGTGCCAATCGCAGAGAGGAGGAGACAACCCCAGGGGGAGAACTGTTTGTTTGTTTTCTTGGAAATTTATTCCCTGCTGTGGGCGAGTGTACAGAAGTTTACCTTTGGAAGCAACTTTGACAGCTAGATCTACATTTCAGGGAAGTCAGACACAGTGTTGTTAATTTCTTCACTCATATCTCCAGCATATTGTTATTTCTCAGACGAGGTCCGTATCAGGTCAACAGGACTGTGCTTCGGACGCACAGGACGTGTCTGACCTGCAAAGGCCCGAACGTGGCCCGGTGCTCGGGAACCTTGAGACACAGGGAGAAGGGGCCGGAGCCTTTCTGGACCCAGTCAGGATGCTGTTCCTTTTCTGCTAGGCTCTGTTCTCCCCTAAATCAGAGACCATTGCTCATCTTTGTTAGAGAGATTCCCATTGAAAGTTCTTATCTAATGATAAGTGGAATTCAGGTTCTTCTCCTGAGAGGCATTAACCTATTTTTTTAAAATTAATTAATTTATTTATCTATGGCTGTGTTGTGTCTTCGTTTCTGTACGAGGGCTTTCTCTAGTTGTGGCAAGTGGGGGCCACTCTTCATCGCGGTGCGCAGGCCTCTCACTATCGCGGCCTCTCTTGTTGCGGAGCACAGGCTCCAGACGCGCAGGCTCATTAGTTGTGGCTCACGGGCCTAGTTGCTCCGCGGCATGTGGGATCTTCCCAGACCAGGGCTCGAACCCGTGTCCCCTGCATTGGCAGGCAGATTCTTCAACCACTGCGCCACCAAGGAAGCCCAAACCTATTTTTTTATTTATCATATTTTGTGGCAGAAGCTTACTTGCCAACACGTTTTATTGAGTGCCATATAATTTCAATGTTTATGAAGTAAAACATTTTGTTGTTTTTCATTTAAGATTAGCTTGGCTTTCCTTTTAAGAACACCCCCCAGGATCTCTTATCCTGGGCGAAGAACCAAAATCAAATCGCATCTTCCGTTAATGCGTAAAAGCCCACAAAGGCTGTCAGCCCCGCTGTGCCCACTCCCGAGCAGAACCTGCGTTCTCCCAGGCAGCGGGATAAAATTAACAACCCGGGGGCCCACAGTGACCTCAGGCTCCCTCAGCCCCCGGCCCTCCCAGCCCATTCAGAGCTCGTGGGGCCGCCCCCCACTCTCTGGGAAGCCCCCGAGTTCCCTCCTCACACTTCCCACCCTGCACACCCAGGAACGACGGGCTCTCCCAGCGGCGCCCAGCGGCTGACCCGGCACAGGCCCTCCTGGTGGAGCTCGCAGCTGCCGTCTGGGCTGCACACTTGACCCGCCAGGTGCCCTCCTCCTGCCGCTGTGCTAAGGTGGGAAGTGCTCCCCCCAGCACCGGCCACCCCTCCCGGCCCTACACCAAGCCCCCGAGTGTCCCGAGTCACTGGCGGCACAGATCTCAGTGTCCTCTGGTCTCCGCACTCTCCTCCCTAGGAATTGGCTGAAAGCCCACGAACAGCTGAGTCAAGAGTTAGCAGTTACAAGGCTTGTGTGGCACTCAAAATAGACTTGCCGAATATAAATGGACACATGATTTCTGGAAGGCAAGTTGGCAACAGATATCAAGAGCCTTTACATCTGCCTAAGCTTGGACGCCTCCCACCCACCAATTCCATTTCTAGGATACAGTCGATATAATGAAGTAGCAGACGTTAGAAAAGATGCTATAAGTCTAAAATTATTGAAATAGAAGAAGGATCACAAACAGTAAATTATTCCATTTTGGCTGTGTGTGGATGTGTGTGTAAATTCATATATTTATAGTAAAAGTTCTGGAAAGATTTATAACAGTGAATGAACAGTTACCTCCAAGAGGTAAGATCAGAGTTATATTTTGTTTCTTCATGTTGTTCATCTGTATTTCCTATTATTTCTACAATGAACATGTAAAGCTTTTGTGATAAAAAGGCAGAAGAGGACTTTCTATTAAAAAATCGGGTCCTCCTCTCAGACACTGCCCTTTTCCTCTCCCTCACTCTGGGGGCCCTTGGTCTAACTGGTGGCAGCCAAACCCCTCTCCTTAGGTGGCGTTCCTCCTGGTCTCAGTGCCGGGGACCAGCCTTCACCAAGGGTAGACGTGGACTGTCTAATGAGGTTTGACAGCTCCTACTACGAATAGAACTGTATTAGGCTCCAGGGCTGCCGTAACAAAGTACCACAGACTGGGTGGCTTAAACAACAGAAACTTATTTTCTCACAGTTTCAGAGGCTACAAGTCTGAGATCTCCTTGGGTCATAGACGGCCACCTTCTCCCTGTGTCTCCACTTCTTCTTCCCTCTGTGCATGTCTGTGTCCAGATTTCCTCCTCTTATAAGGACACCAGTCATATTGGATTAGAACCCACTCAGATGACCTCATTTTAACTTCATCATCTCTTTCAAGACCCTGTCTCTGAATTCTCAGGGACTGAGGGCCGGGACTTCAGCACATGGAATTTGTCGGAATGCCGTTCAGCCCATACCGGAGCCCCTGCAAACTCACAGCACGGCATCCCCGGGGGTGCACACAGCTCCAACCCTCGCCCTGGGTCCACACGCACTGGAAACGCATGTATTGCCACAGCGGGTCCTTACCCTTCCAACGTGGGCTTCAGAAAGCATCGCTTCCGTGCTGTGAAGTCCTTACGGTTGGCTGAGCACACCTAAATATAAAAGTCAGAGAATCCAGATTCTGAATATGGAAAATGAATTCTACTTGTATGTTTGGCCAGAGGGGAAGCATTTTTCACAGACCCCTAGAGTCAGCACTATCCATCACACTATTTTCAGTTACTGCAAAGATGTCTCAGGGGTCAGACAAATAGAAACAGAAGTCCTGTTCTCTTCCAAACCACAAATTGGAAAGGTCTCCTACCATGCATTTTCTGCATCATCTCGTACAGGTGCAGTTCTCTTTGGTTAGAAGGGAATTGCTTTTCCCTGGGTGATGCCTGTCTGAATTGGTTCTGAGTCCCCCAAGTGACAGGAGGCCGACTGCTGTCCTGTTGAAGTAGCTTTGTTGGCCGCCCACCCACAAGAGACCATGACTCCTGACTCCTTGCTCTGTACAGAAGCCCAGAACCTTGACCTCTGATTTACCTCATGGTTAGATCTTGGGAAAACAGAAATTCACTTTTTATAGAAAAAAAAACTGAAGTAGCTATCAAATAAATGTAGACTTCAATTTATACATTTTTATTTATAGTGCCTCTATATGTTTTAAGTATTTCTAAAATCCACTTATTACCCATAGAAAATAATATATAATACTGCATCCAACTCCCAATTATTCTGGATCTATTTGCTCATTCACTTCTGGGGCTCTTTTTTTTTCTACTTCTGTTTTCCCTTTACATATTTTAGGCATTTCAATGCCCGTTAACAGCTCAGGGAGAGTGGATGAATAGCAGAAAGAAAAATAGAAATTCAGACTGGCCTTGAGGTTAATAACTAACTTACATTTGGAAAATAATGGGCCTATTAACTAAAAGACACCATAATAGGAAAACAAAAGAAATTTAAGGTTAATCTGTAAATTTTAATAATTCTTCCCAAATCTGATACCCTTTACTACAGATGGTATTATTGTTATAATTTAATGACTCTTACAAAAGGTTATTAAATATTCCATGTTGTTTTTATTTGCTATCATTTTTGATGAAATTTACATGTTACATTTTAAAGGACACAGTTTTAAATTCCACATCCACGTGTACGGGAGACATGGAAAGTAACAGGCAGATGTTGTCACCAGAAATTTACAAAGAGCAGAAGGAAGAAAGTAAACTGTAAGGGACTAGGGTGGTGTTGCCATAGCAAACTGATTTTGACCAATACGATATGAATAGTATTTTTAGTTTATAAATCTAATAATAAGAGATAGAAATGTTCCATTAGTCAATCAGTAGTATTTAAGCCTCTTCATACAGTCTCAAAATTTAGGTAGGATATGACTTTTTTAGATGCCGTATATAATGAGTGTGTGATCATGCATGTTGTGTCCTTCTGTGTCTGGCTTATTTCAGTTGGCATAATGTCCTCCACGTCCATCCATCTTGTTGCAAATGGCAGGATATCTTTCTTTTTTAAGGATGAGTAATACACCATTGTATAATTTATAGCACAATTTCATTTCACTATATGTATATGTATATCGTCATCATGGTGTACACTTTAAATATGTACAATTTTCATTTTAAAAATACAATAAAAATAAATTAGGTGGCTTAAAAATTTTTTTATTTTAATATACAAGAATAATAATGATGAAAGTAACATTTATTGGCTGGCACTGTTCTGAATGCTTTACTTTGATGATTTCATTTCATTCTTCTGATAACCCTATGAGGGAGGAAAGTCATGATCCCCATGTTGTGAATGAGGGAGCTGAGAGCTGCCCAAATCTAAGAGCCGTGAGCAGGGGAGCCTCGGTGCACACCCAGACCGTCTGATTTCCCAGCCCTCCTGTAGGACACGTTCAGAGCTGTGCCCTCAGATGTCGTATCGGTTTCCCTTTAAGCATCTTTCATTTCTCCTTCTTCGCACTGTTGCTCTTCCATCTTCAGTTGGCCAGATCCCCCTCAGAAACCATTCGACTTTGCCACTGGCCCACCCCTCCGTCTCCCAACCTCTGAACTGCATCGTCTTCAAAGAGTGGCAGATTCGGCAAATTGGGAAACGGCCTTTCGATGACCCGTCTCTGTGTCGGTCAAGTACCCGGCAGAGGCTCAGGATCACAGCCATCTGGCCTGCGTCTGTTACCCAAGGAGGGAGGCAGACCGTGAGGCCATCTGAGGTCTGTTTCCAGATACAGAAGGTGGTATCAGGGGATGGACAGCTGTCAGCACAGACGAGCACATGCAACGTGGCAGAAGCAGGTCCGAGGAATGCCAGGCAGCAGAGCCCAAAGGATGCAATTAGGGAGAGCTAGGGGCAAGCCGAGCTTTCTGGTGACTAGTTAGTTTGCTGTCAAAGAGGCTTTCGTGACGGACCCTGCTGTACTGGGAATGCCTTTCAGAGTTGCATCAAAGAGCACGAAAATCTCGACAGAGATAAGGCAGTAGCTGGAGGTGGCTCCACCCTGTAGAGCGTGTAAAAAAAAAAAAAATGTCTCGAATACTGCATGTAACGTGCACGTCTCAACGTGTGTAACATTGTTGCTGCTCAAGGGAAACGCATCAGTTCTTGTGGGAAGCCCTCAGGGCTCGGGCTGGCTGCTCTACGTTCATGAGAAAGGCTGGCAGCCTTGGGTGCAGGGGTCCCCGAGCAGAGGCTGGGGGGCGAAGAGGCGAAATGCCTACCGATCGTGGGGGTCCCTGAGGCCCGTCCCCTTGTTCCAGGCGCTGCCAGGAGCTCTTCTCTCTTCACTTCTCTTCTTTGCCTTTCTCCTCCAGCCAGGGTACCCGCTAGGGTGCCTTTGGCCGCGGGGCACGAGAGAAGCAGGCTCCATTACCTTAACCAGTAATGAAATGTGTCATCCACACGACGTGAAGAGAAGGTCGGAGGCAGGACAGCTCCCAGCCAGGAGGCAGGCGCCCTGGCTCCCCTGCTCTCGGCTCTCTCCTTTCGCTCTGCCCAGCTGTGCTCTGTGTGCTGCTTCCTCCAGGCTGGCAGCCGGATGTCTGCGAGCATCTTCCCCACACACGGCGCTTTGAGAGGCAAAGGGGGGACCGCCCTAGGTTGTGAGGAAAACGGTGCACTCACGTCTTAGTGGCAGAGCTGGGTCTCACACCTGAAATGACCACTGGTGAGGAGAGTGGGCGCCGGAGTTGCCAGTCGGCATCCGGCACCTGGTCTGCGGCCAGACTCCTCCACAGCGAGTAGGTCAAGGGACAGGGCAGGGGATGTGGCTGGAGAGATGTGAGGGTCTGTGTTTGGGGATCGGCTCTTGGGAGAAAACCTCCAGTGGTGTCTGACACAGCCAAGAAATCTTTCCTGCTTCGTCGTGAAGGCGGCGGGGAAGAATGCCCTTAAACGTGCTTCCTCCCAGATATTCTGTCCACATGTCATTTCTGTTCCTCTGAGTGTCTAAAAGCCAGATTGAGACATGTTTTGGGTTTATTTCTTGTTTATCATTATCTTTTCTTTTTTTCCTCCTTTCTTTCATCACCTAATCTCCGTGAGACCGTGACCGCAGACTGGCCTAACTCCTTGTATTTCAAAAGAAGGACAAAGCGGGTAAAGGAAAACCTAGGGGAAAATAAATGAATTTGGATTTAGATAATACAATCTGTCCTCACATGCAGTCGGCCCAGATCGTGGGTTTCCTATCGCCACCGCCACCAGACAGGGAAAACTGGGGGGCAGCCACCTTCCTCAGCACCTCTTCACCGCCCCAGACGCCCCACGCCTCAGGCTGCTTGCCTGGCACCCCATCTTCCCTTTAGCTGAGTGACAGCCGACTGGGTCTCACCTGAAATTAGCAAAAGAGAAGAAATGCACAGCCCAGGATGCCGGAACCCTCAACTCCTCTTGAAGGTAGAACGTCCATCCCCTTCCTCTCTTCTTTAATCTCTGTCCTCTGGGTCCCCGGCCCACCGTCTCGTAAACATCTTGTTTGAGATTGTCAGTAGAAGATCAACGGGAACGCTGGCGAAAGGGAAGCATTTTAGTGCAGTGGTTTTGCAACCAGCCTCAACTAACAGCCTCCTGTACCCACAACGGGGTATTCTCCTCCGAGCAGCGGAAATCACAAGCTACCAGCATTTTATATTTCACCCATCCATACACACGGCCCTTTCATCTGATGCTGGTCCTCTTCCAATGGTCTCTGCTTCCCTCGTGTTTTTCTCAGTCTCCCCAGTTGCCATTTTTGGTGTTTCCGCAAAATGCCAAGCACAGCGCTGCACGTAGCGTTTTTCCTGACTTCCTGCACTGTTGATCCAGCGTCACCCAGACTCTGATTATCGTTTCCCACAATGCGCGATACCTCCTGGCGCTTTCTGAAATTACCTGATGCTCACTCTGCGTCGTGCTGACAGATTTAGTTCTTGTGAAGGCTGTGTTCCCTCAGGGCTTCAGCTGGACCCTGGAAGGGACCCCTGACTGGGGAGCTCACCCACTCCTCTGAGCTCCACCTGAAGCAAAGCCTGAGGGTTTTCTTTCACACCAGAGCAAAAGGATTTCCTGAGAATGACTGGGTCTAAAGTCTGGAAATTAAAAGTCCAGTCTATGCCCAACTTAACTGTTGGCATAATTCTGTGCAAAAGCCTGGAGGGTATTTAGTAGGAATCTGAAACACACTTTCCATCCTTCACCAAGGTAACTGGTGAAAAGCATTACCTGGAGGAATCACCTCAATTCCTGTCCATGGGTTTCTTTTCTCCTTAGTTGTCCGGGTTCCCCGTTTATTCAACCAGGGAAGGATCCTTCTCCTTTCCTGAGTGTCCTGCCCTCTTCCTGTCCCCCAGCATCTGCTCTTGTGCCCCAGGGTTCTTATCCCTATGGCGGGGGGTTGGGGAGAAGAGACCTTTCAATCTCTGGTTATAGACTGTAAGAGACTAAGTATTTATCGTATTTCTGGTAAATGGTTGCTTTTTCCAATACTTTTGTGAAATGCCTGTTCCCGGTTTTTAATAAGTGGGGAAATGCGTTTCTATTTTGATTGAACTGGAGATTGCCCTGGCTTTCTATTCTAATCCAAGTACTCTGTATCACAGAACAAGATTTCTGTCCAGATTTCTCTAGGTTCTTCCCCAATGTTTGTTGTCACCCTACAGTGATAGGGAAAATGATGTTTGGTTTCTCGTGGTGGGGAAAAAATAACTCCCTGCTTTAGATCTGAGTTTTGAATGGATTCTACCTCCTTTCTTCCGGCAGAATCGAAGCTGCCAGGTGACCTCTGAGTACAACCTTAAGCCAATGTCTTTCCACCTGCTGCGGATCCAGGTTTTATTGAGAATGGCAGGGTTGTGTAAACTGGAGCTCTGAATTTTGTTTCTCCAGCACAGCAAAGTGTATGTGCATGTGTACGTGGGTGCTTTAAAATGAATTGGAATGCTGTATTAGTTACCTGTTACTTATGGACACTTGCACTCTCACAGTCTCCGAGGTCAAGAGTCCTGCAGTGACTTGGCTGGGTGATTCTGGCTCAGAGTCAGGCTCTCGCTGGGCCCAATGTCATCTCAAGGCTCAGCAGGGTGGGGTGGGGGTGGGGGGTCCATTCTCAGCCCACCACAGCACTTGCTGGCAGGTCTCATTCCCTCCTCACATCGGCCCCTTCATTCATTGCCTGGACATCCTCTTGAGGTGCGGCCGCAGAGACAGTACACACTCGAGAGAGGGAGAGAGTACCCAAGGCAGAGGCTGCCGTCTTTTCAAAGAACCAGCTTTTAGTTTCGTTGATCTTTTCTATTGTTTGCTTCATCTCTGTTTCATTTATTTCTGCTCTGATCTTTATGATTTCTTTCCTTCTACTAACTTGGGGTTTTGTTCTTCTTTCTCTAGTTGCTTTAGGTGTAAGGTTAGGTTGTTTATTTGAGATTTTTCTTCTTTCCTGAGGTAAGATTGTTTGCTATAAACTTCCCTCTTAGAACTGTTTTTGCTGTGTCCCATAGGTCTTGGATCATCGTGCTTTCACTTTCATTTCTCTCTAGGTAATTTTTTTTTTATAGAATTTATTTACGTGTATGTTAATATAATTTAAGTTTGTTTTTTTTTAACATCTTTATTGGAGTATAATTGCTTTACAATGGTGTGTTAGTTTCTGCTTTATAACAAAGTAAATCAGTTATACATATACATATGTTCCCATATCTCTTCCCTCTTGCATCTCCCTCCCTCCCACCCTCTCTATCCCACCGCTCTAGGTGGTCACAAAGCACCGAGCTGATCTCCCTGTGCTATGCGGTTGCTTCCCACTAGCTATCTATTTTACGTTTGGTAGTGTATATATGTCCATGCCACTCTCTCACTTTGTCGCAGCTTACCCTTCCCCCTCCCCATATCCTCAAGTCCATTCTCTAGTAGGTCTGTGTCTTTATTCCCATCTTGCCCCTAGGTTCTTCATGACCTTTTTTTTTTTTTCTTAGATTCCATATATATGTGTTAGCATACAGTATTTGTTTTTCTGACTTACTTCACTCTGTACGACAGACTCTAGGTCCATCCATCTCTAGGTAATTTTTGATTTCCTCTTTGTTTTTGTCAACGATCCATTGGCTGTTTAGCAGCATATTGTTTAGCCTCAACGTGTTTGTGTTTTTTACAGTTTTTTTCTTGTAGCTGATTTCTAATCTCATAGTGTTGTGGTCAGAAAAAATGCTTGATATGATTTGTTTTCTTAAATTTACTGAGGCTCACTTTGTGGCCTAGCATGTGATCCATCATGGAGAATGTTCCATGTGCACTTGAGAAGAATGTGTATTCTGCTTTTAGATGGAATGCTCTATAAATACCAATTAAGTCCATCTGGTCTAATGTGTCATTTAAGGCCTGTGTTTCCTTGTTGATTTTCTGTCTGGATGATCTGTCCAGTGGTGTAAGTGGAGTGTTAAAGTCCCCCACTATTATTGTGTTACTGTCGATTTCCCCTTTCATGGCTGTTAGTATTTGCCTTATATATTGAGGTGCTCCTACGCTGGGTGCATATATATTTCAAATTGTTATATCTTCTTCTTGGATTGATCCCTTGATCATTATGTAGTATCCTTCTTTGTCTCTTGTGGCAGTCTTTAAAGTCTACTTTGTCTGATATGAGTATTGCTACTCCAGCTTTCTTTTGATTTCCATTTGCATGGAATGCCTTTTTCCATCCCCTCACTTTCGGTCTGTGTGTGCCTCTAGATCTGAAGTGGTTCTCTTGTAGACAGCATATATATGGGTCTTGTTTTTGTATCCATTCAGCCAGTCTATATCTTTTGGTTGGGGTATTTAATCCATTTACATTTAAGGTAATTATCAATATGTATGTTCTTATTGCCATTTTGTTAATTGTTTTGGATTTGTTTTTGTAGGTCTTTTTTCTTCCATTCCTCTTTTGTTCTCTTCTCTTGTGATTTGCTGACTAACTTGAGAATGGTATTTGGATTGCTTTTTCTATTTGTGTGTATGTATCTATTGTAGATTTTTGGTTTGCACTTACCATGAGGTTTTGATATAGCAGTCTATATATAAACAAGGTTGTTTTGAGTTGCTGGTCTTTTAATTTCAAATGCATTTCCAATATCCTGCATTTGTACTTCCCTCTTCTCATGATTGCTGGTTTTGATATCATATTTGTGTGTGGATGATTTCCTACCTTTATTGTATGTTTGCCTTTACCAGCGAGCATTTCCATTTGTAATTTTCTTGTTTCTAGTTGTGGCCTTCTCTTTTCTGCCTAGAGAAGTTCCTTTAGCATTTGTTGCAAAGCTGGTTCGGTGATGCTGAATTCTCTTAGCTTTTGCTTGTCTGTAAAGCTTTTGATTTCTCCATCGAATCTGAGTGAGATCCTTGCTGGGTAGAGTAATCTTGGTTGTAGGTTTTTCCCTTTCATCACTTTAAATATATCCTGCCACTCCCTTCTGGCCTGCAGAGTTTCTGCTGAGAAATCAGCTGATAACCTTATGGGAATTCCCTTGTATGTTATTTGTTGCTTTTCCCTTGTTGCTCTTAATATTTTTACTTTGTCTTTAATTTTTGTCAGTTTGATTACTATGTGTCTCAGTGTGTTCTTCCTTCGGTTTATCCTGCCTGGGACTCTCTGCACTTCCTGGACTTGGGTAACTACTTCCTTTCCCATGTTAGGGAAGTTTTCAGCTATTATCTCTTCAAATATTTTCTCAGGTCCTTTCTCTCTCTCTTCTCCCTCTGGGGCCCCTACAATGCAAATGTTGGTGCATTTAATGTTGTCCTAGAGGTCTCTTAGACCTCATTTCTTTTCATTCTTTTTTCTTTGCCCTGTTCCATGGCAGTGATTTCCACCATTCTGTCTTCCAGCTCACTTATGCATTCGTCTGCCTCAGTTACTCTGCTATTGATTCCTTCTTGTGTATTTTTCATTTAAGTTATTGTATTAGTCATCTCTTGTTTGTTCTTGAGTTCTTCTAGGTCTTTGTTTAACATTTCTTGTATCTTCTCGATCTTTGCCTCCATTCTTTTTCCAAGATCTTGATCATCTTTACCAACATTACTGTGAATTCTTTTTTGGGAAGATTGCCTATATCCACTTCACTTAATTGTTCTTCTGGGGTTTTATCTTGTTCCTTCATCTGGGAAGTATTCCTCTGCCGTCTCGTTTTGGCTAACTTCCTGTGATTGCAGTTTCCCTTCCACAGGCTGCAGGGTTGTAGTTCATCTTCCTTCTGCTGTCTGCTCCCTGGTGAGTGAAGCTGTCTAAGAGGCTTATGCAGGCTTCCTGGTGGGAGGGAGTGGTTCCTGCCCACTGGTGGTTGGAGCTGGGCCTTGTCCCTCTGGCAGGCAGGGCCGTGTCAAGGGGTTTGTTTAGCAGGCTGCTGTGGGCTCAGGAAGACTTTAAGCAGCCCGTCTGCTGTTGGGTGGGGCTGTGTTCCTGTCCTGTTGGTTGTTTGGCCCAAGGCGTCCCAGCACTAGAGCCTACAGGCTGTTGGGTGGGGCCAGGTCTTGGGGAGAAAATGGTGGCCTCCAGGAGAGCTCATGCCAGTGAGTACTTCCCAGAACTGCTGCTGCCAGTGTCTTTGTCCCCGCGGTGAGCCACAGCTGCCTACCACCTCTGCAGGAGACCCTCCAATACCAATAGGTAGGTCTTGCCCAGGCCTTTATGAGGTCACCACTTTTTTTCCCTGGGTCCTGGTGCACACGAGACCTTGTGTGTGCCCTCCAAGGGTGGAGTTCCTGTTTCCCCCAGTCCTGCGGAATTCCTGCGATCAAACCCCACTGGCCTTCAAACCCAGATTCCCTGGGGGCTCCTCCTCCCATTGCCAGACCCCCAGGCTAGGGGCTCAGAACTTTCATTCTTGTGGGAGAACTTCTGCAGTATAATTATTTTCCAGTTTGTGGGTCGCCCACCCAGAGGATATGGGATTTGATTTAACTGTGATTGCGCCCCTCCTGCTGTCTCATTGTGGCTTCTTCTTTGTCATTGGATATAGGATATCTCTTAGTATGTTCCAGCGGTTTTCTTGGCAATGGCTGTCCAGCAGTTAGTTGTGATTTTGGTGTTTTCTTAAGAAGAGGTGAGGTCATGTCCTTGTCTCTACCTCTGCTGCAGTCCTTTATAGCCTAACATCTCATCACCTCCTCCTGTGTGACCTCAGGGTCACACAGACCAACCCTGGGACAATGTAAAGGGGACTGCACAGAGCGGTGGGTACCTGGAAGTGGACTCACTGGGGACCGTCTCAACGGCTAGCTACACAGATGCTGTTGCACTGGCAGGTCTTTTAAATGACAGGGTTCCACCACTGCCTGCTGTCTTTCCAGAAGCCCCAACCACCAGCTCCCCATCCCTTTCAATCATCTCCATTACCTGCCTCCCTCTAGAGGCATTTGGGCTTGGAGTCTCCAGTCTAACCATGTCACGTCCAGAATCCTATGTATTATATTTCAGAAAAACCCCAGCACCTCCTGGTCAGCCTTGATCACATGACAGCTAGACTTTTGTGTTCCAATCTTAGTGCAGCCTTTCAAAAGTCATATGGAGCATCTGATTAGTGTGACAAGAAATAAAAGAACATGAGGAAGCAGGAAGCCAGCTAGTCAGGAGAAAAAACAAAGTGTGCTAACCTCTACCGCAGAGCTCTTTCTTTATAATGTGTGGCCCGCCTTTAGCTGCTTCAAGAGCTTGAAGAGATGTTCTTGGTCACTTCAGAGAGCGGCACAAGAACCCAGTGTGAACACCAGCTTTTAGCTCAGTATCAGGACAGTCTAGCAATGAGAGGCCCCACACCAGTGGGAGAGTCCATCCCTGGACGCCTTCACCCCAAACCTGGATCATCAACACTCAGGGACTCCAGGCCCCGAGGAGGTCAAGCCAGGCACCCCCAGAGAGATCTTCTGAGCCCGGGTTCTGTAACTGCTCCTTAACCATCACCTCTTATCCTCCCTGAAAAGTAGAGGAGGGAGGGGAGGACCGGCTGAGGGACGCTGTTCTGACCTGCCCTCATCTCCCTCGATGCAGAGAAAAGTGCTTTGCGTGGCCTCTTAGCTCTCACGAGCCCCACTCTTTCTCTTCCCTTCTACTATCGGCTGCAGCCCTGAATCTCCTGAGAAGTGTGTCCTCTGTGCCCCTCCTACCTTGATGTGTGTGTGTGTGCGTGTGTGTGTGTGTGTGTGCACGTGAGCGCTCCAGAGTGGAGCCTTCACAGGATGGTGAATTCCCTTCAACTGGTGGGTTCCCATTCAAGTCACCAAATGTGGGGGGACTGCCCAGGACCAGCATTTTTCCGGCACTAAAGGGGCCAGGTGAGTAGACATGACCCATTTGTCTGTAAGCTTTACCACCAGCCCCACCCCAGTGACCGTGTTGATTGGCCCTGGGGAGCGGGGAGGCATCTTCCTCACCGTGCAGCCTTCACACTTTCCACAAAATAAGCACAAAGTCAGCTATTACACAAAGCACAGAATTTAGCCCCTATATAAGGGGAGCACTTTACAGCTGCATGGTGATTTTTCATTCATATATTTCAAGCTATTTCCTTCAAAGGCACACTTAGTTCTCTGTTCCACAAAGAGAAACCAATAGGACACAATTTTTAAGTTATATTTAATTGCTCTCATGGAGTGTTCTACTGGGTAAAAAAGAAAGAAAGAAAGAAGAAAAAAAGGCCAGGATCCTTTCAATGGCTGACCCAGGAAAAAGCCAAGTTACCCAGGCTTTGCTTTCTGTTATCTGCAGTCTGAAGCTCAAATTGTTCTAAATTCCTTTTATTTTCAACATCTAATTTTTCCCAGCTTTCCTTCTCTTGCCATCTCTTTCCTCTGTTGCCATGTACAATGCATAACAACACTTCCTAAACTCTGAAAATATAGAAAGCTCAGAAGAATATTGCTTGGGGAAAATTAACCCCTATACCTCTAGTCGCAAAGATTCATTGGCACATGAAACCCTGGATTCCCCCTGGTGAGAGATTTCCATCTTTCATTAAACTTATGCAGTAGCAACTGGTGTACTACGTCATTATGTCAGAGCCAGTGAGTAAGCTTTCCCCAAACTGAACCTGTGTTCCCATCATTTTGTGTTTTGGTTGAAAAGAGTCATGACCTCACCTTGTCTTGTATTTGTCTCAGTTATCTGTTCAGACAAAGCTGTCCCCTCCCCCCAGATTTAGTGGCTTAAAACAGCAACCCTTTTTCAGCCTGCACTTCTGTTGGCAGTTCTTCGGGCCTTGGCTGGACTCACCTGTACACCTGTGACCAGCTGCTGGGCGAACCCATCTCCACTCCATGCAGTCTCCCAGACTCCAGCAGGTCGGGCAGATTCTCATGGTGGTAGGTTCCTAAGAGAGTGTTACCGAATGCAAGTCCGTGTGCCTGACGCACGGTGAGGCCAAACAATACCGAAACGTCGGCGTTTGGAGCAGAGAAAGGTTTATTGCAGGGCCGAGCAAGAAGAACAGGTGGCTCGTGCCCCAAAAAACCCCCGAACTCCCTGAAGGGTTTCAGCAAAGCATCTTTAAAGGCCAGGTGAGGGAAGGGCGTGGTTACTTGTTGCAAACTTCTTTGTGTAGCATCCTTTGCTCTTGCAGCTGTCCGTGTAGGTCGGGTCACAATGTTCCTGTAAACCTCGAACAAGACAAATGTTATTCTCTGTTCTGCAACTTTGTTATCTCTATATGAATGTAAACGTGTCATACCCTTAAAGGTCAGAGCCTTGAGAATGGGCTATTCTGTATACTTCAGGCTAGAGGCAACATTCCTAACTGGAAGCAAAAGTAGTAGAATACAAAGGTTAGAGTAAAAGAAGCAGATCCAGTATGGAGTCAAGCTTGTTCTTCTCTGTTAAAAGAGTAGAAGCGGAACCTGCAAGGTCTGCTGAGGCCTCGGCTCAAGTGCTCACAGAGTGACAGCCACTGCATCCTGAGGGTCACAGCAAATCATGGGGACGGCCTAACGTGAAGTGGGGACTCCACTGTGCCAACCCACACCCGCCACTTTAGCTTACTCCCTCTTATTATGTGCAGCTGGTTCTGTGGACACGGTGTCGATGGGTGATCGCTTTGTGTTTCTCCCCATGGTTTCCTTCACTTCCAGAGCCTCAGAAGGAAAGGCAGGGAAGACAACGTTGTTAGCACCTAATATACGACAGGAGTTGACTAGGCATTTTCTTTTTTTATTTTATTTTATTTTAATTTTTTAACATCTTTATTGCAGTGTAATTGCTTTACAATGGTGTGTTAGTTTCTGCTGTGTAACAAAGTGAATCAGCTATACATATATGTATATCCCCATATCTCCTCCCTCTAGCGTCTCCCTCCCACCCTCCCTATCCCACCCCTCTAGGTGGTCACAAAGCACTGATCTCCCTGTGCTATGCGGCTGCTTCCCACTAGCTAGCTATTTTACATTTGGTAGTGTATCTGTGTCCATGCCACTCTCTCACTTCGTCCCAGCTTCCCCTTCCCCTTCCCAGTGTCCTCAATTCCATTCTCCATGTCTGTTTCTTTATTCCTGTCCTGCCCCTAGGTTCTTCATAAACTTTTTTTTTTTTTAGATTCCATATATATGTGTTAGCATACAGTATTTGCTTTTCTCTTTCTAACTTACTTCACTCTGTGTGACAGACACTAGGTCCATCCACCTCACTACAAATAACTCAATTTCGTTTCTTTTTATGGCTGAGTAATATTCCATTGTATATATTTGCCACATCTTCTTTATCCATGCATCTGTTGATGGACACTTAGGTTGCTTCCATGTCCTGGCTATTGTAAATAGAGCTGCAGTGAACATTGTGGTACATGACTCTTTTTGAATTATGGTTTTCTCAGGGTATACGGCCAGTAGTGGGATTGCTAGGTCGTACGGTAGTTCTATTATTAGTTTTTTAAGGAACCTCCATACTATTCTCCATAGTTGCTGTATCAACTTACATTCCCACCAACAGTGCAAAAGGGTTCTCTTTTCTCCACACCCTCTCCAGCATTTATTGTTTATAAATTTTTTGATGATGGTCATTCTGACTGGTGTGAGGTGATACCGCATTGTAGTTTTGACTTGTATTTCTCTAATGATTAGTGATGTTGAGCATCCTTTCATGTGTTTGTTGGCAATCTGTATATCTTCTTTGGAGAAATGTCTGTTTAGGTCTTCTGCCCATTTTTGGATTGGGTTCTTTGTTTTTTTGATATTGAGCTGCAGGACCTGCTTATGTAATTTGGAGATTAATTCCTTGTCAGTTGCTTTGTTTGCAAAGATTTTCTCCCATTCTGAGGGTTGTCTTTTCGTCTTGTTTATGGTTTCCTTTGCTGTGCAAAAGCTTTTAAGTTTCATTAGGTCCCATATGTTTATTTTTGTTTTTATTTCCATTTCTCTAAGAGGTGGGTCAAAAAGGATCTTGCTGTGATTTATGTCATAGAGTGTTCTGCCTAAGTTTTCCTCTAAGGCTTTGATAGTGTCTGGCCTTACATTTAGGTCTTTAATCCATTTTGAGTTTATTTTTGTGTATGCTGTTAGGGAGTGTTCTAATTTCGTTCTTTTACATGTAGCTGTCCAGTTTTCCCAGCACCACTTATTGAAGAGGCTGTCTTTTCTCCATTGTATATTCTTGCCTCTTTTATCAAAAATAAAGTGACCATATGTATGTGGGTTTACCTCTGGGCTTTCTATCCTGTTCCGTTGATCTATATTTCTGTTTTTGTGTCACTATCATACTGTCTTATACTGTAGCTTTGTAGTATAGTCTGGAGTCCAGGAGCCTGATTCCTCCAGATACGTTTTTCTTTCTCAAGATTGCTTTGGCTATTCGGGGTCTTTTGTGTTTCGATACAAATTGTGAAATTTTTTGTTCTAGTCCTGTGAAATATAGCATTGGTAGTTTGATAGGGATTGCGTTGAATCTGTAGATTGCTTTGGATTGTATAGTCATTTTCACAATGTTGATTCTTCCAATCCAAGAACATGGTTTATCTCTCCATCTGTTTGTATCATCTTTGCTTTCTTTCATCAGTGTCTTATAGTTTTCTGCATACAGGTCTTTTGTCTCTATAGGTAGGTTTATTCCTAGGTATTTTATTCTTTTTGTTGCAGTGGTAAATGGGAGTGTTTCCTTAATTTCTCTTTCAGATTTTTCATCATTAGTGTATAGGAATGCAAGAGATTTCTGTGCATTCATTTTGTATCCTGCTACTTTACCAAATTCATTGATTAGCTCTAGTAGTTTTCTGGTACCATCTTTAGGATTCTCTGTGTATAGTATCATGTCATCTGCAAACAGTGACAGCTTTACTTCTTCTTTTCCGATTTGGATTCCTTTTATTTCTTTTTCTTCTCTGATTGCTGTGGCTAAAACTTCCAAAACTATGTTGAATAATAGTGGTGAGAGTGGACAACCCTGTCTTCTTCCCGATCTTAGTGAAAATGGTTTCAGTTTTTCACCATTGAGAATGATGTTGGCTGTGGGTTTGTCATATATGGCCTTTATTATGTTGAGGTAAGTTTCCTCTGTGCCTACTTTCTGGAGGGTTTTTATCATAAATGGGTGTTGAATTTTGTCAAAAGCTTTTTCTGCATCTATTGAGATGATCATGCGGGTTTTCTCCTTCAATTTGTTAATATGGTTTATCACATTGATTGCCTTGTGTATATTGAAGAATCCTTGTATTCCTGGGAGAAACCCCACTTGATCATGGTGTATGATCCTTTTAATGTGCTCTTGGATTCTGTTTGCTAGTATTTTGTTGAGGATTTTTGCATCTATGTTCATCAGTGATATTGGCCCATGGTTCTCTTTCTTTGTGACATCTTCATCTGGTTTTGGTGTCAGGGCAATGGTGACCTCGTAGGATGAGTATGGGAGTGTTCCTCCCTCTGCTATATTTTGGAAGAGTTTGAGAAGGATAAGTGTTAGCTCTTCTCTAAATGTTTGATAGAATTCGCCTGTGAAGCCATCTGGTCCTCGGCTTTTGTTTGTTGGAAGATTTTTAATCACAGTTTCAATTTCAGTGCTTTTGATTGGTCTGTTTATATTTTGTGTTTCTTTCTGGTTCAGTCTCGGAAGGTTGTGCTTTTCTAAGAATTTGTCCTTTTCTTCCAGGTTGTCCATTGTATTGGCATATAGTTGCTTGTAGTAATCCCTCATGATCCTTTGTATTTCTGCAGTGTCAGTTGTTACTTCTCCGTTTTCATTTCTAATTCTATTGATTTGAGTCTTCTCCTTTTTTTTCTTGATGAGTCTGGCTAATGGTTTATCAATTTTGTTTATCTTCTCAAAGAACAAGCTTTTACTTTTATTGATCTTTGCTATCGTTTCCTTCATTTCTTTTTCATTTATTTCTGATCTGATCTTTATGATTTCTTTCCTTCTGCTAATTTTGGGGGTTTTTTGTTCTTCTTTCTCTAATTGCTTTACATGTAAGGTTAGGTTGTTTATTTGAGATGTTTCTTGTTTCTTGAGGTAGAATTGTATTGCTATAAACTTCCCTCTTAGAACTGCTTTCGCTGTATCCCATAGGTTTTGGGTCACCCTGTTTTCATTGTCAATTGTTTCTGGGTATTTTTTTATTTCCTCTTTGATTTCTTCAGTGATCTCTTGATTATTAAGTAGTGTATTGTTTAGCCTCCATGTGTTTGTATTTTTTACAGATTTTTTCCTGTAATTGATATCTAATCTCATAGTTCTGTGGTCAGAAAATATACTTGATACGATTTCAATTTTCTTAAATTTACCAAGGCTTGATTTGTGACCCAAGATATGATCTATCCTGGAGAATGTTCCATGAGCACCTGAGAAGAAAGTGTATTCTATTGCTTTTGGATAGAATGTCCTATAAATATCAATTAAGTCCATCTTGTTTAATGTATCATTTAAAGCTTGTGTTTCCTTATTTATTTTCATTTTGGATGATCTGTCCATTGGTGAAAGTGGGGTGTTAAAGTCCCCTACTATGATTGTGTTACTGTCGATTTCCCCTTTTATGGCCGTTAGCATGTGCCTTATGTATTGAAGTGCTCCTATGTTGGGTGCATAAATATTTACAATTGTTATATCTTCTTCTTGAATTGATCCCTCGATCATTATGTAGTGTCCTTCTTTTTCTCTTGTAATAGTCTTTATTTTAAAGTCTATTTTGTCTGATATGAGAATTGCTACTCCAGCTTTCTTTTGATTTCCATTTGCATGGAATATCTTTTTCCATCCCCTCACTTTCAATCTGTATGTGTCCCTAGGTCTGAAGTGGGTCTCTTGTAGACAGCATATATATGGGTCTTGTTTTTGTATCCATCAGCCAGTCTGTGTCTTTTGATGGGAGCATTTAATCCATTTACATTTAAGGTAGTTATCGATATGTGTGTTCCTATTACCATTTTCTTAGTTGTTTTGGGTTTGTTATTGTAGGTCTTTTCCTTCTCTTGTGTTTCCTGCCTAGAGAAGTTCCTTTAGCATTTGTTGTAAAGCTGATTTGGTGGTACTGAATTCTCTTAGCTTTTGCTTGTCTGTAAAGGTTTTAATTTCTCCATCGAATCCGAATGAGATCCTTGCTGGGTAATCTTGGTTGTAGGTTTTTCCCTTTCATCACTTTAAATATGTCCTGCCACACCCTTCTGCCTTGCAGGGTTTCTGCTGAAAGATCAGCTGTTAACCTTTTGGGGATTCCCTTGTATGTTATTTGTTTCTGTTCCCTTGCTGCTTTTAATATTTTTTCTTTGTATTTAATTTTTGATAGTTCGATTAATATGTGTCTTGGTGTGTTTCTCCTTGGATTTATCCTATATGGGACTCTCTGCGCTTCTTGGATTTAACTATTTCCTTTCCCATTTTAGGGAAGTTTTCAACTATAACCTCTTCAAATATTTTCTCAGTCCCTTTCTTTTTCTCTTCTTCTTCTGGGACCCCTATAATTTGAATGTTGATGCATTTAATGTTATCCCAGAGGTCTCTGAGACTGTTCTCAATTCTTTTCATTCTTTTTTTTTTTTTCTGCTCTGCAGTAGTTATTTCCACTATTTTATCTTCCAGGTCACTTATCCATTCTTCTGCCTCAGTTATTCTGTTATTGATTCCTTCTAGAGAATTTTTAATTTCGTTTACTGTGTTGTTCATCATTGTTTGTTTGCTCTTTAGTTCTTCTAGGTCCTTGTTAAACGTTTCTTGAATTCTCTCCATTCTGTTTCCAAGATTTTGGATCATCTTTACTATCATTACTCTGAATTATTTTTCAGGTCGACTGCCTATTTCCTCTTCATTTGTTTGGTCTGGTGGGTTTTTACCTTGCTTCTTCATCTGCTATGTGTTTCTCTGTCTTCTTATTTTGCTTAACTTACTGTGTTTGGGGTCTCCTTTTCACAGGCTGCAAGTTCGTAGCTCCCATTGTTTTTGGTGTCTGCCCCCAGTGGCTAAGGTTGGTTCAGTGGGTTGTGTAGGCTTCCTGGTGCAGGGGACTAGTGCCTGTGTTCTGGTGGATGAGGCTGCATCTTGTCTTTCTGGTGGGCAGGACTGCATCCGGTGGTGTGTTTTGGGGTGTCTGTGATCTTATTACGATTTTAGGCAGCCTCTCTGCTAATGGGTGGGGTTGTGTTCCTGTCTTGCTAGTTGTTTGGCATAGGGTGTCCAGCACTGTAGCTTTCTGGTCGTTGAGTGGAGCTAGGTCTTAGCGTTGAGATGGAGATCTCTGAGAGAGCTTTTGCTGTTTGATATTACGTGGAGCCAGGAGGTCTCTAGTGGACCAATGTCCTGAACTTGGCTCTCCCACCTCAGAGGCACAAGCCTGACACCCAGCCGGAGCACCAAGACCCTATCAGCCACACGGCTCTTTTCCACCAACTGCCATGACTAAAATCACTGCAGAAGACGCAGGGGAAGGCATGCAACCTACTGTCTGCAACCCTTTTAAAAACCATTCATTAATGGGTGTGATTGACAAAAGCTGAAGAAAAAGCCATATTGCTCCTGGGAAGAATGCAAGTGTAAAGATCTGAATAAAAAGATGTAGTTTTATATGCACCAAAGCACTTGTCAGCTCCTCTGTATGTAATGATAGCCCCCTGTTAAAGAATACTGTTGCAACAGCAATGTAGGAGGCTGTTATTTCTGGTGTCAGTGGTCCCCCATTCACCCCTATGGACGGCTCCAGCTTTGTTCCAGCAATCGGCAATACTATTCCAATCATCTAGGCATTTTCCATCTGTTAGCTCCTTCAACACCCACACAGCTGTTTTGCAGATAAGAAAATTGAGACCCAGAAAATGTAAATAACTTGCCCACGTAGCTCAATCTAAATACAGAGCTGGGGTTTGGAATCGCGCTTAGGCATGATTCCAAAGCTCTTCTTGTCCTACCATGCTGCTTAGCAGATTTCTTTCACATACATCACATCACGAATGAGTGAATGCATGAAATGTGGAATAAATCAGCTATAAGTGTAGTGTTAGTCAAACGATTTGTTATCTTCTTTTCCAATTAATATAGCCAATCTGCTCAAGCCACGCCCCGTTAGTCATTACATAAACTATAAGTATTGTTTCCCACCCCTTCAAGCGTCAATGTAACGCATCAGTAATTCCCATTATTTTTTGAAAGGCCACTCTTAAACGTTGCCATCTCTGGCCAAGCTCACCCAAATGGTACAAATGTCGACACGTTGTCATTTCCTGGCGGTATCGCTGCTAGCCTAATAAGAATTGAAAGTTGGGGAATAGTTTACCAGATCTATTTTGAATTCCCCAACAGAATTGTTTAATGAATAGTGCAGATTTGTAATTCTGCAGTTTGTTGGGCCACTGCAAATCATGACTGTTTGATTGTGATCAGATGTCTCTGAATATGTTCAAAGGAGACAGAGCTCATCTTTTGGAGATAAGATTAAGTAAGTTCTCTTAAGTTACTTTGCCATATTTCAGAATGTTTCTCCCTAAGGTGACATACTGTCTGTCTTAGTCTAGAATAGCAGGAGCTATCCATCAGCCTCTTCCAATTTGACCTGGTTCAGTTATTTTACTGTACAAGGAGGCCGGCTGAGGTGGTGCCGGCAGGCTGGACCCTCGATTGTCTCAGTTACCTGCGTGTGGTTGGCCTTTGCTTTCTTATAATCACTTGGCTGTGCTAGGATTACCAGAACGTTCATTCTAATAAAGGCAGTCCTGCTGGACTATGGATTTGCCTTGCTTTTATTGCGCACACTGAGATCACTTACCGGGAGAACTACGAAAGTCTACAAAAGTCAATCCATGTGTCTATGAGTAAAAAAACTATTTTCACAAAGCTGTGACTATTTATGTATTTGTTTTCAATTGAGTATGGTGAGTTCTCAAGAAATTTTTTATGAAAATTAAATTAATCCAACACAGTGGTTAAAAACACAGATTGGGAATAAAAGGGAGCTTGTTTCAAATTCCACTTCCCCCACGAGGTAGTTTGGGAGGAGGCAAGTGACTTAACCTCATTGTGCTTGAGTTCCTTCTCTCTTTCTAAAGTAGCAGGAGGGAATTCCCTGGCAGTCCAGTGCTTAGGACTCGACTCCGCGCTTTCACTGCTGAGGGCCCGGGTTCGACCCCTGGTTAGGGGACTAAGATCCCACAAGCCATGTCATGCGGCCAAAGAAATAAAATAAAATAAAGTAGCAGGAATAAAACCTCCCTAATAGGATTGTTTGTGCACTAATGAGATATAATGTGTGTAGTATTCTTGCCTGACACAGAATAGGTACTCAGTACATTGAATGTATTGTTATTATTTGTTAATTCATTAATGCTAATTTCTGCATTAATTTTAATGAGTTAAAGTCCTGGACTTGATTAATTTGCATGTTTTCATCTTCCTTTCTTCCAGCACTTGATGGCAATTTGTGTCAATGGTAAATGGAAGTTTAAAAGATATATGTTCACACAAACTTTATTTCTTTATTCCTTAGAGTGAGTTTTAGGAGTCTTCCTGGTAAATAATTTATATAATCACAGAAAGAATGAAGTTATCCTTATTATAGCTCAGACTATTTTTTATCATGGATCATTGCCTTTATTAAAGATGACAGAAATAATGCATTTGTTCTGGAAGAGAGGCATTGATTTACTATATGACAGCACAGTACATGGCACATAATAGTTGCTTAGAAAATATTTATTGTGAATGGATAATTAACAGATAATGAACAAATAAATGATTTAATATTTATTTATTCAGGAGTCAATTCATTGCACCTCTTTATAGAAATTGCTTTGGGATTGTAAAAAGCCCCCCACACAAATGAGATGCATCGCTAAAGCCCAGAGTGTGATATTATTAAAAGTGTTTATTGCTGAATCACTGAATGTTGAGGTAGTCAATAAACTGGATATTTGAGTGATTTTTAAGAAGATAATGAAACTCCTGTATTGCCTTATCATTGCAATAATTTTAAAAGAAGTATAAAACATACTCCAATGTTCCGTTTTGAATAAAGATGGTGAATATATCAGTAGTAACCTGTGCAATTCAAAATAATTTTTCAAGTATTTTACTAGGCAGTTACTAGGCACTGTTATGGTGTGATCAGCAGTTTTAGCACAGAGACCACGTCAGTTATTTTTGAACACTCTCCAATGCTTCATATCATCGCTCAAAACAGAAAGACTCCTTTTAATTAAGTGACAGGAACTGTCCATGAATTTTTGCCAGCGTTTCTGCTAGCCAGTAAGTAAGGTTAATTGACAATCCCTAATAGAGACTCTTAGAGAAATTCACATCATAATTAACATAATTTAAGATGCTGATAGTGCATGAATTATCTACTCAATCAGCGTATCTACTCAATCAGCGTGAGTGGGGTCTTTGGTCTTACAGAGAAAATGCTCAAGTGCAGTAGTGTCTTGCATAATAGATCCCTCATTAGTGTGAATTAGTATTTCTGAATGTTGCTAATTAGCAAGCCTGAGAACAAACACAATAAAAATCTGGTTTTCCACATTGCAAGAGTGCTGGTTAGCGTGTTTGGTAAACACGGTTAGATTACCATTTTGACTGAATTCCAACAACCAAGTTTCCCGTGGTCGGCAGGCACTGTGCGTGGTATATTTTACCTGCCTGGGAGTAATCAGCCGTGGGCTACGTTTGCACTGCAAGTTGAGATAAATCCTATTTTAGGAAGTTATCAAGGATGTAGTTTGGTGAAGAATAGGGACGCAGTGTTCTATTTCTGAGGTGACTTAGAAACTTCAAAGAGAAAGCCATGAGAGTAACCCTCGTTTTCCCAGGCCGTAACTTATCTCAGCTGGTGTGGAGCCCACCCACTGCCCGCCCTTATGAGACGTGGGCTGCAGACTGCACGCATTTCTGTGTGCCACCTGGTGGGGAAGGGCGTGAAAGGGACAAAAAAAGAGTTTTTATCTTTCGTGCCAAAGAGCAGCGGGTGATTTTTTTTAAACATCTGAGATAGAACTGATGATGGAGAAGTTAGAAAAGAAGAAATAATGAAGAGAAGTAAAAATGGGGGTTGCACCAGGCAGAAAAGACTGTCTATAGTCCTTTTCAATCTATGGTAGAGTGTCGTGAAATCAAATTCACAAGGTGGGAGGTGTGGGGTAGATGGGATGAGGCAGGACAGAATAGGAAACAGACTGCATCACAAGTAGTAGGAGCCAGGATTATTTCATGAGCCTTTTAGATTTTTTTCAGAGAATTCGTATTTTCCCAAAGTAATACATTTGCCTAGTTTTAAAAGTCATATAATAAAGATGAACACAAAATGAATCATAGATGTAGAAACATAAAGCTATAAAACTTTTAGAAAAAATGTAAGAGACAGTCTTCAGGATCTGGAGCTAAGCAAAAAGTTCTCAGACTCAGCACCAAGAGCACAATCCATGAAAGGAAAATTGACAGAGTGGACTTCATGAAAATTTAAAACCTTTGCTCTGCAAAGTACTATGTTAAGAGGATGAAAAGACAAGTTGCAGGCTGAGGGAAAAGATTTGCAAACCACATGTCCAACATAGATAAGACTCAAGACTCAAGAGTTAAAAAAAAAAACAAAAAAATTGAATTAAAAAATGGTCAAAAGATAAAAACAGACATTTCACTGAAGAGGGTACACAGATGTCAAATAAGCACATGAAAAGATGTTTAAATTCATTTGCTATTAGGAAAATGCCAATTCATACTACAGAAGATGTCACTACACACCTATCAGAATAACCAAAATAAAAAGTAATGACAACACAAAATGCTGGGGAGAATGCAGAGAAACGATTTCTTATCTGTTGCTGGTGGGAATGTAGAATAATACAGTCAGTCAGGAAAACAGTTTGGTAGTTTCTTATAAAACTAAGCATGACTAAGAAATCGTGTTCTTGGGCATTTATCCCAGAGAAATGAAAACTTTCGTTCATAGAAAACCTGTACTCAAGTGTTCATAGCATCTTTTCTTCATAATAACTAGAAACTGGAAACAACCCAGATGTCATTCAGTTGGTGAATTGGTTAGACAGACTCTGGTACACATGTACCAGGGATACTATTCAGCAACAAAGGTGAACAAGCTATTGATGTGCACAACTTGGCTGAATCTTGAGGGAATTATGCTGAGTGGAAAAAAAGCCAATTTGAAAAGGTTGCATACTATATGATTTCATTTATGTAACATTCTCCAAATGACAAAATTATAGAAATGGAAATGAGATTAGTGGTTGCCAGGAGTCATGGCGGAGGGGGGATGGGAGGGAGGAGTGTGGCTGTAAAAGGACAACATGGGAACTCCTGGTGGCGGTGGAAACATTCCGTATCTGGACTGTATCAGCGTTAACACCCTGGCTGTGACATTGTGCTGTAGCTTTGCAAGGTATTATCCCTGGGGGAAACTGAATAAAGGGTACACAGGACCTCGGTATTATTTCTTGCAACTGCATATGATTCCACAATTACAAATTTGAATTTGTAGTTACAACTAACAAAACTGAAAGTTTAATTTAAAATAATAAATAAAAAGTCAAATAATATGAACTCTTTATATCAGAATATGATGTTTCCCTGCCTCAGCTCTCCCACTCTACCCCCCCAGGATTTCTTAACAGAAGCAACCATTTCTATTTTTCTGTTGTTTCTTCTGATACTTAACAAATGTCCATATTTTTTCAATACTATGTGCATACAGCTAACTTCTGTTTAATCAATTTTGAACATTTTCTATTAACTTAAAATTCTAGTAAATGAAGATTTAGCTCTTTTTTCACTGTTTCCCTTCTGCAGACCCTCCCATCCTTCCAATCTAGGTTTTGTAATTTTTTGATAAGTCAGAATTCAGGGTCTACATTATACCTATATGTATTATATTGTACTACTACTGTTTGTTTTTCCGGTAGTAAATAAATGCCTATTTCTTGCTGTTGTTGCTTTCATAATTCTTCCCACATCTTCCAATAATCCGTCAGTAAAGCTGTTCACAAGGTCAGTTGTGTCAGTTAAATGATCCAGTTCCATGGCGGTGTTTCTTGGAGACGCCACCCTCCTTTCAGCCGGGCCGGCTGCTCAACAAGCCTGCTGCACAGATGTCAGCTTCTGGCTTCCTTTTGATGTTCTTCTAGATTGCCTTCCCAGCCTGCAGGGGCTCATGATTTTGTCTTTCTTGATTTAGTCCCTATGATGGAAGGCATGTTGCTGACCTCCAACCACGTGCCTGCGCATGGGTCACGCCAGTGATGGAAGGCATGTTGCTGACCTCCAACCACGTGCCTGCGCATGGGTCACGCCAGTCCTGCGTGGACGGAAGCGTCTCCACCTGGCCCACGGCGACCACCCGGGGTTTCCTTCACCCTCATCCTGAGCCGTGTCTCCCGCGCCTGGCCGTCCTCTCTCTTGATTTACATCCCCATTTTGAAGGGGGTGCGTCCTCCAGAGCACTCCTGAGGAAGAGTACAAGGAAAGCAAATTTTTTTTGGAGATCTTACACGTCAGAAAATGGCTTTTTACCATCTTCATGCTGCTTGATAGGTTGGCTTGGTATACAATTTTAGGCCAGAAATCATGTCACTTCGGAATTTTGAAAGCATGGTACCCTGGTGTGCTTGTTTTCAGGATTGTTAAGTCCAAAGCCATTCTGATGTTCGAACGTAACCAATGGTGTGATGTTGTCTGTCTTATGTTTGGAACTTTGTAGGATCCACATTTGTCCCCAGTGTTCTGAATTTTCATAATGATTTTCCTGGGCACAGATGTATTTTTATCTACTATAGTGGGGACTCACGGGGTCATTTCAAACTGGTAATTTCTGTTCTAAAATGTTTTGTTGTGTTTTTTTTTTAAATGATCTCCTCCCTTCATTTTCTCTGTTGTCTCATGGAAATTCATTATTTAGAGGCAGGGCTTGGGGACCGGCCATCTGACTTTCTTCTTTTTTCTCCCATTTTCTACCTCTTTGTCTTTTTGTTCTGTTTTGGGGGAGTTCTGGCCGACTTTATCATCCAAACCTATCATTTCTAAGGTTCTTTATTGTTGTTGTGATTGTTTACTGTGTTCCTCTATTTTAGCTTCCTGTTTTTGCTTCACAGATGTAGTACCTTGCTTTATCTCTGTGAAGATGTTAATAACAGTGTTTTCTTTTGCTTCGTTTTGGGTTGATCTTGATCTCTTTGTACCGGACGATTTCCTCAGGCATTTAGTAAGCTTTGGGTGTCTCCTCGCAGAGAAGTGTGGGATCCGACAAGGGTGACTGGAACTTCTGAGCATGTGGCGGGGGGCGGTCAGCTTGACCTTCCCCATGGGTGGATCTGGGTCAGCCGTTTCCTGGGAAACCTCTGGGGTCAGGACCTTCAGCTGTTTCATCTTGGGCCGGTCAGACTCCCAGAGAGGTCTTCTCCAGACTCCTACCTGGAGGTGCAGGTCCTGCTGCCATTGTTGAGATGGTGACCGTGCGCTAGTGGGCTCTCAGCATTCAAGCTGTATATGGTCACTTGGAACCCATGCCTGAGGACCCCTCGTCCGAAGCCCCCCAGCCAGAACCCTGCTGGAAAAGGAGCAGAGTCCTGCCCAAGGCTGCAGGCAGGGTGCACACAACCTCCCTCCGGTCAGTCACCCCGCAGGTACCAAGTGCTGCCCTGACTTGTCTGAAGTGTGACTTTTGCTGTTTCTCGGCTTTTCCCAGCCTTGGCTTGGGGTTTTCTCTCTGGTGCCAGCTAGTCGGCTACCTCACTTGCCCAGCTGCTTTCCTACTTTCAAGATTATGTTGTTGCTGCCTCCCCTCCTGTTCTATCCTTTTATGTGTTTAAGTCTTTTTAAAAAGTATCATCACTATAGTTTTTGTTTGTTTGTTTGTTTGTTTTTTTAATTTTTGGCTGTGTTGGGTCTTCGTTTCTGTGCGAGGGCTTTCTCTAGTTGTGGCGAGCGGGGGCCGCTCTTCATCGCAGTGGCAGTGCGCGGGCCTCTCACTATCGCGACCTCTCTTGTTGCGGAGCACAGGCTCCAGACGCGCAGGCTCAGTAGTTGTGGCTCACGGGCCTAGTTGCTCCGCGGCATGTGGGATCCTCCCAGACCAGGGCTCGACCCCGTGTCCCCTGCATTGGCAGGCAGATTCTCAACCACTGCGCCACCAGGGAAGCCCATCACTATAGTTTTAGTGAGCTTTTCACAGGGATCAAGATTAGATGTGTATGTTCATTCTACCGTCTTAATCTAGAAGGGAGCTTCTATCGTGTGTGTGTGTGTGTGTGTGCGTGCGCACGCTAGATCGCAATAGCAAGTGTGTTTCTTATTGTGTCTAAAAGTCAAGCAGATTTGGAAACTGATGCTAGGCCATGCCAACAGCAAAGTTGTCAAGTCCAGTCAAAGGCCAGTTGTATTTTCTCTTTACTGTGAAAGTCTTCTAAGGAGCTGAGGGAGTTTTCATGGTATATAGAGCCATTTTTTCAGAATGTGGTAGTCACAGGATAATCTAGATCTAACTCTTTTTTGGAAAAAAAGGTCAGCTGCACTTCCCCTGATAGTGTATTTGAATGTACCTCTTCATTTCTGTTATGGGTACCACGACTGTATTTTGGGTCCCAAATTTTCCACTCCACATAGAGAATGTCACAACACCAAAAACTAAAATAAACAGCAAGCACAGCAAACTAAAATAAACAGCAAGTTATGCAGTCTCTATCAATCTATAATCTTCAATTGTGCTAACAACATTTGCATCTGCTTTGGTAAAAATACACAGGAAAATGCAATTACCTATTCAAAATATTAAAAGTAGCTCTTTAACTAGAATATTGCTTTAAAAACTCAAAAGGATGTTTTATTTTGAAACCAGTAGAGGCCACATATATGAATACTGGGACTTTTTTTCAATAAAAACAAATACTTATTTTTCAGAATTCTTTCCCTAGTACTATAGCATTTTAATTCTACAGCCTAGGAAAAAAATTCATGAGAAAATGTTCACAGATGGATCAAAAATTTCCTTATAGCATTATATTTTATTTTTATCATAATTCAGTGAGATGATTTCCAAATTCTTAATGAGAACTCACTTTTAAGCTATTTCCTCCAAACCTTCTAAGATTTAGAACTGAGTGAACAATGGTCACATGACTGAAATCTCACACTTTGTCCCTACTGTACTAACGCTGTAAAGCACTGGGTTAAAGGTCACATTTGGAAATGCACAGGGGAGTGAGTATCCAAAAGTGATTTATGAAGTTACACTGTATCTCACTGTAATATATTTACATTTCCATTAGTATACATTGTTCCTGAAGAGGAAAGTAAGTCAGGATGGGCTTCTTTATTATATTTATATGGAGGATGTGGGTAGAGAGCCCTCCTGCTGGTTGTACCGATGTTAAAATTCTTCTATTATTTACTAATTGTAAACTTATAGACTCAAGAATTTAAAGTGGACCTACAGGTTGCATGTCAACCTAAAAGTAAAAGTGCAGTGTACCATATTTATTCAACAAGTATTTCCTGAGTTCTGCTATAGAAGTTATTCATGCTTTTACTTTAAACTTATTTTGCCTCTTAAATATTTTCATGGACCACTGGGGGAAAATCCTATTTTTAAATCCTATAAAAGTTAAACACTTTGAGGAAAAATTGGATCTTTTTTCCACAGTAGGATCTCAAAGTATATCTAGTCATGAAAGATCACCAAAACATACAAACAACAACAACAACAACAACAAAAAACAGTAAAAGAGAAAACGATAAGGCCAAATCCAGTGGTTAGCTAGTGCCTTAAACTTTGTGATCGATCAGAGAGATGGAGTGGACGAGTATCACTCACCCTGACTGGTTCCCTGAGTAAATACTAGTTTGCTTACCCTGTTCCAGGCACTCTGTTCCAGGCGCTTGAGATACATCAGAGAACAAGATGACACTCTTGGCCTTGGGTAAGGGAGTCCTGGTGGTTCTCTTGGAGAACTGACACTGAGCGGAGGCCTCAGCAGCTACGGAGCCCCGAGGCCGCCTGGAAGGGAGCACCCCCAGAGGGAGCCCTAGGGAGAGAGGTGCACGGTGCCCGGAGCAGCCAGGGGGCCTGGAGGGAACAGAGAGAGGGGAACCCTGACGGGAAGGTGGGAGAAGGGGCGGCACACGGGGCCCTGCAGGCCTTCTGAAGACTCGAGCTTTTGCTCTGCAAAACACGGGGAGATTTGTGCGCAGGGAGGCGTGATCTCAGTGTTAAAAGGACTGCTGTACCCTAATAACCCTGTATCTTGGGCAGGTCATCTAAGCTCACTGATATCAACCTAAAAAAAACAGGAAACCAATTCAAGAGGCAAGAGCATTTATTTGGGATCAAAGAATTGCAATTTGGGGTACATGTATTGGGGTAGAAACACAAATAGTGTCCCTATTACAGGAGAGGGAATCAGGGTTTTTAATGAAACAAGTAAGAGGAAGATGAGACAGGTTGCCCTTAAGAAGAGTCCATTGGTGCTGATAAGTAAAGCTATTAGATTTGCACTTCACTGATTAGTCCAGCAAAGTGGTCACCAGGTAAAGGTTCATTTTCATCAGTCCCTTCAACACGGTTTTCTCATTCTTGCTGACTTTTTGGGATGCTGGCAGTTTGGCCCAGTTCACAGGGTCAGAAAACAGGATGCAAGGCAGTTCCTCCGGGATGGCGGCTCTGGCCCCATTTTAAAAGCCCCACTTAACGTCATTTTTCACTCTGAGCTGCAGCTCCCTCATTTGTGTAGAATGAGGACGATATTTCCAGTCTGCAGTGTAATATTTTAAGTTACAGCTCACCTTTGTAAACCATCTCACACACAAGGACTGAATGAACGAAGGTCCTAAATCCAGTCCTAAAATCCTACATCCAGACTTTATTGGAGTCAAGGGGAAATGCTTCACTCACGAAGCAAACGTGCACCGTCAGGGCTCTGGGGGTGGTAGGTACATAGATGAGGAGATACGGGGAAGAAGGATGCGTGGATGAAGGATGTGGTCCCTGCCCTCGCAGCTCACTGTCTGCCGAGGAAAGGGGTTGTAAACAACAGATATAAGAGATATGTATGCAGAACAGGAGGACTGGGCTGAGTCAGTCTTGGGGGTCAGGCTGCATTTCCCGGAGGCCACAGACTCAAAAGCCTTGTGTCTGGAAAGCTGGATCTGAGGCTCTGAACTCTGTCCTACTGCCCTCATGCTCTTGGCTTTGGATAACTCAAAATCAACAGGAATTGCTAAACCGCAAAATAAAATTCTGGTTTTCAACACGGCGCAAGAGTTATACACATGCTGAAATGCAAGTGATTTGTTGTAAATATTCCGATGTTCTTCTCATTTTGGGGTGCTCTATGCATGTAATCATCTGTCCACTGCAAATTCAGCACCCGCAGATTGCCAGCCAAAAAAAATGGAAAGGGGGTGTGTAGAGGGTAGCCCTTGGGAGAGTAGCCAAAGGTAATAATGCTTAGCATCTTGAGGAACTGTTCGTCGTCCGGTGTAGCTGGAGCATGAGATGAAACAGCTATATAATAAGATGAGGCTGAATAAGGGCTTTTGAGCTATCAAAGCAAAGTCCCCCCCATGGCAACCAGAGATGTGCAACTTCTAATCAGTGTTGAGAAATAGACTTTGACGTTAAACATCAGTTGATGCAAAGAAAGATACTGGAAGGGAAGAGGCCAAAATTTAATAGGATTTGCCCGGGTGTTAGAACTACAAAAACCTTTACTCATTCTCCATGATTTAATTTAAAATTCAAACTTTCAAAGTTTCTAGGAGAAGCGTGCATTACTGTCATAATGAGAGAAAAACAAAGTTAAAATAAAAACTATTTGAAAAGGCAAAAGTCTAGAACAAAAAATATATTATCGGCAGTATTTTTCTGGGTTTCTTATTAGTGTCTTGAGGACACAGCAGCACCCAGCACAGAACAGAAGGAAAGTCCCCAAACAAGGACGTAGCAAAATAATATCGTGCTGCTGCATCAGGACCCAGGCAGTTATTCTAAACTCAGCTGGATTAAAGGAGATGCCTTTGAACTAGCACGTGGCTGAAGTGGAGACTGTAAATTTAAGATGATATTTAAGGTATCGGAAATGATAGCGGGGAAAAGGTAATTGAAAGACAAGCAGTAGTAGAATTAGAAAATCAATTATATTTCGTAACAGGTTGTAATAAATTAGTTATCACCACCATTGATAGTGGCCTTTTTAATGTGTGTGCCTTATAGCACAGTGGAATAGAATCATTACGTGATCCATTTAAATGCCTAAAATGTATTGCGAACTTGTAGCTTTCACATTTTTACTATAAGAAACATATTACAGTAGTTGTTTCTTTTAAGTTCTGCAACTTGGGAAGATTTTATTTTCTTCGTTCTAATTGTTTTCCTATTTTTCAAATACTCTATTTCAAACAACATATATTTTTTTGTGATGGAAAAAAATCTTTAAATTCCTTAAGTAACATCTTACGGAAAAACCTGAATGAACTTTTTGGCCAACCCAGTAAAAGTAATGTAAATCATCTGTAGTCTTATGCCCTGATACAGCTAATTTCATTTTTATATATTCACTTCTAGCTGGTTTTCTACTTCTAGCTGCTTTTCTTTTTATATATCATGGTACATAGTTCTAATCAACGTATTTGGTTTCATATTTTAATTTTACTGAACACTTAAAAATACTTTCATACTACCATGTACTCTTCAAAATTATCATTTTCGTAGCTGTGTAGTACATCAGCATGGTGAAATACTATAATTTACAGTTTCCTACTTTGGGACATTGAAATTTATATAGCTATCTCTCTATAATAGGCACTGATGCAATAAAAATTATTATTTTTGAAATTATTTTCCAAAGATAACTTTTCTGGTATAAAATTATAAGATTGTTGATTTTAAATTTTTTTAAACTTTTTCTTGCCGTAAAACTTTGTTCTGATTTACATTGTCACTAGCAATGTCAAAGTGTACCAGAGTCACCTCAATTTTGTTAGTATTAGTTATTATTCTTTTGCTACTAAATAGGTATAAGTCCATACTTTCAAATAATTTTAATTTTTTTTTTTTTTATTTCTAGTTAGGTTGAAAATTTTTCTATCATTTTTTGCTACTGGTGGTCTTTCCTGACTGACTTATTTGTATAATACATTAATATTTTGGATTGTGATACATTCAAATAAGCTTCTTATACATTATAAATATTAAGCTTTTTTATACCTTTCAGTTTTTTCCTAATCAGGACTTTCCTTTGCATTATAATTTGGTCATTTCAGGTGGTAACACTTTCTGTCTTCATGACCAAGGCGGTCAGCTGTCTCCTTTATAATTCCTCTTAGTGACCAAACATCAGGCCCTTACCGTTTCCTCCACAGACAAACGAATGTTTTCTGCTAGGTTTTGACAGTTTGACTTTATTTTTGTCTCTGAACATGTGAGTCTCTTGTGTGTAAGAACAGTAGTGACTCCGTTGAAAGAGAACAGGGTCACGGCCTGCAGAGCGTGTCTCAGGTGACTGAGGGGTGGAAAACAGTGGCTGGAATTCAGAAAGCCAAGGCCTCCTGGCTGAACAATAAGATGATGAAACCTGTTCCCAGGTCACCAGCTCGTAAGGGATTTCTTTTTCTGTTTTTTATGATGTGATTATTTCCTGTTGTCTTGGGAAGCACCTATATTGCCTCAAACTGTGCAAAATACACTGGTGATGCGAGGGGAAACATGGGGATGAGCCCAAGTCCGATAGCAGACTAGTCACACACACACGTGCCCCGGCTCCGGCTGGGGGAAACCAGGGGCACCGTTTTCCACTTCCAGTCAGTGGTCCTTCTTGGCTGCACATGGACACCTCCAGGGAGCTTTTGTAAACACTCTGAGGCCTGGGTTCCAGCCCATGCTGAGTACTGAGATGTGCTTCTAACATGCAGCCAAGGTTGAAAACCACTGTAATCATTTCGTCAAGAAATCTAATCTGTAAGAGCAGGTGACAAAGAGAAAGAACCAGAAACTACCTGCCCTTTTTCTCATAAACACCTGCATCTTGATGGCAAAATTTATAGTGGGAACAGGAAGACGGTCTTTGGACGTAGCAAGTTTCCAGAATCTTCTCTTTACCTCCTCTCTATCATGTAAGGTCCAAGTGGTTCTTTCCAAAAACTATGGAATAGAGTTTCCAAAACCTGGGGGAACAAAGTATTTGAAAGCAAATCTTGAGCACAGCTAATTACTAGGAGCCAGAGCGGCTTGGGGGAGACAGAGGGCTGTATTTTCAGCTTCCTTTCTTCCCAGCACAGACGGGGCGTGCTCAGGGCAGGCCCACCAGACACACAGGCTCGCCCACGCGGAGCATGGCTTGGGGAGAACCCCACGCCTCTGGCACGCGGCCCTTCAGGACTGGGGTTTTGCAGATGGGTGCTCACGTGAGCTCCTGTTCCCATGACCCACATTCTCCAAATGCCAGGGCAGAGAGCCAGCGGTGTGTTCGGAGAGCTGAGAGCACAGAGCCAGCCATGGCTGGAAGCTCAGCCCCGCCCAGGTGCCTCAGAGGTCACGCAGGGTTTCAAGCCTCTAGGAATCCTGAGAAGAACATTTAATTGTCATTAACCTCACTGGAAAGAATATGGACATCTCAAGATACTTACGAAACAGAAAGATGGCATTTACCCCATTTTTGTGGCTTTGGAATAAGGGGGAAAATTCTCTAACTCAGCCCTTGCTTCAACACATGGCAGCAAAGATGTATTTCCTATTAGTTTGCCCTGACCAAACTTACAAAAGGAAAAAACTGTTTTTAAAGACTGAGAGCTTGATTTATGCCTTGAATAATCAAGTTATAAGTGGTATAATGAAATTCCCTAATAAAATGACTTTGGATACAATGTCTCCCATCCTCTGCCCAGCCTAATCCTAACCACCAGAGAGACAGAAGGTCTTACTGGGGTGCAGGACGGGGGCAGGGAGAAAACTGTCTTATCGCCGTTTGGGACGTTCCCCCCTCCACTTTACAGTCAACGCGAACGTTATAGTTTCACTCTCTTTACTTTCGTGCTTATTGTGACAGCACCTACCTGTGGAAAAAGTTTTCTACTAACCTCACAACAACAAAAGGACCCTGACTTTTATGCTGTTTAATTATCATGCTTACCTTCTCGGAGCCTCAACATCAGCGTCTAAAAACCAGGCACAGCATCACCAACCTGTACAGTTGCTGTAAATAAGAAACCTAATATGTGCAGAAGCTTTGTCTAAGCGCCTGGCATACATTTCAGCGAGTGGTTGCTATTAGGATTGTTATTGTGAAGTGGTGGTTCTGGAGAACCCACCTAGGAGGCTTGGGGGCCAGAAGGCCAGAGGGTCCATGACAGAGAGCTGTGAAGACCCATCTGTATCTCTTCCCCTCACCACCCCTGCTCCCAGCACACCATAAACCGAGTAAACACACAGTGAATCGTTGAATCGAGCGATGCACCAACTGCATCCCGGATGTGAGCACTGCTCCAGTGAATGGGCCTCCTACAGCGTTTCGGGACCTGTAACCCAACCAGAACAGCCCATGGCAAAGCCTCCTTCTTTTATGACGTAGTAGATGATCACTCATCAGGGCAGGAGACAAAGAGCAGCTTTAGTCCCTTCATTGCGTCAACATTTAAAGAGGCTCAAATAGGGGAGTTCCCAGGTGGCCTAGTGGTTAGGATTCCGGCAGGGAACTGAGATCCCGCAAGCTGTGCAGCCAAAATAAAAAATAAAAATAATAAGTAAAGAGGTTCAAGTAGTATTTGGAGGCTACATAAGTCTTTTCTCCTGAGTGCACTTTTGTTACTTTATTACCAGGATCATACATGTTCATTGCAGAGATTTTAGAAAATATAGCCAAGCAGAAAAAAAATAAAATCATTCTTAATCCCAGATATAGGTTGTTTCTTTAATAATATATTGTGACAGTTTTCCAGTCATTAGTCATCATGTTTAACAGATTCTCAATATTCCATTAAATAAACCTACCAATACTTATTTAACCTATTCCTCGTTACGGGAATTTCAACCTGCTTTCAGTATTCTGTTACTGAAAACCAAGCTGCAGTGATGTGCTTATTCCTTATTAATTTTATAAATTCTTAGTAATTTGGTGTTTATTGTAACCCTGCCTTTTTGTCAAACTTTGCAGTTAAGCCGAAAGTTATTTTGCTCGGTTTACGGGAAACTGATTTTCTTATCCAGTCTGAGAATCTGCCCTCGGCCTTGGCAGTGCTGTCGTCAGCAAGCTGTGTCCTGGGCTGCCCACGTCCAGTAACCGACGGGGAGTCCGTGTGCTTGGATCCGAACGCTTAGCACACTCGTTCAGGGCGTGGGACGACTGGGGTCAGTGCCATGGGCTTCAAGCTCTGTATATACAGGCCAGTTCATTAAATGTCCAAAAACTGCTTTCCTAACTCCAAACAGCTGTTATTTAAACTCTGGCTGTTAGTTTCAAAAGAACTGGGCAAAAGAGCATGAGTGGATCGACACAAATCCATCACCTCTACCAGGAAGAAAGTGTGTCAGCAGCCCCATTTCCCTGTGGAAGATAGCTCAGAAAGGCAGTCATGTCAAACCACATGAGATCGGTTAGGTCGTAGGAAAAGGAGAAAGAATAATACTGGGAAAAACAATTGGCCGACCTTATACGTGTCAATTTATAAGCCGAGTCTGTGAGTTCCCCGCCATCCCTACGTGAGACCAATTCGGTAACAAGTTTTAAATTGCCGCTGTGCTGCTACCTAACTGGCCCTTTTCTCTTGCAGCTGACACGGCGCTTGGCACCGACGACGTGTATGATGACAAAGGATGCCAGTGTGACGTGTCTGTGGAGGACCTCACCCCACCACTGAAAACTGTCATTCGGGCAATCAGGTTGGTGAAAACCTCTGACAAAATGATTCTGAAACCTCCCCCTGATTATCTGAATCACTGTATTGCTAAATGCTCTTTCCTGCAGGTTAATCTCCCGCAATAATTCCTTTCTCTTTTCCTATTCATCGCCATGCCTATTAAATTTTGAAATATTTTTTTAATACAAAACTTGACTGTGTTCAACATGAGATGGGTTATAAAAGGTGGGTGGGATTTGAAAAGCCAGGCCGTACCGGACAGATTACGTGAGAATTGGCTTGTTGTGTGAATTTGTTGCTTTAAGGACATCTGCGTATAGATACAACTGGATTTTTTAAATTATTTGTACGTCTTGGTGCTTCAATCCATGTTCTGTATTTCGTGTCAAAGAAGAGTCTGTCTTTGCCATTTCAAAGCAGGCTGACTTCTGAACGTGGGAAGCCTGGGGGTTGCTCCTGTCCTGCTGAAATAGAATTGTAAAGTCTGACTGTAACACACTTCCTCTGCTGATGGCAGAAAACTGAGAGGGTCCCAGGCAACCTGTATTTGTATTTCCAGGATCCACTCCCCCAAACAATCCAGGATCCGGACTAAATGAACTGCTGCTGTTCAGCCTGCCCCGTGTCATCCCTTTGGGAGAACGTGTATCTGTCAGGGAATGCAGAGTGACTGTTTGCAAAGAAATGCCTCTGCTCTTTTTGGCTTTTCCTGCCTCTTACCAGAAAGCCTGAGGAAAGCTGAAAATATCCAACCCAGGTTAGCTACCCAGATACTCAGTCTAAGCTCGGACATCAGTATGATGGATTCTGTACTTTGGTCTGAGCATCCTGTTAGACATTGCTGTATTCTGTGGTCGGGGGTCACTGGGAGAGTAGAGGTGAGTTATAAAGATTTTGGTAAATGTTTATGGGAGCAGAGAAAATCATGATATGATCAAACTGTGTGCCCAGAAGGTACTTAAACATTATCTGTAGCAGCCACCTAAACAGAAGTGAAGTCAAGCCTAGTTACTTCCCTCTAGAACCTGCGAGCAACAACCCTGTGGATGGGGGACCGTCCCGTCCCGTCCTGTGTGTCCTGGGCCTCTTGTCTCATCATGACTGTTACTGACACTCCATGTCTTTCTCAAAGTCTCCCAGTTTGGACAATGATATGATCGCCCTGCCCCGGGGGATCCCAGAAGCCTTGGGTAATATTTGATCCCAGAAAACCCAAGGATACGTAGTAAAATGAGGCCTACAGCCTTCAGTTAAAGGGATGGAAAGGATCTGTCCTGTGCTGTCCAACACTGTAGCCACTGGTCACACCAGGCGATTCAAATTTGAATTAATTAAAATGGAATAAAATGTAAAGTTCAGTTCATCAATGGTACGGCCACATTTAAAGTGCTCAGGGGCCACGCATAGCCAGTGACTTCTGTGTTGGGCAGAGAAGACATAGTACGTTTCCATCATGGCAGGAAGCTCTATGGGGGCATTGCTGGCCCCGAAGTGACCTCGACATTCTTTCCATCCATTCCTTACAGCCAGCAGAGACCCCTGGTCTAATTTGCAGCAAGTACAGTAAAATCTAAGGGACCAGATTAAGTTTCCTAAAAGTCATACTTAACCCAATTTGTGTCATCTCCCGAGACCTTCTGAAGCTTTCTGCTTTTGCCTCACAACCTGCACAAAGAATCCTGAGCTGCAAAAAAGAAAATGAAATAGATTTATTCTGCCAGCTCAGCACTTGAGCAGCAGCTTGCGATTTACTTTGTTATTATCCCTTCCTCTGGAAACTTGACTGATTTTTGTAAAGTCCTTTGCAGAATTCCCTCGCTCTTCAGAATTCTTTCTTGGTTCTTATTTTTAACAGGAACTTTATTATTTACACATCTCTCCTTTTTGTGGATTTTGGAAGCTTTCTGCTTGCTACTTCATAACTCTTGATGGGGTGCTTTTCTTCCCTGTATCCTGATTCTGCTTGGTGCGTTTTTTTTTTTAATCACTTCTAAGTTCCATTTAAAATTGTTGGATTCTATAAAAACATAATAGCTACAGTCAGTAGTTAATAACTTAATTGGAAATCTTTGACTCATGATAGAACTTAATTTCTAAAAATTAAAGGACCAACCACTGCAATTAGCACTTCTGAAAAGGATTTGCAGGTATGAGTCCCTAAATCATATGCAAAAGTGTCCTTTTCATGAGTTTAATTACATAACAAACTGAACATCAGTTGACTAGAGTGCTTTTGCCAGAACATGCCCACCGCTCACAGCGCACCTTAAACAGGATTTTCTGTGTATGTCACTGATGGCAAGTGCCAACCATCTTATTATTCAACTCTAAAATGGCGACATTGTTTTTGGCGTTTTCCTTGTTCTCTTTTGGTTGTTTGATTATTTAATATGACTACCTGAACATGCCTTTTATCTTCCAGTAGCGCTTACAATAATAATAGTTTTCTCCTAAGAGACAAATTAAAATTAAAATGTGTAACAGAAAATATGTATGAGATGACAGCATGGAAAATAATATGATTACATTCACAAGAGCAAAGTAGTAATTCTTATTTTCAGTTATTAATATTTATTCAGCATCTGACATTTTCTAGTTATTTTTGAGAATAAATATTCTCGGTCAATGAGATGATTAAGGTCATTCTCTGGATTCATCTGGATTCTATTACCCAAATTCACTGAGACTTTCTTTAATGAATGACATCACTTTTTATAGTAGTGAACAACAGCTATTCTTAGATATTTCCAAACTATGCCTTAAAAGACAGAATACTTAGTTTTGTATAGTTGCTCCAGGATTACCACAGATTTTTTTCAAGATATTATCTAGTTGGAATGCGTGAAGTTGTTGGAAATGTGTTTTCAAACTCATCTCTGGGGGTGGAAATGGAACTTATTTTTAACAAGAGTTCTATCTATCTTGTTAATGATTTAATTCAAACAATGTTAAATTTCTTTTCATCCACTCATACAAATTAATTTCTAAATAGAAAGATGAAATTAGCAGGGAAGTAAACAGATTGACAAGCAAACTGATAAACTCTTGAACATTCTACACACCCAACTCCCACTATACAGTTGACCCTTGACCAATGCAGGAGTTAGGGGCCCCGACCCTCCATGCAGTAGAAAATCGGCATGTAACTTATGACTCCCCCCAAACATAACTACCAATAGCCTACCGTTGACCAGAGGCTTCCCGATAACATAAACAGTCAATTAAGACATATTTTGTATGTTATATGTAGTATATACTGTATTCTTACCAAAAATTAAGCTAGAGAAAAGAAAATGTTATTAAGAAAATCACAAGGAAGAGAAAATACATTTACAGTATTATACTGTGTTTATTGATACATAAGTATGCTTACAAGACGAATCATCTATCAGTACCTACATCAAAATTGTCTTATACAATACAAAACACTATAGATGTTATATGTGTTACTAACACTAGACATCAAAAACGAAAAGATAACATGAAAAAGAAGTACATATGTATTTACAGGTATAACGATTCATGCACTGATAACGAAGAAGCAGCAGTATGATTGCTTCATGGTAGCTTAGCTTGTACACAAATGAATGAATTGTTATTAAAAATTTTATTGCACACAGTATCACAGTTACATCCATAATACAGAATTGAAACAGTGTTAGATTTTTTTTAAAACCACTTCCCTGTGATGATAGGCTGATATGCAGTTTCTCCCATTATGAGAGAGAGAGAGGCATGCTGTACAGTAATGAAATTCTTTGAAAGTAAAGTCATAAAACAGTAAGAAAACTAACACATTATTAATTTTATATTAAATATCACTCATGCTTAGGTAAAGATCAACTAGTATCTACATATATTTTATGCATGACATACCTAACTTTTTCTTAACTTTTTCAGCATCTCTAGCTACACAGTTCGTTTGTCTTTTCAAATTGTCACAAATCTCCAAAAATTTTTCCAATATATTTATTGAAAAAAATGCACATATAAACGGACCCAAGCAGTTCAAACCCGTGTTGTTCCAGGGTCCCCTGTATTATGGTGCATTCACTTGCTCGGGCTGCCATAACAAAATATCACCAACTGGTTTAACCTTAACCACCAAAGGTTTATTTTCTCACAGTTCTGGAGGCTCAAAGTCGAAGATCAAGGTGTTCACAGAGCTGGTTCCTTCTGAGGCCTCGCTCCTCGGCCTGCAGACAACCACCTTCTCACTGTGTCCTCACGTGGTGGTCTTTCCTCTGTATGTGTCTGTGTCCAAATTTCCCTTCTTATAAAGACAGCGGTCAGAGTGGGTTAGGGTCTGTGCTAACATCTCACATTAACTTATTCTCCTCTTTGAAGGCCCTGTCTCCAAAGCCAGTAACATTCTGAGGTCCTGGGGCTTCAACATATGAATTTGGGGGGACACAATTCAGCCCATAACACATGGCAAGACACCAATTTTTCTATCACTGTTCGAAAAATATTTTCCCAGGCACAATATCAAAATTTTCAGATTAAAAATAAGCCCATCAGTTACCCGGATAATCCTTCACAATATCAGACATCCGGGAATATCTGAAGAGGTTGACTGGCTTGCCTTTCAAGCTTGCACTTGGCGCTGTGGAAACACTACATAAGTGTGAGTCTTGGGCAAAATTTTCACGCAAAAATTAAGATATGCTCATGTATTTGAAATAATAAATTTTAAAGGTCATAGTCAATACAACTCTACATTTATAAAGGGGTCTTGGAATAATCATTTTTTAAAATACAAAAGAGATGTTTGTATTTGTTTTCCCACCGCACAGCACGGGCTGGATAAATTCTCAGCTGTGCACAGCAGGACAGCACACGAGGGCTGTGTACAGGCCTGGGCGGCTGGGGAAACAGCTTGGTCTGTGGGAACCTTGTGGGCGAAGCTCGCCTGCTTCTCACTGGTAGTTTTTCATAGAATCACTACATCTGGGGTCAGGGCCGCTCCTAACGAGATCCTCAGCAACAGTGGCTCTCCTTAACATAACTGTGTTTTCTGTCAGTCGGCAAGAAATGAATCAGAATATGGTGCAACCTGTTCTCCTTGTGAGGAGAACCGAACCCAGGCGGTGGAGATTACTCAGTGTGTGGAGGAGAGCTGGCCCCGAAGCTGTGGGCTGTATCCCGTTCCTTACATCTCCTGGTAGCCCTGCTGTAATCTCCACACCCCCTGCTGTGTCTCCCTGGCTGCGACCTCTTATCCCGCGGTTGGACCCAGCCTTCCAGGGAATCGGATGAATAAGTGAGGTCTGGGGTGAAAACTCAGAGAATCTTATTTTCTAATGTTCATTTTTTTTTTATTGAAGTATAGTTGATTTACAATGTGTTAATTTCTGTTGTACAGCACAGTGACTCAGTTATACACATATATATATTCTTTTTCATATTCTTTTCCATTGTGGTTTATCACAGGATACTGAATATAGTTCCCTGTGCTGTACAGTAGGACCTGTTGTTTATCCATTCTATAGGTAACAGTTTGCACCTGCTAACCCCAGACTCCCAATCCTTCCTTGAAGCTGCAGCCTGACTTTACGAGGCCTCACTGGCTAATTCTTCCTGCCCCACCCTTCCCCCCAGGGCTGCTCAGGAAGGTGGTCCAAGAAACCCAACGTGCCGCTGTGCGACCTGGGGCAACTCACATCACCTCTCTGTGCGTTTCCTCACCGTGACGTGGGGACGGGGATGGCGCTGACCTTTGTTGCGGTGAGGATTTCACGGGTTACCGTGTGCAGAGCGCCGAGTGCCGGGCAGCATGGGAACCCAGGGCTCTGGGCCCCCTCCTGCCCATCCTCCGCTCAGGCCAGACCCTCTCCTCTCTGAGCTCCCCCTGCTGTCGCGGCCCACGTGAAAGGAGCGCGCCTTTTTCGCACCTGGGGGCGCCTGCCTGCCTGCACCCACCGCCTCCCCCAGGAAGCGCCCGCTGTTTCCCCTTGAAGTCTCCTCCTCACCAGGCCCTGCGCTGAGGACTCGCCCAGAGCACCGCCGCCGTTAGGGGCTGGAAGGGCAGTTTCGTCACCCAGCACGAGGCAGTGTCCCCACAGCCCCTGTGGGTGACTCGCCACCGCGCAGCGCCGTCCCACGACGTCCAGTGGACCTGAGAGGTGGGCGTGACTCGCCTCTGCCGCCCCCATCCACAGGGGCCTCGGGACGCCCTTTAAAGACCCTCCCAGGGGGTCGGAGCCTGCGCTGAAATACGACGTATCACTTCTCCGTGCGCTGGGCACAGGGGCAAACGATAAGGAGGAAGGGGCCGCCGCTTGGAGCCGGGAGGGGCCGTCGTGCGGGCCCCGCGGGTGTGTCTAGGCGGCTGCAGTGACCAAGAGCCAGGGGGCGGGGAGCGGACGGGCGAGGAGAGGCCAGGCCGAGAGGAGCCGGCGCGGGTCCGGGGAGCCGGAGGGCGGGGGCTTGCACGTGCGGAAGTCACTCCCCCAGGCCGGCGCTGCGCCCCCGCACTCGGACGGTGACTGACGGCAGCGCGGGAGCAGGCTGGGAAGAGGGGACACTCGTCGTCACAAGCGCCGGGTCTGCGGGGGCCGGGGCCACGCGGTCACGGTGAAGGGAAGCACGGATGACGTCGGGGCTCTTCCGACGGAAACAATAACAGGGTTTGGACTTTAATGGTTGGAGAGGATGGAGCGGAGGAATCGAGGGTGAGACAGGCGCCCGGGCGCTGGGGCAGGGGGGCGGGTAGAGACGGCGCACTGTTGCGAGTGTCCTTTGAGGGGCCGCCCAGCAGGCAGGTGGAGCCCTGGATCTGAAGCCCAGGAGAGACGGCTGGGGCCAGGACAGCCTCGGTGGTCGTCAGCGCAGACGTGGATGGTTTCCAGAAGCGTCCCCTGGAGAGCGTGAAGGAAAGAGAGACGGTGGTCCTGACAGGATCTCCGGCTCAGGAACCGTAAGGAGCTGCGGAAGAGAGAAGGCGCTGATCGAGAGGGACCCGGGGCAGCCAGACAGACGGAACCGGGAGACGGGACGGAGGGCGAGCCGGGGGAGCCTTGGGAGCGGAAAGCGGGTCCACTGTGTGAAAGGCTGCTGAGAGGTCAAGAAGAGAAAGGGGACCTGCTCCTTTCCAGGAGGTCCCTGGGAAGCGGCACCGAGGAAGCCACCGGGAACTTTGGAGAAAAACTCAGTAGAGGCAAAAAAGGTTGAAGCCAGATGGTAAAGTGCCGCAGACCGGCTGCAGAAAGCTAGAAGTTCCTGGCGGTGAGGGGTAAGGAACTGAAAAGCACCAGTATGGGGTCAGAAGGGCCAAGACAACTGATGGTTGCAAGGCAAGTTTATTGAAAGAGCATGAATGTATATATAGGTTTAGTATGGAACGAATATTAGACAATAAATCAGTAAACCTTGTATTTCCACATAATTCTGCCGCCACTATCTATGCGTCAGCATGCCTTATGGGCCGTTCTTTGGAGATACAGACTTCCCCTTCAGGGCAGCACGTCCTTCTTCTGGGGAACAACCGGGGGCTCTTAGATCCAGAGCAGGCACCTGGAACGAAACTGGCCGCAAGCCATTTTCCTTTTTTACGCTCAATACCGCAGCGTCAGGAGTGCATACCAAGAAAGAGACAAGCAGTTCTCCGGAAAGCAGAAAGCTGAATAAGCTTACAGCTTGGGGGCCACCACAGTAAAGCCATTTTTTCAAATCACCTGTGAGAATCTTTCACGCTAGTAGGAGCATAGGTGAGGTGTCCAGAATTTCTTTATAACCAGCAAAGACTCATCGTCTCTTCTGACATCACTCGGGTCTGATCAGCCAAGCGAAGACCCACCGATGACCAGTCGGTTTCTGAGGGTGCGCGCAGCGGGCCTTGCTGTCACCGGGCACGAGTGCTGAGGTTGTCGGGTTTTCTCGCCCTGGGCTCCGCCTACTCCAGGAGGCGTACACGTTCTCCTCTAAAATGTATTTTCAGCTCTGCATCCTTCTCAAACCTCGCTTCAAACTTCAGGCAAGAACACCCCGCAAATAGAGAAGAAGAGGCACATGTTTGCCACTGTGGGTTTTTGTTAAATCCGCAAGCTGTTTAATCACCAGTCCCTAACTTTGCTGATGGCGTCTCTGCTGTTTTAGCAGAGATGGTGAGTCTTCGTTTGCAAGTCGCTATGAAGTCATTCTTGACAGCCAAGACACGTGACAGTACAGAACGCTGCTGGGGAACATTTTATGGATCATTTATGAGATTTTTTAAATCAGCTAATATACTCCCTGGAATATTCTTTTTTTATATATAAATTTATTTAGTTAGTTTTGGCTGCATCGGGTCTTCGTTCCTGCACGCAGGCTTTCTCTAGTTGTGGCGAGCGGGGGCTACTCTTCATTGCAGCGCGCGGGCCTCTCATTGCGGTGGCTTCTCTTGTTGCAGAACACGGGCTCTAGGCACGCGGGCTCAGTAGTTGTGGCACGTGGGCTCAGTAGTTGTGGCTCCCAGGCTTAGTTGTTCTGCAGCACGTGGGATCTTCCAAGACCAGGGATTGAACCCGTGTCCCCCTGCATTGGCAGGCGGATTCCCAACCACTGCGCCACCAGGGAAGCCCTGGAATATTCTTTTTGTTTGTTTCTGTTTTGAAGATAATTGCTTGTGACCGCATTTTGCCCTGAGGCTTCATTAAACCAGTGTGTTCACTGAAAACGCACTTACTTTGCAGCATCTAATTTTTAACCTTTTATTTGGGTATAATTTAAACTGAATCTCCTATTCATTGCTGAGACGAAAACTATTCAAGAGCAATCAGTATGTATGGGCGCTTTGTTTATTTACTTGTTTGTTTCACACTTTAAAATTTGTACAGGATTTTATACTCCTAGGAAAATAAAATGCCCAAATGTAGTTACCGTATTACTGCTCACAAAAGCCTAGGAAGGAAAGTTACCCATTTGTAGACTTGCTTGGATCCAGAAGTTCTTACTTGCGTTCTATTACTCTTATCTCTTTAAAAGAAGACCAAGCAGAATGAACAGAAGAACTTACTGAATCCTGAATATAAAACAATATTAGGGCTTCCCTGGTGGCACAGTGGTTGAGAATCTGCCTGCCAATGCAGGGGACACGGGTTCGAGCCCTGGTCTGGGAGGATCCCACATGCCGCGGAGCAACTAGGCCCGTGAGCCACAATTACTGAGCCTGCGCGTCTGGAGCCTGTGCTCTGCAACAAGAGAGGCCGCGACAGTGAGAGGCCCGCGCACCGCGATGAGGAGTGGCCCCCGCTTGCCACAACTAGGGAAAGCCCTCGCACAGAAACGAAGACCCAACACAGCCAAAAGTAAATAAATAAAAAATAAAAATAAAGGAATTCCTTTTAAAAAAATAAATAAATAAAATAATAATAAAACAATATTAAGCATTAGAAGAAAAACCCTACTCCCAGTGATGGGAGCAATGCGACCACAGAACTTTCCTGACCCCTAAGTCAGCCACGGGAGGTATCTGCCTGGCCCTTTAGTGAGGACATCTGGTAGACTGTATACAGTGGGGCTAATTTACGCCTCTATCAAGAGCTGAAAGCAAGGAAGTGAGACTGGCCAGCGCATCCGGGCAGCCCTGGGGTTCCTTAGTCGCTGGTTAGTAGCCCAGTCTGAGATGACAGGATGGTAAAGGAGTCTCGGTATGCGATTCTATAACTGGTTTCGAAGAGTCTCAAAGTCTGGATACCGTATACACAAATGCAGACCTGCATTACTGAGTCACGATTAGGTATTAACAGGAAAATAACCTTAATGAATCATCCAACTAGTGACCCACACGCCTTCGGTGGTGACCCACATTATCAAGTTCTAAGTCTAGTTGTCTGCCGAATCTGCCCCGTGATCTGCACCACCCCTTGACTGGACTCTGAAAGGCTCGAGAGGGCTGCCTCGGGAGAGGGTCAGCGACCAGAGGCCCTGGGTCACTTGCAGGACGAGCCCCGGGCCCCTCCTTTTCAGGCAGACAGATGCTGTGTCTCTCCTGGGGAGTCAATCAGGGGATTGAATTGGCTGAACAGCGAAAGAGGTGGGTATGGAACGCTCATCAGTAGAGGTGACGGACACGACGCACCGACATGAAGTGGGGCGCATCCACACCAAAAACAGGAGGTCTGGGACATCAGGTGGCCATTTCTGAGCCCTGAGGAATTTGATCATCTCTCCGCAGAGGTGGGGGTGCATGCGGGAGAAGTCTGGGGTACACACTCCCCTCCTGCCTGTCTGCCTGCCCTCCTGACCGATCCCCGGCCTCCAGCACAGAGCCTGGCACGTCGTAGGCGCTCAGTGAATGTGTGACGAGTGCCTGATTCGGTCCCTCTTTCCAGCGTCACGCAGGGAAGCAACCACCCTGAGCTCGTCCGGGGCCCCAGGCTCTGGGCACATGGGCTCTTGAGTCCTGTTAGAGCTCCTGGCGAAGGGACAGTTCCTCCCACCAGGACGCCGCAGAGGGACGGACGGGCACCACGTGGTCCCTGGAGTCTTCTTCAGCTCCTTCCCAGCACAGCCAGGGCCCACACGCATGCCGTGGTAGGAGCTCGATGACTCTTTACTGAAAGGATGAATGGACCCGTCACCCGGCACTTGCTTCCCCTTCCAAGGCAGTCCTTGAGAGGCTGATGGGACTTGTTAGCTGGCTCTTGCGTGGAACTTCGGGTCTTACTCCGGAAGCGGGGGCAGGAGGCACTGGGGTGTGTGTGACTGGGGGTCTGACACCCAGGCACACGGACGCGCTGCCTCATGGGCACGATTTGTGTGACTCGGAAGACGACACAGACCCGCCGTCACTGCTTTGTGTGGAGGCCATTCTAACCCACCCCAGTCCCACCCCAGTCCCACCTCCTGTCGGTCGTTCATAACCTGGGCTGCAGGTTCCAATCACCCGAGGAGGTTTATAAAGCCTCTGGATCAATTAAATGACGTTTCTGGAGGTGGGACCCAGGCATCGGCGTGTTTTAGGCTCCCTGGCTGATGGCAAGGGACGGCGGGGCTTGGGGACTCTGCTGCCTTTACGTAAAGCCCATCAAGCTGCCTCCCTGGTTCAGTCGGCTGAGCGCTCCGCCCGCACGAGGTCTGGCTGTTGGCCGCCCGTCCGTCTGTCTGGTGGTGGCACAGTCACCGCCGCTTCTGTTTTCTCGTCGTTCTTACCTCTGCATATTCGTATGCAGGGTTTTTACCCTGACTCAGAGGCCTGGGACAAGACTTTTGCAAGATTCTGTAACTCATGGCAGCACAACAAATGCACCTACACTTCCTTATAAGTGCACATGTGTTGTGTGTATATATAGCCTATATTCCACCCGGGGTTTAACTTTGCTTTGGTTTATTTCTTGGTGCTCAGAAAATTGCTTGAGCAGATTTCTTCCGTTTCAAGCCAGTTGCCAGTTGAGGTTTGTGGCGAATCTCTGGCCCCCTCTAGTGGTCACAGCGGAGCATGTCTGTTTCGAGCGTAGGTCTCCTCCGGGATTCCTAGCCTCTTAGGTACCCGCAGCATCGGAGGAGACTGGCTTCAGGGTCTTTTGCCCTCTGCTGCTGTATTAGCTCCAGGGGTGCAGTTTGCCCTCATGAGGAAAAGACAGTGAGAGCGCAACCTACTGCCCCGCCTTCTGGCCTCCTCCGAAGGCCCTTCCAACAGCACCAGTAAGAACAAGCCGTTCACTATGTGCCAGGCGTGCGAGCAAAAAGAGCCCTTTCATACCAAAGTATCTCTTCTGTGCTGTTATTTTGTGTTAAAATATTAACATCTTAATATTAAGACAATAGTAAGCATTGTGATTAAGAGCTCAGCACTGGAGCCACACTGGCTCAGATCCCACACTTACCAGCTGTTTAACCTCAAGCCAGTTACTTAACCGCTCTTGGCCTCAGTTTCCTTATCTGCAGATTGGGGCTGACAAGAGTCCCCATCTCGTAGACTATACTGTCAAGTGCCGCCTGGCAGTGTTGTCATTTTAATCACTAAATGTACTCTAAAGGTCTGAATTTTACTCCGGAATGATTTGCCCAAACACTCCTTTCTACCAGGCAATACATAGGTCATATTCAACTTCTTTTATAAGCGTCCGTTAAAGTTTCCTGCCTCTTTTTCTGCCTGGCCTCAAGGCATTTCCTTGTGTCTACACCAGAGGTCAGCAAATGACAGGGTGGAACCAAAGCCAACCCAATGCTGTGTTTGTAAATAAAGTTTTACTGGAACACATCTACATTCTCTTGTGTACGTACTGCCTGCGGCTGCTCTCATGCCACAGTGCAGACATGGGTGGTTTCAGCAGAGACCATGTGACCTACAGCCTGGCCCTTTACAGAAAGAACTTTCCACCCCTTGTCTAAACTTTGGGTCCCTCTGATTTACATCCAGCTGCGTTAGGAGGGCAGAGATTCGTAACATTCAGGATTGCCTGTGTGAACCAAGCTTCCTCCCAACTCGGGGCTCTCCAACCCCAGCTCTCACCTTTTCCCTTCACCTCATAGTCGGAAGGCTTAGTACCTGACATGGAATGGTCTGGGAGAGAAAAAAAAAATCGAAGAATTAAAAGGCCTTTCAAATTCATAGTCTAATAGCCACTTTGGACATTTTCCTCAGTTGTCATCACCTTCATGTCTTTCCTGAAATCTAGAATTATTGAACTCTGGGCTTCACTTCTTCCTGCAAATAAGCAGAAAACGGCCTACTCACTCCACTTCGCAGAAGCTAAGTGCATCATGGGTAGCTGGTAGCTGGGAAACGTACACAGTAAAGCAAACCAATGACCAATGAGACCAATGTGTGTATCCTACGACTGGGGTAAAGTAAGCAGAGGACCCCTAGAATTTGCGACAAAAGGGGAAACATTACAATTATTAGGGTGGGGAACCCACATTGGCCCAGGCCTGATTCTTGGGAGGGGCCTTGGAGAGAAGGAAGGGAGCCAGTTCAAGGGCAGAGTGCACTGGACCCCCTGGGAAGACAGAGCTGGCGGTGAGATGAATAGACTAACATGGCCTTGGGTTTCCTTGTGTGAGGGTCAGAGGGCACACAGAGGAGGCAGGAGGAGGTCAGTGGACAGCTGGACATTCCCCTGAACCTTTACAAGTGTGCCTGCCCAAGAGGCGCCCTGTGGTGCGAGCTTAGTGGGGTGTCAGCAACACCGGCCTCGTACTAGCTGTGTGACCTGGGACAGGTTACCCAACCTCCAGAGCCTTCGCTAGACCCAGATATCAAAGGTGGAAAACTCTTAGGGCTTCACGTTGACATAATGGAGGTAAAGGGCTCAGGGCAGGGCCAGCCGTTCAGCAAGGGCACAGCGATGGGAGACCCACCCCACGTGAGGCGGCGGGGCAGGGGGTGGGAGGGCGAGGCCTTCACATCCCACCGTCCAGCTCCGTGTCCAGGAGACGGGCACTGAGCGCTCGGGTCAAGCTGGTTGTGCGCAGAGACGAAAGCCACTCTAGACATCCAGCGGGGCCAGGGAAGTGAAGGGGCTCAGCCTAGCATCCCAGATCTTACGCGCTCTGCCTTCTGATCTCAACCAAGAAAACCGAGTGCAGTCCCTGGAAAGGCGAGGGGATTGGGTGGAGGGAGGGAAGCGGAGGTGACTGGGTGGTGTAAACATCTCGAATCGCCCGGCCCTGATGACCGGGGTCTTGGCTCAGAAGGGTCGTCATACAGTGGCCAAGACGGGCAGGGAGCACGCCTCCCATCCTCGCCCTCCTGGAGCAAGCCTGGCACGCAGGAGCTGTGGAAGCATCTGCAGCAGTCTCTCAGGACCAGAAAACTAAGGTCATACTCTGTTGAGACTTTAACCACACGTGTTCATCCCTGTTTTCTGGATGGTCCTATGATATATAAAACTCATTCAGCCAACTGAATTACTCTCCCACCAGGCTCTCCCCTCCTCACCCTGGACAGTTTCGTTTTGCTATTAGCACTCCCTCTACATTTGGTACTTACTGGGTTACGGTGTCATTTATTCCTTGACTTTCAATGTTCTTTCCTTTCTCCTTACTTCCTTATAATGATATCTTATAATTTGTGATTTCGTTGTTCTGTGAAATCCTAATTATGTTAGTAATTTGAGGGAAAAGAATATTATATTTTCATGGTTTTCAGAAGCATTTCTATTTAAAGGATTCTTTTCTGAATCAGGCAGGGTCCTAATTAGTAACGAATACACAAATTTGTTTCACTTTAGAAAGTTTTTGGTATTCACGAAAGAGAGTCAGAGTCTTACGGCCTCCCTGAAACGCGCCGTGAAGAACTCAGATCTGTTCCGTTCAGAAGGTGTCAGGAGTCTGCCTTGGCATAGAACAGCGTAAACAGCTTTGGGCAGCCAGAGGGGAGCTGGCCCTCATCCGGTCCAGGATCGAGTTTGGGGCTTTATAACCAGTAACACAATCTGGGTTTGTTGCAGTCAGCTATCGCTTAGGATAGGTGATTTTCCACTTGAACGCTACATTTGTTCCTAATCTTCCCACTCTGCTCCAAGGAACAATAAAGTTGGGTTCACAGAGCCTAGCTGACTGACCTGCAGCCTGGGACCCATGAGCGTGATCATAAGAGTCTATGAGCCAATTAATAGTTGAATAAACACCAACAAGTTTAACATTTACCTGCAGTAAGGCTGCACAGATTCATTAAAATGCTGTGCTTCTTTGCATTCCCCAGGAATTATATCAAGTTACTGCAGTAACCGGTTATCTTAAGCAGCTTAGCTATTCATGACATCATGAAATTTATTGATGAGATATTGTTTTAAAACACAGAGTCCGTGTTGGGGGAGACACTGTAATTAAAAAGACCTCTGGTGGGCAAAGGAGGGACTTCCCTGGTGGTCCAGTGGTTAAGACTCCATGCTTCCACTTCAGGGGACATGGGTTCGATCCCTGGTCGGGGAACTAAGATCCCACATGCCACTCGGTGCGGCCAAATAAATAAGTAAATAAATAAAACCTCTGGCTCTGAAGAGTTTAGACATCCAGCTTAGTTGATCAGTGTGTTACATTTGAAAACAAACAAACAAACAAACAAACAAAACCCTTGGGTAGCTAATTGAGCAGTATTCTGCAGAAATAATTTATGAAACTTTTCATAAATTTCTATACAAATGTACATTTCCCTAGAGAGAATGAGAGTTTTTGTAGCACATCTGCATCTCCAAAATGCATATAGTTACATAAAAGACCATTTTAACAACTTTTATATTTTTATAGGGATGCATTCACTTGGTGTTGATCTTGGACTTCTTGGGGTTACATGGAAAAGGTAGAATTGCATTTTGACTTTGATTTTAATTCAGGGTTTCAATGGGCATTAAAAAGGTGCAAGACTTAAGTATTAATGTTTAGTCTCTTTTTTACTCTGTTTTTCTACATTCAAGCTGTGCCTCACAGGAGATATTCTTAAATTGTCCACTGTAACCTCGGGCTTTCATGTTTCATTTCTGCAGGAGCTTAAGATAATTTGATGCGTGACTTTTTTCCCCCAGAGTTTCCTCTATATACTAGTGAGCCATTTGGGTGACTTGTTTTAGTGAAGTTATGAAGATTCATATGTAATATGTTGCTCTTACAGAATTATGAAGTTTCACGTTGCAAAACGGAAGTTTAAGGAAACATTACGCCCGTATGACGTAAAAGACGTCATCGAACAGTATTCTGCGGGTCACCTGGACATGCTGTGCAGAATTAAAAGCCTGCAAACACGGTGAGCAACGCGGGGGTTACTTGTTCTACAGGAACAGGCACAGAAACTGTCTGGGAGGAACGTCTCCCTAGTAGAGAAAACTCTTGAATTCCATGTTTCTAACTCTTTTTTTTAGTGAACAGCTGGACTTTTGCGTTGAAAGGTAGATTTTATTTAAATGTAAATCAGTCGTTAAAAGCCTCAACGTATCGACAGTGTCTCAGTGTCTCACCTGTGAAAATGGGGTATTGGCAGTGGCCGCCTAGGGTCGTGGTGAGGATTGAATGAGTTAATGCACGGTCACCAAGTGCTCAGGGAATGTTAATGGTTGATGCTGCTGTCGTTTCCGTTATCGCCTGAATCCTAACCATCCTTCAGAAAAAAGCTAGTCTTTCTCCTTCGTTAAACTTGACCCACCATCCAGCCCACAAAGACAGACCTGTCCCTCCTCTGACCCCCTAAAGCGAGTAGAGAGTCCACTGCAGAGAGTAAAAGCACTCCTCACCTTGGAATACTGTGCCGGAGAGTCAAACTGAGAAACGCAGGGTTGGCTCTTATACTGCTTCCCTGTGGGAAGTTTGTTCCCCTGGCCCTGGACCAAGTCTGGGCCCTTCCCTTCATGCCTGTCCTGCACAGGGCTAGATACACACCGTCTTTCCAGGGAGCATCTTCTCTAGTGGTTGAAAGAAATGAGTTCAGTATGTTATTCCAAACATGTGTTTGATTGTGTCATCTTGAAGCCAAAATATTTAGTCAGTTTCATTTTTTTTAACAGTCTTGCTTCACTATCAGGCCCAAACTACCAGCATTCGATTGAACAGTTCTTAAAACACAAGGACTGAGTCTTCAATGTTTGTCTATGCCCAGAGCACACTTAGCCCAGGGTGATGCATATACTAGGCGCTTAGTAAAACACCTGCTGATTTCTATAACATTAGTTACAGAAATCACAGTTGTTTCGTTCATTCCTTCAGCAGGTAAGTATTGAACCTGCAATGCGTGCCGGGCAGCCTGGGCACCCAGAGATGAACAAATGACCCAGTCCTTGTAGAGCTGCAGTTGAATAGATTAGATGTCATGACTGCTTGTACTCCTGTGCACACAAAGTAAACTGGAAAGTTGGGTCAATATTCCTTATAATTCAGTTCTAAAACACACAAAAAGGAAGAAAGTAAGTCCAATTTAGGCTGACTAGGTCTCCTTGGAAATTGTTTTAAATCACCTGTGACCCTGTTACAATCTCTGCCCAGGTAGCCAAGGTTTTCCAAGTCCTTTCATAGAACTACCTAAGGCTCCCAACGTTTTTGTTTGCTTGTTTGTTTATTACAAATGTAATTGGTTTTCTTTTATTTTTCTTCATAGTGATAGGGTCACTAGTTAAAATATACTGTAAAATCTGCAATTTAAATTTCATTTCATGCTGCATTGCAGAAATAGTTTACATAAATAGCGTCCATTAATCATTTAAAACAAAGGTTAAATGTAAATTAGGATCCTGTTATTTATTCCTATGATTATTTATGGTTTTCTGGTAAAGTTTTATTTTTCTGAGGGTGAAGGAATTAATGTTTTTGAAAGTAAACTATCTTTAAACTAAATTGATAATTTCCAGAAATCAATTGACCTGGAGAGAATGCCATAACATTACAAACAGCATTTTTTCATTTAACATATGTTTGTTCAATTGGTTTTTTTGTTTGTTTGTTTTTATTGAAGTATAGTTGATTTACAATGTTGTGTTAGTTTCAGGTGTACAGCAAAGTGATTCAGTTATACATGCATTTATATCTTTTTTTTTTCAGATTCTTTTCCCTTATAGGTTATTACAAAATATTGAGTATAGTGCCCTCCCAATGTTTCTATAAAGTTCAACTGCTGCAGAGTTTGCAGAACTTATCTGGAGTTTCTTGCTTATGTGATGTGTGTATGCTGTCCAACTAGAAATCCTGAGACGGAGACTATAGCTTTCTTATATGCTTATCTTCCATATGGCAGATGTATGATAAATGTTCATTGAAAAATCTGTTCTGTTATTAACATGAAATAGTCATAATTATGATTTTGTCATTTTTAAGTGGTTGAATTCAAGAAACACCTGGTCAGGGGTGGAAACAGACAAATTACTTGGTAGTTTAGGACATTTTTGCCTCCAGAAGATCAGCCATAAGTGATTCCATCATGGACTAGAATAATGGGAAAATTAACATCGTGTAATTTTCACGTGAAGAAAACAAGCACATCAACTGGAAGAAGTTCATTTGTATTTCCTCTTACGTAAATAGAGATAACTGTATTTTTCTTTTCAAAACCCTTCCTTCCAGCCTAGGGCAGTGTCCACCTTCAGCTCTCATAATCAGATCTCTTTCTCTGCTAGTGTGGATCAAATTCTTGGAAAAGGGCAAATCCCATCAGATAAGAAGAGCAGAGAGAAAATAACCGCAGAACATGAGACCACAGATGACCTCAGCATGCTCGGCCGAGTGGTCAAGGTTGAAAAACAGGTAACAGGTTTTGCTCAACTAAACTGCTTAACTTTTCAGCCAGATTTTTTTCCAGTTTTACTGAGATAGAATTGACGCATATCCCTGTGTAAGTTTAAGGCATACAACATAATGGCCTGACCTACATATGCTGTGAATGATGACCACGGTAAGCGTAGTTAACCCCCATCATCTCATAGAGACACAATAAAAAGGAAAGCACAAAAAGAGAAAAAACTCGTTTTCCTCGTGATGAGAACCCTTAGGATCTACTCTGTTAACACCTTCCTGGGTACCACACAGCAGCATTAACTACAGTCATCCCCTTGTGCATCACACCCCCGGCACTTGTTTATCTATAACTAGAAATCGGTACCTTCCGGCCACCTGCCCCCTGTCCCCTCCCTCCGCCCGCTGCCTCTGGTCACCATGAATCTGATCCTTTTCCTATGTGTTTGGGAAGGGGGTTGTTTTTTGTCGTAAATTCCACATAAGTGAGATCATACAGTATTCGTGTTCCTCTGCCTGACCTATTTGACTTAGCATTATGCCCTCAAGGTCCATCCCTGTTGTTGCAAATGGCAGGATTTCCTCGTTTTTTATGGCTGAGTAATATTCCATTGTGTATATATATATATATACACACACCACAACTTATTTATCCATTGGTCTGCAATGGACACTTGTCTCTGAGTCTTGGCTATGAACATGGGGGTGCAGACATCTTTTTGAGTTAATGTTTGTTGCCTCCGGATATAGTCCCAACAGTGGAATTGCTGGATCATGTGGTAGCTCTATTTTTAATTTCCTGGGGAACCTCCATACTGCTCTCCACAGTGGCTGCACCAGTTGGCATTCCCACCGACAGTGCAGGAGGGCTCCCTTTTCTCCCCATCCTCACCAGCACGTGTTATCGCTTGTCTTTTTGATGACGGCCATTCTAACAGGAGTGAAGTAACCAGAATTTTTTTTTTAATCAAGATTGATTATAGGCAGTTGGATGCATTCTAGTGAGTAATAGATTTTAAAAGGAATAAAACCAAGAAAGAGCAAATAAATTAAATCTTCTTTATGCATAGACAGTGTTTCTCTAAAACATTTGGATTTCCATATAAGAAATAGAAAATTTCCTCTCATCAGTTAACACTCGAACTGCAAACAACTATAGATTTCCAACAGTAGAATAACAAAGATCTATTTTTTATTTGTGTTTTGGTTATTTTCATTGTCTCTCTCTTAGGTCAATTTAAAAAAAAAGAGCATAATAACTATGGTAGTGCACTGAATGTTTGTTGACCCTGAGAGTGTATTGTCTCATACAAAGACAGTTTTTAGAAATCAAAATGCTCCCCCAATTTAATTATAAATATTCCAAGCATTTTATACCTTTATTTTTAGATTTAGAATCGCCTAGATTGATATCTAGGGTCTTTTTTTTTTTTTTTTCTGTCTGCACCGCACAGTTTGTGGGATCTAGTTCCCTGCCCAGGGATGGAACCTGCACCCCCTGCAGTGGAAGCGCAGAGTCTTAACCACTGGACCGTCAGGGAAGTCCCAGTATCTAGGGTCTTGATTTCTTAGAGAGTAAGTTTCCTGCTAGACAGCAGTAAAGTCCAGAATGTCTTCAGGGAAGAGGCTGAGGAAGGGGAACCTGATCAGGGAGGAGGGTCTGGAAGTTGCCTTTGTAGAGCACTTATATGGTTTTTGAAAACATCAATTTTATTTATTTATTTTTTTATGATTTATTTTATCTTTGGCTGCGTTGGGTCTTCATTGCTGTGCGCGGGCTTTTCTCTAGTTGTGTCGAGCGGGGACTACTCTTCGTTGCGGTGCGAGGGCTTATTGCGATGGCTTCTCTTGTTGTGGAGCACGGGCTCTAGGCGCGCAGGCTTCAGTAGTTGTGGCTCACGGGCTTCAGTAGTTGTGGCTCGTGGGCTTCAGTAGTTGTGGTGCGTGGGCCCAGTAGTTGTGGCTCGCGGGCTCTAGGGTGCAGGCTCAGTAGCTGTGGCACACAGGCTTAGCTGCTCTGTGGCATGTGGGATCCTCCCGGACCATGGCTCGAACCCGTGTACCCTGCATTGGCAGGCGGATTCTTAACCACTGCGCCGCCGGGGAAGCCCCTGAAAATCAATTTTAAAGGCTGGGGAGGCAGAGGGGCGCCAGTGGAGACCAGGCGGACCGACGCCGGAGCGTCCCGCCTCTGAGCCCCCCGTTGCCGCCCTCACGGCCGGACGGGGCATCCTGAGCTGGTGCCGAGTCAGGACGGCGTCCTACTTGCCTCTCCGGACTTCACTGTGCAGGCACAGCCGGACTTCTTCTTACGTTCTGATCAACAGGTGTGCGTTTTCCCCTCTTTCAGGTCCAGTCCATCGAGGCCAAGCTGGACTGCCTGCTGGACATCTACCAGCACGCCCTGCGGAAAGGCTCGGCGTCGGCCCTCGCACTGGCCCCCTTGCAGATCCCGCCTTTCGACTGCGAGCACACCGCGGACTATCAGAGCCCGGCCGGCGGCAGAGACCTGCCGGGCCCGGCCCCGCCCGGCGGCCGCCTGCCCCGCTCGGCCAGCGCGGGCCTGGCTCGGGGCCTGCAGCTCATCCTGGCGCCCGGCGAGCTGGGCGCGCAGACCTTGTACGCGCTGAGCCCCCCGGCGGCCCTGGGGCCCGGGAGCCCGGGCGACGGCCCGGCGGGGCCGGGGGTGGGCGCGGCCCGGCCGGCGGCTCCCGCCACCCTGCAGATCCCGGCCCCGCTGCCCGCCCTGGGGGCCCTGGCCCCCGGCCCCGCGGGCCCACACGACGGCCTCCCCGACGTCTCCGCCCGCCTCGAGGCCGCCAAGGACCGCGTGGCGGCCAAGGAGCGCGCGCTGCGCCAGAGCCTCGACCTGGACGGCGCGGCCCTGCTCTCCGTCCGGCCCGCGGCGGCCCAGGACCGGGGCAAGTCGGCGTCGGTGCAGAACCTGATCCGGTCCGCGGAGGACCTGGACGTGCCGCTGTCGGGGAGCGAGTCCAGCGGCTCCAGGGGCAGCCAAGATTTTTACCCCAAATGGAGGGAATCCAAATTGTTTATAACTGATGAAGAGGCGGGTCCGGAGGAGGCCGGGTCGGACGCCTTGGACGCGGGGCCGCCGGCCCGGGAACCCGCCCTGGCGTCGGACTCTCTCAGGACTGGACGGTTCCGATCATCTCGGAGCGCGGGCCCGGTGGCGGGAGGCGCGGAGGCCCTCGGCCGGGCCCACGCCAGGCTGAAATGAGGCCCTCGTTCGCTTCCCTTGCCCCGCAGCCTCTCGGCCATACATGTCGCTGCATGAACTCTTCGGGAGGCCCTTCTCAAAAGTTGAATGCCCAAGAATCAGGAAGAGCAGGAAAGGCAGTTTCCAAGCCCGTTACCTTTTAATTGCATGACAATGCATGTTCAGGGGATGGCTGAACTTCCCAGGTAGGACAACATTACCCCTCATTCAGGAAGGTACCTCGAGTTAAAACTCCTGAGAAATCAACACTGCTGGTGCTGTGGTGTGTGTGAAAATGTCAAGGTCAGGTCGTTTATAAGGTTGGACTCCGTGTTTTGAAATGATGGGAGTAAGCGCCTTCAAATTTCAGGCATTTCTGCTTTGTGGTAAAACACAGAATACAGTTTCAGAATGAGGCCATGACGTGCGTACGTGTAAACATAGTATCAGCTGCTAACAGGGTGTCCAGTAAAGCAGAATTGGGGAATCACAGAAACGGCTGCCTGTTCAAGACGTACTTGCCAACCCGTTCCTATTCAGGCATTTTATTATTAATGTAATTTGAATGTCAGTTCGTGCGCTTTTGGTGGCTCAACGCTGTGGCCAGCAACTTTGCACGTCATTTTCATGTTCTTTATGCGAGAACGTTAGTCGGTTAGAAAATGTGCAAACAGTGAAATTCAGGGCCAGTGGGGCAAATAGGCTGACTCTCTGACACATCTGACTTCAGTGGAAACGTATTCCCTGACGGCTCGCTCCATCAGCTGCTACACAAGCAAACCAAGGCCCGAGCAGCGGACAGCCGGCCGGGCAGGGCTGATGTGTGTGCCCTGCAGCGCTCTCCACTAAAGGCAAGTGCGAGAGGCTCTTCCCACGGCTGATACACACGCAGGATCCTGGGAGCGGACGTGTGAGTGATCCTGGGAGCAGACATGTGAGTGAGACGGGGATGGAAAAGGCTTGAAAAGAGTCCAGACGCGACACCGGGAAACAAGTGAAGCTCAAGAAAATGACTTCCCCCTCCAGGGCCATGAGAGGGAGGGAAACAGACCAAAAGAAAAGAACTTGATTTTTTTAGAAAACGAATATTGCTAGGGAATTCAACTACCTAAACATCCCTTATTCTTATATATAAGCAGAGAATTTTGAAAGGCATTTATTTTTTAATATGCCCTGAATGTTTTTTGCTATTAGGTAGTACATTTTGCATATGGAAGGCTAAAACTAAACGTCCTTTACTTTTTATACTGTAGTGCACATTTTCTATTCTTCCCGAGAATGTTGCCCCCAGTCTGAAATTACTGGTTCAGTTTCCTGGTACAAACATTTTATGGTTCGAAGTCAGGTAACACGGGCGGGGTCTGCGAATCAAAACACTTAATAATATAGCATGGCAGCAAAAAGACCAAGGGACACCAAAGGAGAAATGTATGTACCAGAAGGCAAGCAAAGTTGACCGCTTGTTAGAAACCAGCCTCGCTAGCCCAGACCGGCAGAACTTCAGCCAAGGTAACGGCACCCAAAGGGCCAGGAGAAGAGAGAGAACACTGGTTAAACTCTCACCACAGGAGGACTTAAAAAGGAAGAGTTTTTTCCTTGGCAGTAGTGCTGCCTCCGGGAAAACTTTCCCAGCGGCCAGGAGGACGCAGCAGGGCTATCGCCGGCCACCCAGAGGCCAGAAGATGCCCTGACACCTGCCAAGTCCCTCCCAACTCTCCCCAGCCGGGTTTCTCCACCCCAGACTCCCCCCGACTTTTCTTCTCCACAGGCTTATGGACTCCCTGCCACAAGTTCCCCTCTGGACTTCACCAGCCGACATCCCCAAGTAAACCGCTTCTCCACTCACCCGAAATGCGCTTCTCGGCCTTTTAAGACCCTGTCCTTTTTGATAAACACTGAAATTTGGCAAGATTCCTCTTCTCGCCCCACCGGGATCCTAGCACACTCCCCCGGAGCGTGTCATTCAGAGTGTGCTTGGGTGCTGGAGATATGCAGAAGAGAGTCTAAATTTTACACTCCAGTTAAGAAGAGGTTCTCAAGCTTTCAAAGCCATTATTTTCATTTTCAAAACGTAGAGTGTTAGTAAAGTATTAAATGCAATGTTTCATCTACCCATGTCTCCACTCTAAGTTGTGATCCATCCTCCCAAGGAGGTTGTACACAAGAACACACACACACACACACACACACACACACCCTTCCACTGACCCAAAGCCAGACCCCCGCCGTGCACGGCAGGCCTCTCCAGGTGTCAGCCGAGGAAGAGGCAGGAGATAGCAGCTTTCAGGTAGCACTGAGTCTTGGACACACTCTGTCCGGGTCAAACCCCACTGGCAGCAGGAACTCTGAATGTACGGGGGACCCCCTTCTTTGGCCCCTTTAGGCCTCAGACACAGTACAGTTCATCCGGCGTTGCTGAAGACGGAAGATTCAGAAACAAACCTAAGCCCATCACTGAGGGTTACCCACAGCCCCGTGTGGTAAACCAGGTTGGGAAAAAGCTTTCATACATCCAAGCCATGACCATTTTGTGTCTGTCTTACTCTATAGCGCAAAAAGTCCTGGATGTCGAAAGCCGGTTGTCTTGTGTGAACACTGGAGGGTTGTGTCTGCTCTGTTCCTCTCGGTGGAGCTGAGAGGGGCCTCCCACTTACTTACACTTCTTTAGCAAAGTCCCTTCGGTCAACCCCAGACGGCGTCTCGAAGCACAAGTTAGCTGATCAGCCGCCGGCTTTCGTGTTCGTCTGCCCTTCTGCAGTTCGTGGGGCTGATCCAGCTCACGCTTCACGGCAAACAAACAACATCCCTTCTAGGATGTGAACTGAAAATTTTTGCTCTGTCTGATCTAAATGTTTGCATTTTGTTCAGCTAAATTAACATGCGTAGATTGCAAGTTTTGTTTAAAGAAGACACTTGATTGAGTTTTTAAGTCTTTATCTCCTGTTCTAAGGTGCCTTTCTTGCCTCCCCTTGACTCAGTGATTCTGAACGTTCTTAATTTGCCAGTAAAACAAGTCTAACAGAGAGGAGGAAATCAGGCACAAAGTGACTAATTCTCATGCCTGTTTGCAAAGCAAACTATAAGGAATGATGCAACTGAGCAACTAAGTGAATAGGTCACTTCATCCAGATTGAGAAAATATCATAAATGTTAACTTATCTCCCCAGAAGCTATTTTTTGCCTTAAAATGACATGGTTATGTTTTTGTAAGAGAAACTTAATTTAATATAATTATGTGCATTTAAGTGAGCAGTTCTGGAATTCGTGTATGACAATGCAGTTGTCTGTTTCCTGAAAACAAATAAATCAGGAATATCATATCCATTTCAAGCTACCATTCAAATGTAATTTCCTTTGCTCTCTTTTACTGGGATTATTTGTTTTAAAGTAAAACATTAAAAAGATGTCTATAAACAGCTAGTGTGACTGCTTTCATCTCGTACTAACTGGTTTGTTCTCAACTAACTGGGTCCCAGTCGATGAAACTGATCGTATACAGATTTGGGGTTGAAATTAAAAATTACCTTTTTCCAGTGTTGCTGAAGGAATCATTGGTAATTTGGGAAGAGGAGAGATTTGCAAATGTTGTTGAGGGTATCATAAGAAAAATTAACTTGATATTATACTGAATATTTACTTTTATATGTTTTTTATTTGATATATCAAAACAGATGCCAGCGCATATGAGCCTTGTGTTAGCTGTAATAAAAGGGTTTGCTAAACGAGTGATAAGAAGTGGGGACCAGCAGGTGCCCAAATGCTGGAACCCCTGGCTGCTCAGAATGACCATTTTTAGCACCTACCCAGCGCTGCCCAACCAGGGGGCTTCTGCTCCAAAAGGGATCTTCCCCTTCTGCCCTAGAACCCCCCTCCTTCTGTTCCACTAGCAGTTTTGCACGGTGTGCATCATTAACTCCAGTGGGATTATTTGAAAGGAGGCTCAGAATGTTAGAGCTCTGGAACACAAAGCAACAAAGCCCTAAGAGAGACGCTTTAGACGCAGGAGGAAGGGTGAGGGGCTGTCGCGTGAGGGGGCCTCCCCCCATGGCTCTGAGGAGCCCACCCAGGTCTCCCTGTCTGTTCTGTCACCTTCTGGAGACGAGTGAAAATAATCAGCAAACTTGGAACGCGCTTGCTTGACCAACTCAAAAAGGTAAACAGCTTCCAAACGCTTTCGCACCTACCTTACAGCCTCTCTCAGTCCCGCATTTAAAAGCAAAATATACGTACAATTATTCTACCCTCATCATGGGTACAAGTAGCTTCCCAGCCCTTGAAGTGCCCACTTTCATCACCCTGCTTTCGACTACTTCAAGCATCTGGTACAAGTAAAAATTGCTTCTTTAATTTTTTAAAAATTTTAATTAGTTACAATAAGACTTCACCCTCTGGCCTGCCTAACTCCAAGTTATTGAGGTTTTTACTACATTTCCAAGCAGAAATTTATCAGGTACACTATGTGCAAACTACAGATTATGCACTGCCCCGAAATCACAGCACCACAAGACTGGTGAAGGGCAATTTTTCTGTCCCAGTAAATAAATAGAAAACCCAAACGTACATTGGTGTGATATATTTCTTTGCCCATTCCCATGGCCCGTTCATTCCTATCATGGTTTTGTTGCCTAGTTCAAGTCCAGTGCGCTCCGGGCTAATCATCAGGGTCCAGGGTTCCCACACACTGTCACCGACTTTCTCAACTTCTCACCTGCTTGCTATTTTTTTTTTTTTAGTGAGGCCCATCTCTTTCCATTACTTGCTTCTACTTCCCCTTTCCTTTGCCTACAGTGGTGTGACTACCTTCCTGCACTGCCAAACCCTGCTCAGCCCGTGACCCCAGGAACTAGGTACTCGCACCTTCCTCTGGGGTCAGCCCCCGTGCTGAAGGCAGCAGACCACATGCAGCCCAGGTCAACAGATGCTTCTGCGTATCTGCATCTCCTCGCCGAGGCCTCCGGGCCACGTGCAACACCACCTCCTGCTTCCAGGACTCGGGGGCGGAAATGCCTCTGCCGCTCCCCGGGGGAGCTCTTCCCTTAGGGACGACTAATTCTCCTGCTCTGGATCCCGACCCCCTCCTTCCCCGTATCTGCGGCATCTCCCCCTCAGTAACAGAAGTGAGCCTCTCCCATGACCAGCACGGCAAGAACTCACCCTCCTCTTTCTTTCTCTCCACATCTCACCTTCCTTTAGAACCAACGATTTATAGCGTAAGTTGTATGAGGTACTTCTGTTTCCCCAGCATCCGTCCACCAGCCAGCAGGACAGTCACGCCCACTGTTACTGTCCCACAGGACAGAACATACACTGTTCCAGGCTCCTTGCTTTCCTTGCTTTGCGGTCAGTGTTCCAGATCCCACCCTTCTCTCCTCCCCTCACACCCTCCCCTGGTGGCTCCACCCGTGACCTCAGCTACTAAAGCTGCGGTCCCACCCAATCAGGGGTCTCCAGCCCCGAGCATCAGCTCTGAATGTCTCCCTTGGGCCCGAAGTCACCTCGGTCAGACGCCCCAGACAAACTTCTTGAGGGGGACGTGTCACGATATCCCCCAAGCGTCTCCCGCCAGGCCACGCAGGCAGAAGGTGCTCAAGAACCCTGAATGGGGGCTTCCCTGGTGGCGCAGTGGTTGAGAATCCGCCTGCCAACGCAGGGGACACGGGTTCGAGCCCTGGTCTGGGAAGATCCCACATGCCGCGGAGCAACTAGGCCCGTGAGCCACAACTACTGAGCCTGCGCGTCTGGAGCCTGTGCTCCGCAACAAGAGAGGCCGCGATAGTGAGAGGACCGCGCACAGCGATGAAGAGTGGCCCCCGCTCGCCACAACTGGAGAAAGCCCTCGCACAGAAACGAAGACCCAACACAGCCAAAAATAAATTAATTAATTAATTTTTAAAAAAAAAGAACCCTGAATGGGTGAAAGTGTCCTGGTCTCTCTGGCCTTTTACTCAGTTTCAGCAGCTCCAACCCCTAACTTCAGAGGTCTCTCTCTCACGAAGGGTGTGACCCTCAGCCTCATTCACACTGTGTCACAGATTTGATCGGCTACTTCTCCCAAAGGTCTCTGGGCTTTTCCAAAAGGAAAGAAATTAATGAAATTAATGAAGGCCAAATAGTGAGTGACCGTGTTCCGCAGGACTGGAGGAGCAGCCCCTCTCTCACCGCCCCCAGGCCTCAGCATCCTTCGCCTCTGTCCCTCCTCCACTGACAGATACATTGCCTCAGACCCCACAGATGGTACCCAGGCCTAGATTTTGCCCATTCACCAGGAGGCCTGATTGCTCCCACTTCCCTGTCGCTCCAAGGAGAAAAGGGGGTTTCGTCTCCCTTCCCTGCTCCCTGAGCCCCATGAAACCACATTCTGGCTCCACACCCCTCTTTATACCCTACCAATGCCAAGCCCATAGCCAGAGCTGGCCTACAGTCTGTGGATCCCAGATTTTAAAATAACTCATGAACACACTACTATATATAAAACAGATAACCAACAAGGACCTATGGTAGAGCACAGGGAACTCTACTCAATGTTTTGTAATGACCTATACGGGAAAAGAATCTGAAAAAGAATACATATATATGTGTAACTGAATCACTTTGCTGTGCACCTGAAACTAACACAACCTTGTAAATCAAGTAAACTTCCCAAAAAAATCTTAAATAGTAGCAACTCATGCTGAGTGACTGCCCAGTGTTGAGCCAATAAGGGCTTTCCCAGGTGTTACCGAATTTAACCCTCACCGCCTGACCACAGGTAACCTATCGGTTAGGATGGATTTGGCTGCGGGTATAAGAAAACCCGGGAACGTTCTATTATCCAGCATAACTGAAGGTCAGGGTGGCTCCAGACAGAGCCGATTGTTCAGTGACATCGTCAACGTTCCAGTCCTGCCTGCCGTCCTCCTGGTCTGGAGGAAAGTACTGGGGGCTCCTCTCATTGTCCACAAGGTGCCACCACACAACGCCTTGATGACCTCTTGGGGGGGAGGGGCGCCAGCCCAGTGGGATGTAACTCCTTTGCCGGCCCCTGATTAGACTAACGCAGGTCACACGCTCACTCCTGAACCTGGCCGCAGCCGCCATGATTGGCTTAAACCAGTCACAACTCCCTCTTTGGAGTTTCCCCAGTCCATAACCCCGGGTAGAGCTCCAGATGAGGATTCGGCACCCAGGGAAGTTCTGGAATGGAGGCTTAAGAGCCTTACTAGTCAATTTATTCATGACTTGAGAGACCTCAGCACGCTTTGCTCCCAGAAACACCCCACCACGACCAATCCCAGCCCCTACGGCTGGCAATCTGGGGAGAGTGCCCGAGCGCACACCTCCCAGGCCGCTGGCGGGGGACCACTTTCTGCCTCCACCTGGACTCCCGCCTTTCTCCTCTTGTCTGCCTTTTAAGGTCCAAGGGGACCCTGGGCTTCTAGGAGAGGACCTTTCCTAGAAGCCCCTGTTTTCATTCAACCCAGAGCAGCCTGAGGAAGCTCCAGGTCTAAGAGAAGCAGTTGTCTTTCCTGTTTGCTTCTCCTGCACTGGCCCAGAAGCCCCTCGTGGGCCAGAGAAGTTCATCCAAAGGACGGAGCAGCACACCAAAGGCTTTGCACACTGGGCCGCTTGTTCTAGCGGATCCTTGCTGGTGGACCACTTTCTTACACCCCGGGGGACTTACGGCCTTTGAAGGATGAGACCGGGCCACAAATGCCACCTCGTGTCAATGCCCTTCAGGTCTTTTTACCGATGCGGACCCAAAACTCCCCTCACGTCTCGACTGCCCTGGGAGAGCAAAATCCTTTTAACTGCCAGAGTGAAATCGAAAGGCGTCTAGGGCCAAACATTTTGTAAGGGGAAGCCTGAGAAGGCCGAAGGGAGACGGTGCTCCCTCTCCCGTGGGACGAAAACAGGCCCGGCGGGTCCAGCGTGATGCGCGGCGGGGCGGCCAGGGCGGGCGGGGTCAGGGGCAGGTTCTGCACAAACTGCAGCATCTCGCGTCTGCAGGGCGAGGGCGGGGTGACACTGGGACCCCAGGGCAGTCACCGCAGCCCGGGCCTCGCCTGCCCCAAACGCGTCTCCCGGGGCATCCCCTCACTCCCCGAGGGCACCCCCTTCTGCAGAGCTGGGGGAGCCCCCGGATGCCCAGACAGGCCGCTGATCCTCCAGGAAACCGAGATGCCAGCGACTCTACCATCAAGTCCTCTGAGGTCACCCACCTCGGGCCCGGCTTTGGGGGTCCCAGCTCCCGGGGCTCCAGATCCTGAGGAACAGCCGCTGCCCGGACTCAACCGGTCCCACGGCGAGGACGCGCGTCAGGCCCGTGGCCGTGAAGCGCAGTCTCCAGCCGGACGAGGGTCTGGCTGTGCGCCTCGATGATGCGAGCCAGGTCCGGTCCAGGGGGCCTGCGAGGCGGGGCGGGAGGACCAGTGCGGGGAGGTGAGGGGCGGGGAATGGGCTGGGACAGACGGGGGCCGGGGAGGGGAAGAAAGGCAGGGGGAGGGGGCGTGGGCAGGGACCACTCACCACACGTGGGCTCCTCCCGGTCCTCTTCTATGTAAAATTCCAAAGGAAAGGTAAAGTCTTCGGGCACCGTCCACCACGGCTTGATCTCCACGCCCCACTGCTCCCAGCCGATTCTGAAGAGGGCCAAGTCCAGGAACTCATCCCAACAGGACTTAGAGAAACCTGGAAAGGCCCAGGGTCTGCCTAAATATTGTCTCTAAACAACCCACCCTAGGGAGGGGTGACCTCGCCCTGCAGCTGCTCTCGAGGAAATCCATTCCAACTAATTACCTGCTCTTCACCAATCCCTTCATCCAAATTGGATTATCTGATCCATGTTTGCCTCCCTGATGCCCAGGAATTCGAAAGTATCTTCATTCTAGGCACTTCCCTGGCGATCCAGTGGTTAAGAATCCGCCTTCCAATGCAAGGGATGCAGGTTCGATTCCTGGTGGGGGAACTAAGATCCCACATGCTGCAGGGCAACTAAGCCCGTGCGCCTCAACTAGAGGTGCAAACTACAGAGCAATCCACAACTAAGACCGGATGCAGCCAAAAATTAAGTAAATAAATAAATAAATAAAAAGAAGAAGAAAAACAAATTTTAAAAAAAAGTATCTTCATTCTAGTCTGAACAGACCTTGGAGCAGATCTGCTGGGCGTGAACCAGGCCTGGGGTTGTGGGGTGGAATGTTCTGGAGCAGGGGTTTCCAAGTGGCCTCCCTGGTTCAGAGAGGCACTGCCGTAACAAAATCCCATAGGCTGCGGGCTTTCTCACAGTCCTGGAGGCGGGAAGTCCAAGATCAAGGCACCAGCAGACCTGGCGTCTGGTGAGCCTCCTTTTGGCTGTGTCCTGATGTGGCTAAAGGGGCGAGCAAGCTCTCCAGGGCCTCGTTCAGAAGGACACTCATCACCTTCATGATGAGGATCCCTCCCAAAGCTTCACCTCTAAGACCATCGCCTCGGGGGTTTGGAACTCAGCGTGTGCCTTGTGGGGGCACAAACCTTCAGACCGTAGGGTGCCGCCTGCCGACCACACAGTGGCCTCGTTTATTCTCCTGCGTCGAGAGAGAGGAACACAGAGCCTCTTTATGGGATGGGTGGGAGGGAGCCTATCACAGGATTTGGCTGCATGAGTCTAAGGAGTGTTTAGAGAAGCAGAGGCCAGTTTTGTAAAAATGGGGCAATTTGTGGGACTTCCTGGTGGTCCAGTGGGTAAGACTCCACGCTCCCAGTGCAGGGGGCTCAGGTTCCATCCCTGGTCGGGGAACTAGATCCCGCATGCATGCCGCAACTAAGAGTCCACGTGGCGTAACTAAGAGCCCGCATGCCGCAACTAAGAGCCCGCATGCCGCAGCTAAGAGCCCGCATGCCGCAACTAAGACCCAGCACAGCCAAAATAAATAAATAAAAATTTTTTTAAATGGGACAATTTGTGGTTATCTTGGCAATTCTTAGGAGGCAAGGATATTAATTGGTCTTTTTTTTTTTTTTTTTAGCTCTGCCACATGGCTAGTGGGATCGTAGTTCCCCAACCAGGGATTGAACCCAGGCCCTCGGCAGTGAAAACCCTAACCACTGGACCACCAGAGAATTCCCAGATTAATTTGTCTTGATTGCAGAGTGTCATTGTCTCTGCCTGGTTTCAAATCTAGTTACAGAGTAAGTGGTCTTTCCCCATCTGTTCCATCACAATCACTGAGTGGTCTTGACTAGTGAAAATGTTCTGCAAGAGACGTTTATGTTTGTCAAGAAATGTTTGTTAGAGTTTATTTGCCAGCTTCCTGCTGCAACTCGTGGGTCTGTTTTTTCACTTTTCAGTCTCCCTTTTTGGCCTAAGGCAAAAAGAGAGAAGACAAAAGGACATTCATCTACAGGGTTCAGACCCACCATCCCATCATCAAAATCCATGGATCACACGGTTATTTGGAGAACACGGTCTGCGTCTCCACTACAGTTAGTTCCATGTGCCTTTGGTTGCAAGATGAGGTGATGAAATCATTTTAAAAGATCATGAGGGAATTCCCTGGCAGTCCAGTGGTTAGGGCTCCACGCTTCCACTGCAGGGGGCACAGGTTCAATCCCTGGTCGGGGAACTAAGAGCCCACAAAGCCGCACAGCACAGCCAAAATAATAATAATAATAATAATAATAATTAAAATAAAAAATAAAAAGAGATCATGACTGCACAGTAGCACTTAAGACTGGAGAGGATACAGATAATTACTAGAAACAAAGTGATTATCAATCCTATTAATAGGCTGCAAAGGAAAGAGCGTAGATTTCAAAACCAGGCCATGAAATCAGGTCCTATTCCATCTGAATCTGTTCTAGAAAGCCAGGTCATCTTTTCTTTTAACCAACCACAAATTATTCTCCCTGACCAATAGTGAACCAGGCTAGCAAGCAGTGTTTGCTAAAAAACGAAGTTCTTAGCTGGCCAAGAAGGAAACAAAGTCTGCGTAATTATCCATAACCAGAGACAAATTTTGGACCACCTTTTCTAGTTAGATTATTTCTACCACTGGAATGGGAGCACCCAGAATGGAGATGAAGAGGGACTTAGTTATCTGGCCAGGTCTCTTGCAAGCTCTGCTGAATAATCCATTCTTCCCTCGTTTTGGGTCTCTGAGTATCTTTCTCAGAGAAGCAGTTTTCTGTAGGAGTAGGTGTTTTAAAATTGGAAAGTTTCTAAATGTTACTCTATATACGCAAGATAGGTTTTGGTAATAATCAGGTGAAGTCCTGTTGTCCACATAAAAAGAGTACCTTATGCAGCCACTGTGGAGAACAGGATGGAGGTTTCTTAAAAGCCTAAAAATAGAGCTACCATATGATCCAGCAATCCCACTCCTGGACATATAGCCAGAAAAGACGAAAACTCTAATTCGAAAAGATACACGCACCCCAATGTTCACTGCAGCACCATATACAACAGCCAGGACATGGAAGCAACCTAAGTGTCCACCAACAGATGAATGGATAAAGAAGATGTGGTACATATATACAATGGGATACTACTCAGCCATAAAAAGAATGAACTAATACCATTTGCAGCAACATGGTTGGACCTAGAGATGATCATACTAAGTGAGGTAAGTCAGACAGAGAGAGACAAATACCATATGATATCGCTTATATGTGGAATCTAAAATATGATACAAATGAACTTATTTACAAAACAGAAACAGACTCACAGACATAGAAAATAAACTTATGGTTACCAAAGGGGAAGGGGGGAGGGGAGGGATGGATTGGGAGTTTGGGATTAACATACATACACTACTATGTATAAAATAGATAAACAACAGGACCTGCTGTAGAGCACGGGGAACTGTACTCAGTATCTTGTAATAACCTAAATGGGAAAGAATCTGAAAACGAACAGATATATTGCTGAAGCTGAAGTAGTTGCTTAAGTTACGGTCATAGGGCAACCAGCTGTGGGTGCCCAGCAGCCCACTGGCACTCACGGTCACCAGCAGGTCTGCAGAGCCCTGGGTGATGAAGGAGTGGGGCTGCCGGTGGGGAACCAGGGCCAGTACTAGGGGCACGCCATCACTGATGACCTCCGCAAAGAAGGCCTTGAGCTGGTCCAGCTGCTGGAAGATGCTAGGTGAGTTAGCGTCCAGACGGACGTGCAGGGCGTTGGGCTGCTTCCTCAGCTGACAGCCGAGCGGGATGAGGCTCCTTCAGCAGCTGCCGGGGAGTCTGCCCGAAGCTGCTGATAATGCCCTCCAGAGCTTTCTGCTCCGCTCACTCGCCGCTGGGTCCAGGTCCGCGGCCCCCTCATAGGTGCAGTAACGGAAGACGTTGCGGGCCTCCTCCGCAGCCGGCCCCCCGCTGCCTGTAGCCAAAGATGAGGTCGATCCACTCGTGCAGGTGGGCGGGCACATATTCTGACTCCAGGCCCCGGCGGTGCTGCTCGATGAACCTGGGCTCCCCACCCCAGACTGTGCTGAGACCAGTGCTGGGACTCCAGACGGGCCCTCTGCCGGCGAGGGGCGGGGCTTCCTGGAGTGACATCGCCCACCAATCCCTGAGCTGGGCAGCGGTGGGGCCCCGCCCACCCCCTGCCAGAGTGTGGGCTGGAGGTCGCCCCTCCTCGGTTCCCCGCGGGCTCCGGGGCGGGGCCTCCAGGGGGCGGGGGCCTCCAGGGGTGGGGCCTCGCGGGGGCGGGGCCTCGCGGGGCGGGGCAGGCTGTCAGCGCGCTTCTCCCGGCTTGTACTCTGTCTCCCCAGGCGACAGACATCTGGGAGATGCGCCGGGAGGACCGCCACAACTCCCGCGCAAACTGACAGCTGCGCACCTCAGAGGGCTGCCCTGCGCCCACCACGATAAGCTTGCCGTCTTCCAGGTCCACGAGCACGTGGCTGCGCTCCTGGGTCACCGCCACGCTGCGCACGGGCACCTTCTGGGCAGGGGCGGCGCGGCCGGCAGCAGTTTGTTCAGGGCACACCGGGCCGTGCCCAGCAGAACAGAGTCCTCCGTCACCGCGAGGGCTGTAGGCTGCTCTGCCAAGGGCAGGGAAGCTCGCAGCCTCCCGGTCACCGAGTACACGTGCGAGGAGTAGATGACCTGAGCCCGAGACGCTCCCGCGCTGAGCTCCGCACCACAATCTGGCCCGCAGAGCCCAGCGCCAGGTGGGACACAGGTTCAGGCAACGTGGCTCCCGGGGGCCTTAATGAGGCCACAAACTGGCCACGGCGTCCAGTGTGGATGATCACGGTTCCATCCTCGGATCCAGACACCGCCGTGGCCTTAATCCTAAGGGCGGCCCCCGCTCTAGCATCTCAGCAATAAACCTGGACTAGTTTTGTAACAACAACAAATATATATATATTATATATATATATATATATTATACATATAATTTCAATTTTTAAAAAAAGTAGCACGTCAGTGATGCACAACCGGAATGGGGAGTTTAAGTATCATTGATCACAATGAAAAGCAGGACAATTATTAGCCCCTTAACGCGGAGGCCGGGGAGTCACCGAGGACATTTGTTTCTACTGCTGTAAGCTTGCTTCATAAGTCAGCATACGTATTAATAGTTCATTATTTGGGGGTCAATGTCCAATATTGATAGAACAGAAGGTTAGGATTAACGCTGTGAGGAAAATTCAAAAAATATCCCACTATTTTCTGGTTGCACCAAAAAATAAACAACCAGCAAATGATTTCACCTCTTTAAAAAAAAGCATTTACACTTAAAAAAATGGGATGAGGTGGGATAGCCTCCTTTTAAAAAATGTTTCTAGAACTCCTAATAAGCTTGCATTTACAAAATAGTTGCTAAAAATATTCCTCTGGATCGTGCAAGAAGGGAGACAGGGACCGCTGATAGGACCGGGTGTGTGGTATTAATCAGCCTTGGCTTCTTTCCCTCCTGCCTCGTCAGAGGCCGGGCTGTCCTCGTTTTTAGTTTCTCCGCCTTCTGCAGGTTAAGTCTTCGTTAGTCTCCCGGTTAGCCGCTTCGGCCTGTTTTCCCTTTGTTCCCCTTTTCCCTTTTGTTTGCACTTCCTTGTCTGAAGATTTATCCTTTCCTGCCGCCCTTTTTGGCTTTGGTTCCGCCCTTTTTGGCTTTGGTTCCACTTTCGCAGGAGCCGGTTAACTGACAAGCTCACCTGATCTTCTCTTGGGCTCCTCCTTCGCCGCTCTCTGGGGGAGCTGACCTTGCTCTTGGGCGTCCTGGTCCGGGGGCCGGCGCCTGCGAGGTGCCTGCTGGTGGGCGTGGCGCAGAGAGCCTTCGGGAAGCCGGGCTGCCTGGCCTCCGCCGCCGCCCCTCCCACACCCCACCCCCAGCTGCTGGGACCTGCCTACACACATTCTTCTGCATATTCTTTTCCGTTATGGTTTATCACAGGGTATTGAATAGAGTTCCCTGTGTTCTACAGCAGGACCTTGTTGTTTATCCATCCTATGTATGATACTTTGCATCCGCTAACCCCAGACTCCCACTCCATCCCCCCTCCCCCCTCCCCCTTGGCAACCACACGTCTGTTCTCTATGTCTGGGAGTCTGTTTCTGTTTCATAGATAAGTTCATTTGTGTCATATTTCAGATTCCTCATATAAGTGATGTCGTATGATATTTGTCTTCCTCTGTCTGACTTACTTCACTTGGTATGAGCATCTCCAGGTCCATCCATGTTGCTGCAAACGGCATTATTTCATTCTTTTTTATGGCTGAGTAATATTCCATTGTATATATGTACCACATCTTCTTTATCCATTCATCTGTTGATGGACGTTTAGGTTGTTTCCATGTCCTGGCTCTTGTATATAGTGCTGCTATGAACATAGGGGTGCATGTATCTTTTCAGATTAGAGTTTTCTCCAGATATATGCCTGGGAGTGGGATTGCTGGATCATATGGTAGTTCTGTTTTTAGTTTTCTGAGGCACCTCCACACTGTTCTCCATACTGGATGCACCAATTTACATTCCTACCAACAGTGTAGAAGGGTTCCCTTTTCTCCACACCCTACAGAGGATTAAGTTTAAATGTGTATAGGTGACCCCCGCTTCATGACACTTCACTTTATTGAGCTTCACAGATATTGCATTTTCTACAAATTGAAGGTCTGTGGCAACCCTGCATGGGTCAAGTCTACCGGCACCATTCTTCCAACAGCATTTGCTCACTTTGGGTCTCTGTGTCACTCTTCAGCAATTTTCACAACATTCCAAATTTTTTCATTACTATTATATTTGTTGCAGTGGCCTCTAATCTATAATTATTTGGGGGCTTCAAGAACTGCACTCATACGAGCTGGCAAACTTAATAAATGTTGTGTGTGTTCTGACTGCTTCGTCGACCGGCCATTCCTACATCTCCCTCCCTCTCCTAGGGCCTCCCTGTTCCCTGAGACACACAATATTGCAGTTAGACCAATTAATACCCCTACAATGGCTTCCAAGTGTTCAAGTGAATGGAAGAGTTGCACGTCTCTCAGTATACATCAAAAGCTAGAAATGATGAAGCTTAGTGAGGAAAGCTGAGACAGGCTGAAAGCTGGGCCTTTTGCACCAAACAGCCACGTTGTGAATGCAAAGGACAAGTTCCTGAAGGAAATTTAAAATGCTGCTCCAGTGAACACACACGGATGATAAGGAAGAGAAACAGCCTTATGGCTGATATGGAGAAAGTTTTAGTGTCTGGACAGAAGATCAAACCAGCCACAGCATTCTCTGAAGCCAAAACCCAATCCAGAGAAAGGGCCTAACTCTCTTCAATTCTCTGAAGGCTGAGAGAGGTGAGGAAGCTGCAGAAGAAGAGTTTGAAGCCAGCAGAGGCTGGTCCATGAGGTTGAAGGAAAGGAGCCGTCTCCATAACAACAAAGTGCAAGGTGAAGCAGCAAGTGCTGATGTACAAGCTGCAGCAAGTTATCCAGAAGGTCTAGCTAAGATAATTCATGAAGGTGGCTACTCTAAAACCACAGATTTTCATGCAGATGAAACAGCCTTCTATTGGAAGAAGATGCCATCCAGGACTTTCATAGCTAGAGAGGAGAAGTCACTGCCAGGCTGTAAAGCTTCAAAGCACAGGCTGACTCTCCTTTTAGGGGCTAATGCAGCTGGCGACTTTAAGTGGAAGCCAATGCTCATTTACCATCTGAAAATCCTAGGGCCCTTAAGAATTATGCTAAATCTCCTCTGGCTGTGCTCTATAAGTGGGACAAAAAAGCCTGCATGACAGCACATCTGTTTACAATATGATTTACTAAATATTTTAAGCTCACTGTTGAGACCTACTGCTCAGAAAAAAAGATTCCTTTCAAAATATTACTGCTCGTTGACAATGCACCTGGTCACCCCAGAGCTCGGGTGGAGATGGACAATGAGATTCATGTCGTTTTCATGCCTGGTTATATAACATCCATTCTGCAGCCCACGGATCAAGGAGTCATTTGATTTTAAGTCTCATTATTTAAGAAGTACATTTCACTGGGCTTCCCCGGTGGCACAGTGGTTAAGAATCCACCTGCCAATGCAGGGGACACGGGTTTGAGTCCCGGTCCAGGAAGATCCCACAGGCCGCGGAGCAACTAAGCCCGTGCGCCACAACTACTGAGCCCGCGAGCCGCAACTACTGAAGCCCGCGTGCCTAGAGCCCATGCTCCGCAACAAGAGAAGCCACCGCAATGAGAAACCCCACACTGTAACGAAGAGTAGCCCCCGCTCGCCGCAACTAGAGAAAGCCCACACACAGCAACGAAGACCCAACGCAGTCAAAAATAAATAAATAAATTTAAAAAAAGAAAAGAAGTACCTTTCGCAAGGCTACAGATGCCATAGATAGTGATTCCTCTGATGAATCTGAGCAAAGTCAATTGAAAACCTTCTGGAAAGTATTCTCCATCCTAGATGCCATTAAGAACAGAACATTTGTGATTCATGGGAAGAATCACACTAATCAACATTAACAGGAGTTTGGAAGAAGTTGATTCCATCCCTCATGGATGACATGGAAGGGTTCAGACTCCAGTGGAGGAAGTCACTACAGATGTGGTGGAAACAGCAGGAGAGCTAGAATCAGAAGTGGAGACTGAAGATGTGACCGAATTTCTGCAGTCTCAGGATAAAACTTGAATGGATGAGGAGTTGCTTCTTATGGATGAACAAAGAAAGTGGATTCTTGAGATGGAATCTACTCCTGGGGAAGATGCTGTGAAGATCGCTGAAATGACAACAAAAGATTTCAAATGAGATTTTTTTATGCTTTATCAACATAAACTGTGTTGATAAAGCAGTGGTAGAATTTGAGAGAAACGACTCCAATTTTGAAAGAAGTTCTACTATGGGTAAAATGCTATCAAACAGCACTGCATGCTACAAAGAAACTGTTCCTGAAAGGAAGAGTCAATCCATGTGGCAAACGTCACTGTGGTCTTATTTTAGAAACTGCCCCAGCTGCCCCGACCTTTGGCAACCATCACCCTGATCAGTCAGCAGCCACCAGCATCCAGGCAGAACCTTCTACCAGCAAAACGATTAAGACTCATTGAAGGCTCGGATGATGGTTAGCAGTTTTTAGCAATTTAGTATTTTTAATTAAGGGATGTACATTTTTTTAGATATAATGCTATTGCACACTTAATAGACTACCGTGTAGGTTAAACATAACTTTTATATGCACTGGGAAACGAAAATATTCATGTGACGTTTTATTGCGATATTCACTTTATTGCAGTGGTCTGGACCCAAACCCCCAATATCTCGGAGGTGTGCCTGTAGATCTGTGAAAGAGTCGTGAAACCTTTCCGTTCACCACTAGGGGGCACCAAAGGACAATGACAATAGAGCAAAATGAAAAAGGCTGGCGCTGTTACCAAAGATGTATCTTGCTTTCTTGTCTGGAGTTGAAGTTATCTACTTCATGTCATTGTTGGGTTCAGGGCGGGACAAAATATGCCATCATGGCATGTTGACTATTTTGAATTAAAGTAATTTAAGAAAGAGTTGAGGCAAGAGGGAAATTTTGACCCTCCTGCCTCCCTGGAAGCAGGAAACAAATCTCCCCTCTGAGAGGTGGATTCCTTGCCTGCGGGGTAGAAGGGCACCCTTATCACCAGCGATGGGGAACTGGGGGCCGAGGAACCTGTATAAACACACCTTGTTGCTCCTTTACTACCCAAACCCAAACTCTGTTTAGATTCTTCACTAACTGAGCACCCAAAGCTTTCTTTTTGCTGTCAATTTCTCACAGAGTTATTGTTTCTTTGTCTAAAAATTATAAAAGCTGCCTCTTTGGCCACTTCTGAGGCCCCGTTTCTATGAGACCTCAGTGGCACAATTAAAATGTGTTTCTTTTTCTTCTGTTATTATGTCTTGTGTCAATTTTATTATTAGTCCAGCCACAAGAACTCGAGAGGGATAGAAGGGGAAATTTCCCCTCTCTAACATCATCATTGGCTTGATCTGAAGCTCTTGGTCTGGTAGTTCTCTTCCAAAGATCATTTACTTCTGGACGATACATAAGGATCCTGTAACGTTTCCCAATAAAATCCTTTCAATCAAGGCAATGATAGTTTTTCTCCTGATTTTTGAAAGTTCAGTCTCTTTCAAAAGACTAAATTTCCAAGTTTCCAATCATGTGGAGGCTGAATAGGTGGATATTTGGGGAAGCTTGCTTATACCTATTGATGATAAAACTGGACACATCGTAGAAGTCCTCTGTAATACTTAGAATTGTAAGCGTGCAATATGGCAGAGTCCACAGTCAGAAGTGATTTCCTAAATGCATGGGTTACTCTATGTGATAGGGACAGAGTAAAGGGACAAAGTAGTTGATTAAATAGTTAATCCCACTAGGGGATTGTAAGTAAAGAAAGAAGTATGGGACACCCATGTAAGTTAAGGATTACTCAAGAAAGCAGGTTTTGGAAGAAATAGACAAATTCTTAGAAAGGCTTCCAAGGCCTTCCAAGACTGAACCAGGAAGAAATAGAAAATATGAACAGACCAATCACAAGCACTGAAATTGAAACTGTGATTAAAAATCTTCCAACAAACAAAAGTTCAGGACCAGATGGCTTCACAGGTGAATACTATCAAACATTTAGAGAAGAGCTAACACCCATCCTTCTCAAACTCTTCCAAAAAATTGCAGAGGAAGGAACACTCCCAAACTCGTTCTATGAGGCCACCATCACCCTGATACCAAAACCAGACAAAGATACTACAAAAAAAGAAAATTACAGACCAATATCACTGATGAATATAGATGCAAAAATCCTCAACAAAATACTAGCAAACAGAATCCAACAACACATTAAAAGGATCATACACCATGATCAAGTGGGGTTTATCCCAGGAATGCAAGGATTCTTCAGTATACTCAAAACAAATTTTAGGATTACTTGTTCTAGTTCTGTGAAAAAAGTCCTGGGTATTTTTTTTTTTTGGCTGCATTGGGTCTTCGTTGCTGCACACAGGCTTTCTCTAGTTGCAGCGAGCTGGGGCTACTCTTCGTTGTGATACGCAGGCTTCTCACTGCGGTGGCTTCTCTTGTTGCAGAGCACGGGCTCTAGACATGCAGGCTTCAGTAGTTGTGGCACACGGGCTCAGTAGTTGTGGCTCGCGGGCTCTAGAGCACAGGCTCAGAGTAGTTGTGGTGCACGGGCTTAGTTGCTCCGTGGCATGTGGGATCTTCCCGGACCAGGGCTCGAACCCGTGTCCCCTGCATTGGCAGGCGGATTCTTAACCACTGCGCCACCAGGGAAGCCCAGCCCTAGGTATTTTGATAGGAATTGTATTAAATCTGTAGATTGCCTTGGTTTAGTATGGTCATTTTAACGATATTAATTCTTCCACACCATGAACACGGTATATTTTTCCATCTGTTTGTGTCATCTTCAATGTCATCAGGGTATTATAGATTTCCAAGTACAGGTCTTTTATCTCCTTAGGTAGGGTTATTCCTAGGTATTTTATTCTTTTCAATGCGATTGTGAGATTGTTTCTTTAATTCCTCTTTTTGATAGTTTGTGGTTAGTGTCAGTTCATCTTTTAACACATTGATGAACCAATATCTATAATTACTAGGAACTAAAGTCCACACTTTATTCGGATTTCCTTAGTTTTTACCTACTGTTCTTTTCCTGTTCTGGGGTCCTGTATTACATTTAATTGTCACATCACCGTAGGCTCCTCTTGGCTGTTGTAGCTCCTTAGACTTTCCTTGTTTTTCACCTTGATAATTTTAAGGAGTACTGGTCAGGTATGCTATAAGATGCCCCTCTATTGACATGTGTCTGATTCTTTTCTCATGATTACACTGGAGTTTTGAGTTTGGGGAAAGAAGCTGGAGGTGATGTGCCATCCCATCATGTCAAAGGTGTGTACAATCAACCTGACCTCACTCTCCATGTTGACCTTGATCACTGTAGCCAAGGTAGGCTTGTCAGGTTTCTCCACTGGAAAGTTACACTCAAACACCCTTCCAGACCGCAGTCTTGGAAGTCAGTCACTCTGTGCAGCCCACACCTAATTAAAACACAAGGAGTCTGGTTCCACCCCCTGGAGGGCAGAGTATCTGCATGAATTACTTAGAATTTTTCTGCATGGGAAGTTTGTCTATTCTCCCTGGCTTATTTATTCAGTCATTTATTTGTATCAATATGGACTCATGTCTCACTAATATTTTTAAAGAAGCAGCTTCTGGCTTTGCTTTTCCTAGTGTTTTGTATTCCACGGGTTTCTGCTCTAATCGTTTTATTTCCTTAGTTGTTGTTTCCTTAAGATGATTCTGATTTCTCTAATTTTGGGAATTGAACATTTACCTCATTTGTTTCATTCTTTCTGATAACTGTAGTATGAGAAGGGGTCAGCAAGTTTCCTCCCCAGCTCCCTTCACCCACCCAGGCATCCTCTCCAGGGCTCTGGAAACACTGCTAGGCTTGGGTGTGAGACTCCAAGTCTGCTCCCATGGCCGCCCTTTCTCTAGGGATGTGAGCTGCTCCACCCTCCTGACCGTCCTTGTCAAGGATACTTTGCATTATATAAACATCCCACTCCCTTTAAATGTCCATGGGGCTTGCTTTGCCATACAAAGACAACGAGTTACTTTTTACTGAGCTTTTTTCAAGCCTTGTCAAGAATCCCACAGCCCTGACAAAGACTACATTGACTCTGATGGTTTGGCCTCCATGCCCTTTTGCGGGCTTTTTTTTTTTTTTTTCCTATTATTTCTAAGAGAATTATGGCATTTCCAAATGTGGTCAATTCCTAGTCCCGAGAGCTGACCCCAGAGTTAGCCACCGGATGGAGGACCATCTTATCAATTACACATCCGGCTAGTTCTGTAAAAGTAACACAAAAGGCCTCTTGCCTCAGAGTTTTACCGGTTTCCCAAAGCACTCTAAATGTTTAAATTTCCTGTACATAACCATATTTATAAAGGGAATAGGTAAAAGGAAAAATAGATAAGCTTACTTATCCACATCATTCAGCAAAACCATCTATTCAAGACTTGGGACTTCCCTGGTGGTTCAGCGTGTAAGACCAGGCTCCTGATGCAGGGGGCCCTGGTTCGATCCCTGGTCAGGGAACTAGATCCCATAGGTCGTGTGCACGCCGCAACTAAGAGTCCGCATGCTGCAACTAGAAAGATCACATGCCGCAACTAAGACCCAGCGCAGCCTAAATAAATAAATATTTTAAAAAAAAAAAAAAAGGATGAGACTTACAACCCCCCGTGAGGAGCCGGTGAGAATTCCACACCTGCCCCCAGCCTCGCCCCGAAGCCAGAGCCCCCAGAATGTCTCCTGAGGGAGACCCCGGTCCTTGCTTAGTCCTAAATGGACTCGTTAGTTCGTTTGTTCTTCAGCAAAGGAAAAATTCAGAACTCTGACAGAAATATATCAAAAGGGATGTCTGGAACAGTCCTCGGAATAGTCGACATGAGAGGACATTGGTGAAAACCGGGTAATAACCCACCCTCTGCCCTTGAGAATGTCTTTCCTTGGACAACATGGAAACTCAGAGCTAGGAAGGGAAAGAGGACGATGAGGAAGACAACTTCCGGCCTTGCTTGAACCTGCAATGGACAGTCACCCTCAAGACCGCCTCTTCATTTACCGGGTAAGGCGCTGAGAGCCGCGCTCGCCTACCTGCTGAGGAAACGGCGCACACACGAGCAGCAGGTGTGCCGCGCGTGGACATCCCGGGACGCACGGGCTGCCTCCTCCACCTAACCTCCGCCACGGCCCCGCAGACCCCGACTCTCGAGGCTCCCTTAAAGCCCGGTCATCAGGCCCATCTTCGTCCTCGTGAAGGCAGGAACCTCAGTGCGCGCTGAGCTCCGGGCGTGTCAACCCACCCGGCCTTCCCGAATGACCCCGGCTGCGGGGAGAGGGAGAGGCACAAAGGCCTAGCCTGTGGGCACCCAGGCCGGACCTCAGCTGAACAGAGCCGCCCTGCGGGCCTCCTCACCGCCCGCGGTGTCCCCCTCCCGCGGCCACCCCGCCCCGCATGGTTTCCCACATCCAGACGCCTGACCAGGTGGAGGTGGAAGGCTGGGGGCCGGCTAACACCTGTCCTAGCACCTGTCCTGCGTCTTAGGCCCACGTGCCCCTCTGCCGGTCCGCTTCCCTCCTCTCCCCTCCGCACCTGCCTGACCCAAGAGCGCTCCCTAAGGAGCATCTGCGCATTATACCATCTCAAAATCTGCTTCCCGAGAAACTACACTTGCGATAATTACGTCAGGAGTGGTCCCCCCAAATCGGGCAAAAAGATGGGGTTTTGGTGCTGGAGCCCTACTGCCTGGAGCCCACACAAGTGTCTGGTGAAGCACAGACAGCCTCGGGCACGAGGTCATGATCCAAGAGGGAACTTCCATCACTAGTCAACTTAGACAGTGTATAATACCAAGGAAATGGGACAACAGAGGAATTAGGCGGCTTTGTTAAGCTTGACTGAAGTTCTGAAAGAGAACAGTAATTCTCGAGTTTAGAAGGCAGGAGTCACCCCGAGGGCTGGTTAGAACAGATTGTTGCACCCCAGGCCCAGATTTTCTGGTCACTACGGGGCGAGTTCTGAGAATTTACATCTCTCACAGGTTCCCAGGTGACGCTGATACTGCTTTGGGGGACCACACCTGGAGAACCACTGCCTAGAAAATCTCAGTGAAAGGCTGAGTGCAGTTGACACAGTTATAGACAAGTGTGAAAGCCAGAACCTCATTGCTAGAAAAGAGGTTCTCACTTTCTGCAGGAGAGCAGAGAATGCTGAGGCCCAGGCCTTCACCCACAGAGAGTAGCTGAGCTCCAGAGTGAAGCTTCCGTTGAAAGAAGGACGGCTCTGACAAGGGTGGAAAAGGTTGGGACCCTGATATCTGGGTTGATGCCCCTGAAAATCTTTGTTACCAAATCCCTCCAAGCCTGCAGGAGTGGCCCAGACCACCCTGTTAAAAGCTAACATCCCGGGGCTTCCCTGGTGGTGCAGTGGTTAAGATTCCGCTTGCCAATGCAGGGGACACAGTTCGAGCCCTGGTCCGGGAAGATCCCACATGCTGCGGAGCAACTAAGCCTATGTGCCACAACTACTAAGCCCGCGCGCCACAACTGCTGAAGCCCACGCACCTAGAGCCCGTGTTCCGCAACAAGGGAAGCCACCGCAATGAGAAGCCCATGCACCACAACGAAGAGTAGCCCCCACCCGCCGCAACTAGAGAAAGCCTGTGTGCAGCAACGAAGACCCAACGCAGCCAAAAATAAGTAAATTAAAATTTTTTTAAAAACCAAAAACTAACATCCCCTGCTTGCTTGAAGACAATACAGACACAACGTGTGCCTCCCCCAAACCCCCCAGGATCTGCTCCACAGGCTTTTAGGCCAATAACTAACCACAGGCTGGCTGGGCGTGTGCTGCCCTGTTAAGTTGCTGCAGAAGCTAGCCAGCTTGTGCCAGCAGGAACCTGGAGAGGATGCAAGGACCAGATGCTGGTGGTACTGGATGAAGAGGAGGCAGAACATAAGGTTGGATAAGGGGGAGGTTATCCATTTTGTGAGCACTTTCAACAGACAGAGAGTTTAATACCTGACAAGGATCCCGAGATGAGGCAATCTCACTACTAGGATGGCTCCCAGAAACAGAGAAAACAGTAGCCCACACTAAGTGAAGCAGAAATGTTGGCACGTAGCAAAAGGTGGAAGAATGCATTTAAAGGCTCAAAGTCAGACAGCGGAATGTTATTCAGCCTTTAAAGAGAACACAATCCTTTCAGAGAGACAGCTACACTCCCATGTCTGTTGCAGCATTATTCACAGTAGCCAAGATATGGAAGCAACCACACTGCCCATCAGCGGATGAGGACAAAGAAGCTAAGGTGTGTATACGCACAGTGGAATATTATTCAGCCAGAGAAGGGAGGGCATCCTGCCATTGGCAGAACATGGATGGACCCTGAGTACACAGTGCTAAGTCAGACAGAGAAGGACAAGTCAAGTATGGTATCACTTACACGAGGAATTTTAAAAAGCCAAATTCGTACAAATGGTGGTTACCAGAGGTCAGGGGGCTGGGGGATAAGAGAGATGTAGTTTAACGGCACAAACTTACAATAAGTAGTAAATAGGCTATAGAGATCTAACGCATAGTATAATGAATATAGACAACAATACTGCACTATAATCAAATGTGCTAAGAGACTAGAACTTTAAAAAGAAAGGATTGGTAAAAAGAAAGGATTAGGAGTGGCCCAGGTTCAATCCCTGGTCGGGGAACAGAGATCCCACGAGCCATGTGGCTCAGCCAAAAAAAAAAAAAGGATAATTGTGTCATGTGCTGGAGGTGCTAATTATCACTACAGTGGCACAGGTTGCGTGCTAAAGTAGGGTCTCTGAGAGCAGTCGGGGTGATGACCACCCTTCCCCAAACAAGAGGCCCGGTGAAGCCACTCAACCCTCCAAAGCCAGGAAGATGCAATCATGAGTGGCCAGGTCCAAGGGCCAGTCTCACAGGGGTTAATGGAACATGGCATCTCTAGGGGGAAAATATCTGGGTAGCCAATAGGGGTACTACTTAGTCTGTACATAAAACATCAAGCTGGGTGGTCAGGAGGCTGAGGGCAGCAGCCACAGTAAAAAGTCCTGCTGTTGCCCAGCCTCCGGACGGAAGCCAGTCTTCAAACCTGAAACCCAGTGACCTGCAGGAGGAAGGACCTGGCAGTGTTGTGGCAACTGTACATGGTAATGATTCTGGAGTCCTTCACATCCAGGAACCTACGGCCACTTACGCAGGTAATGTACACTGGAAAAAGAGAATACCCAAACATCGTAGGCAACTGGACACAAGGTCCTAGTTGGCATGGATACCTATGGGCTTAGGGCATCATCGTGGCCCCCTGCTGGAGTGCGGACCTGTGGCAGTCAGGTGATAAAGGGAGTCCTGGCCCACACGGGTCCACTGTATCCATATCCACCTGGTGGCCATCCCCCAGCCCCCATTTCCCAGCGTATGATTGGAACGTTCATACTTGAGGCTGGCACGACCCCAGCACCAGAGCTGGACCCCAAGAAGGTTAAAACGCAGATGAATGCACCTGACCCCCAGACCTCAGTAGGTCTGGGGTGCGTTCTGAGAACTTGCATCTCTAACAGGCTTTAGTGGACTTGGGAGCAGAAAAGGACACCGGCGGGTCCAGGCTGTGCTGACGGCAAGCCCCGTCTTTTGGGCTAAGTGATCCTGCACATCCTATAGTCTGAGGGGTATCAGTGGTGGGAAAACAATGCCATGCGGAATTTACAGCAAGCCCCCATGGGAGAGTCATAATGCAGACCCTGAGGCCCTGGAGGAAGGCCACAGTCGTCTGCAATGGAGATGATTCGCACACCTTTGGAAAAGCACTCCTGCCACGCTGGCCCTGGCGATGGCCATAGGGCACCACGTGACCGTGCAGCCACATCCAGAATCCCTGAGCTGGGTCCTGTCAGAACCACCAAGTCACGAGATCCCGTGGGCCAAGCAGCAGTCCATCATGAGACGGAAGTGGTGCAGCCGGGGCGTCACCAAAGCGGGACCCGAGGGCACAAGGAGCTGCATGAAGAGACCCCAGCACCCACCACTGCTGCAGCAGCCCTGCCCTCAGCTCCCGCCTCTGGCTGCATGGGCGTGGCTGGGAAAGACAGTGGGGGGGGAACCCCCCATGGGAGGGGCTTCAGATGGTGCCCCTGGTCATCCACCGTGTGGAGAGGGACCCAAAGTTAAAGCACATACAGCCTCATGCGCAGCCTATTAACCGCGAGAAAGTCCATCCCACCACCAAAGGGCAGCAAGAAACTAGGAGGTCTGGGTAGAGGCAGGTGTTTGGATCCATTCAGGTGCAGGCATGAGGTCCAAGTGTTTTCTGGTGCGAGTTAACCACCCACCAGGCCAGGTAGACTAACCCACTCGGGAGCCGATGTTGGCCGGTCTCTGTCATTGGCCACCACAGCGTGCACCACGCACCGCGGGCACTTGAAGGGATCAGCCACGGGGAAGGAGGGATCCTGTGTGTGGACCCGTGGCCTCGGCTCTCAGTCACCCAGGCTGGTCTAGCGACTGCCACTGCTGAGCACCAGTCCTGCCAGCAGCAGAGCAAAACTAGGTCCCCACTACGGCGCCATCCCCTGGAAGGCCACCCAGTCACTTAAGGGAAAGCTGAGTGCCTTGGACCCCCCTCTCCTCTGAAAGGGGCAGCAAGTAATTTTGACAGAAAGAGACACATTTTCCGTATACGAGTGTGTCCACAGGACCTCGGCCAGCATCACCAATACAGGATCCCACATAATATCACCTCAGACCCAGGGACCCACTTTATGGCACAGGAGGAGCAGAAGGGGACACATGGCCAGGGATCACCAGTCCCATCAGATGCCACAGCACCAGGGAGCTGCCAGGCACACACAGCGACAGCATGATCACAGCCCAAGCGCCAGCTCAGAGATGACAGCCTACGAGACGACATGCCTTCCTCCAGGAAGCTGTCTATACCCACAACAGTGACAATTATGAGGTGCTCTGTCACCAGCAGGTAGAACATAGGGTTGAGGAGCCAAGGGGGGAAGGTGACATGCCCTGTCCAAGTGACCCACGTGGGTAATTGGTGTTTCCTATCCCTGCAAGCCTGGGGAAAAGTGTACAAAGAACCTTTCTGTATTACTCTTAAAAGTGCATGAGAATCTATAATTAAAACAATAAAATTTTCTATTAAATTCTAGGTACAAGTAGACCTCAGGACTATCATGAGCTCGGTTCCAGACCACTGTAATAAAGCGAATACCACAATAAATCAAGTCACACAAATGTTTTTTTTTGTTTGTTTCCCAGTGCATGTAAAAGTTCTGTTTATACTTCACTATAGTCTGAAAGTGTGCACTAGCAATGTCTAAAAAAGTGTACATACCTTAATTTAAAAATACTTTCTAGCTAAAAAATGCTAATCATCACCCGACAATGCAGTGTTGCCCCAAACCTTCAGTTTGTAAAGAAACACAGTATCTTCAAAGCGCAATAAAGCAAAGCACAGTAAAACAAGGTATGCCTGTTAATTTTATACTAAAGGCAAAAGTCAAAACACCTCCTGGGTGTACTGGGAGACTGTTCTGGAATGAACTGTGTCCCTCCCAAAGGTTCCTATGTTGAAGCCCCACCCTCAATGTGACTGCATCTAGAGATAAGTGAAGTCATAAGGGTGGAGCCCTCATCTGATAAGACTGGCATCCTTATAAGAAGAGACACCAGAGCTCTTTCATCCCCCTCCCCTGTCCTCTCCCCTCCCCCAGCTCATCCAAGGAAAGATCATTTGGATCCAGAGACAAAGCAGCCATCCAGGCCAAGGGCACTTTGGAACTTGGACTTCTAGACTCCAGAATTGTGAGAAAATGAATTTGTTGTTTAAATACCCAGTCTGTGCTATTTTATTATGGTAGCCTGAGCTGATAAGTACAGACACATATACAAGAATATGCACTCTAGCCTTCATTAAAATAGCCAAAAACTGGGGGGGAAGAAGTCCATCAATATTAGAATGGATAAACGACTTGTGGTATATTTATACAATGAAATACTATACAACAAGGAAAATGAATGAAACATAGCTACAGGCAACAAAATGGAGAAATCTCACAAACAATGCTGAATCAATAATACTGGACATCTAATCACACAATATGTATTTTTCTACTTTTTCATAAATAAAGTAAAACTTACACATAATGTTTAGGAATGAATGCTTAGATGATAAATACAAACAAAAACACAGAAGTGATTACCATAAGAGAAACTTTGTTAAAGAAGGAGCAACTGGGAAGGGCACAAGGGGGACCCCCGGTGCCTGTGGACAATGGCTTTTTTTTTTTTTTTAAACCTCAATGGTTGTTACATGGATAATCATATTGTGATATTCACTGACCTCTACATTCATGTTTTGTGCACCTTCCTACTTGTGTATTACATTTCACCATTTAAAAAAATTGTGATATTTCCAGGAATGACCAAGAATTAAAATAACAGCAAACAAACACATTGCTAGGAAGGAATTCATCCTACAAATATCCTCTCACATACATTGCTTATTGTAGCAAAAGATTAAAAGTTGGGACTTCCCTAGTGGCGCAGTGGTTAAGAATACGCCTGCCAATGCAGGGGACACGGGTTCAATCCCTGGTCCGGGAAGATCCTACATGCTGCAGAGCGACTAAGCCCGGGCATCACAACTACTGAGCCTGCGCTCTAGAGCCCACAAGCCACAACTACTAAGCTACACGCTGCAACTACTGAAGGCTGCATGCCTAGAGCCTGTGCTCCGCAGCAAGAGAAGTCACGCACTGCAACGCGAAGAGTAGCCCCCACTCGCCACAACTAGAGAAAGTTTGCACGCAGCAACAAAAACCCAATGCAGCCAAAAAAATAATAAATTAAAAAAAAATTAAAGTAAATAAATGCCTGTGACCTTTAAAAAAAAAAAATTAAAAGTTGCTTAAATGCCCATCAACGAAGACCAGTAAAATAGGCCGTACAACATCTATAAACTGGAATATTATTTAGCATTTTTAAATGGTTTATTTGTATATGTACTGATATAGAATAATCTCCAAGATAAAATTAGGTTTAAAATAAACAGACCAATGTGTGAAATATGTTGCCACCTATTAAAATAAATATACATATGCATAAATAAAATATGCATATATAAACATGTATTTGGATATTTTAGCATCTTGTGGTACCAAAAAGTAAGGAAGTGCTCACAGATTTTTAAAGGATATGTATGTTTGAAAGGATACACCGAAGGATCCAACCTGGAAGAACTCTATCTCTTCCAAACTATTTAGTAATTACAAGGGTGAAAATAGTAAGCATACGGTGGAGAATCAAGGCAAATGATTACTTAGCCAAGCGATCAAGGTTACGATCACCACCAGCAGCTCAGACGGACGGCCTGCCTCCCCTGATATGATGTAATGAGGACACATGATCACATCACTGTGGCCTCCTTCTCAATGCTGCATTGCCATCTAATCATGAAAAAGCATCAGACAAGTCCCAACTGAGGGATACTCTACAAAATGATTCACCAAAGTCAAGGTCACAAAAGAGAAGGAAAGACTGGAGAACCATCAAAGATGGGAAGAAACTAAGGAGACACGAGGACTAAATATGAGGAGACCCAGAACTGGATCCTCAAACAGGAAAACGACGTTACTGGAAAAACCCGTTATCCAAATGACTTTGTAGTTGTCAAATATGTCCTATGGTTACATACGATGGTAACATAAGTGGAAGTTGAGGGAAAAGTATATTGGCACAGTACTATTTTCGCAATGCTTTTGTAAGTCTAAAATTAGTTCAAAATAAAAAATAAAGGTATAGGGCTTCCCTGGTGGTGCAGTGGTTGAGAATCTGCCTGCCAATGCAGGGGACACGGGTTCGAGCCCTGGTCTGGGAAGATCCCACATGCCGCGGAGCAACTAGGCCCATGAGTCACAACTACTGAGCCTGCGCGTCTGGAGCCTGTGCTCCCAACAAGAGAGGCCGCGACAGTGAGAGGCCCGCGCACCGCGATGAAGAGTGGCCCCCTCTTGTCGCAACTAGAGAAAGCCCTCGCACAGAAACGAAGACCCAACACAGCCAAAAATAAATTTTAAAATAAATAAATAAATATAAATAAATAAATAAATAAATAAATAAATAAAGGTATAGAACAGTGCATGAAATATCCTGCCACACGTTACAATTCATCCATACGTGTACATATAAAATATATACATAGAGACAAAGATAAAATCTGAGCAGAGGCTGGATGACTGAGGGGCGGGAAGGACAGCCAGGTTTACCTTGCTCCACGTACACTTTTGCATCTTCTGCGTTTTCAGCCATGGACATGCGTTCTATATTTCCAATTTTAAGTACAGCCTCTGTGAAGTTGAAGACACCATGAGCAGCTCGCTAGTCTTCAGTATAAAAAGGCACTCAGCCTAATGATTGACTGAGGTTTCACAGGACTGTGAAAGGAGGTCCAGTTTCCTTCCAGAATCCATCTGCCACCAATATTTGTGGTCTGGGATAGTTTTCTTTTTTTTTTTTTTCAGGTCATGAAAATGACTGAAATCCAAAGAAAGCATGAATGTATTTCCTGATAATATTATTGCAACTCTGGGAATATATATAATAAATTGTTTCCCACTAGGATTTTTTAAAAAAAAATTTAGAAGTAATGAAGAAACTAATTTTAAAGTCATAATATTAGCATTTCTCTAACCAGTTTTAATGAAACTGTTATAATCTATTTTGTGGTCATTATAATGATAAAGGGGCAGGTGGCATGAGAGCCTAGATTCCAATCCCGGCTCTGCCACTCACTGCCTGTGTGACCATGAACAGGTTGCTTGGTTCCCCTGTGTCTGAATTTCAAGAAAATAATCAGAAGACCTATCTTATGGCATTGTTCTGAATACTGATAATATCACACATCTCAAGCAGAACAGGACCTGGCCCTTAAGCTCTCAGATATTAGCAAATCGATTTTTTTAATGTTCTAGCTACGTTCAAACGTTTTCGCCATCTAAGAGAATCTAATATATTAAATTTGTCGTTTAATTAAACATTACAAGTTTCATTCACATATTCAATCATTTAAAAATATGAGCTAATGACACTTGTTAAAGCATAAGTTTGGGCTTATTAGTTATGAAAGTAGAAACAAGGATTTAGTGTTTTTTATTAGAGAAGCGTTGGTTAATAGTCATAGATTAAGTGGTCAGATCAAAGAAGGTACAAGTAAGAGTGGGTATTCTTTCTCTTCAGGCAGAAGCAACCTCTCCACAAAGCTCCCTGAGGCCTCCTGCTCACACACCCCTCCTCCCAGAAGCTGGTCCCCCTCCAGGGCTCTGGGTTGCATCCCTCTGGCTTTCACAAGGGCTTGAAGGCCTCTATATCCCCACCTGGCCCTAGGTGGGTAGCCTCTCCCTCCCCAGCCTCAGCCCCAGCCCGCCATCTGGCCCTTTCCTACAGCAGGCCATAAACTCACTCTTGACCCAATGCACTCCCCGTTGCCAAGTATTTCTGTGTTCCCACCTCAACAAAAACTGCCCAGGTTTAACCATCCAGGAGCATGGGTCCTGCTTACCAAACAAGTCTACCAGACAGACTCCAGACACGTTTCAATGCACTCCATACCTGCTTCTAAGACCTCACAGCTCCTGCAGAAGCTAGCCGAGAGCCAGGGCTACACAAGCCAAGGAGCAGTTGTTTGTCTCACCTGCCTGGACCGCCAGGCAGAATCCCCACAGCAGGACCTCCCTCCCTGAAGCTCCCCACTCTTCCCAGTAGGGACCCGGGCAGGAAAGGATTCCAGAGCGGGGAAGGGGGCGGGGGAGGGGCTGGGGACGCCTCCAGAAATTCCACACAGGTCCCCCCATCACAGTGAGGAGCTGAAAACACTTTCTGAAATTGTTTTCTTTCCCCCATCATAACCTAGAAAGAACGCTGATCAAGGCAAAACCAATGAGGATCATTTTGTTATAAAACCACGGAAACTTTCCTTAAGAGGTCGAGCTTGCAGTCACTTGAACGTGACAGAATTGAGAAGAGCTGCCCACCCCCATCCTCACCTTTCACGGCACAAACACAGCTGGCTGGAGCCTTAGCCTCCCGACCTCCAGGTCAGCACCCCCCGCAAGCAACGCCATCCCCGTCATCTGGATGAGGGATTCCGGACCGGCCCCAGCCTGAAACCGAGCGCCTCCAGGCCCACGCGGAATTTAGCAGCCGTCGGGTCCGAGCTCTGGATAAAAAGAAAGCAGCTGGTCAGGTGGCGGCTTTGTGGAGATGCATCAGAATCACCTGAAGGGCTTGTTAAAACCGAAATCTCCGCGTCCCACCCCCAGGGTTTCCGGTTCTCTGGGTCTGGGCGGGCGCCAGTTTGCATTTCTAGAAAGTTCCCAGGTGAAGCTGATTCTGCTGGTCCGGGGCTATGCTTCGAAATCCCCTGTCCTAGGATATCTAAGTGATAGGCAGGCCCCCAGAAGGGATTCGGCGGAAGACGTCCCCTCAAGATGCTGCTCCAAGGACCCCCCGGGGACCCTCATCTGGAGTCACGGATACGCTAGATTTTCCCCTGTGGGTCTCGCCAAGACTCCTTCCCTAACTCAGGAGCCGGGACCCACACCGGGGGTTTTTAGACTGAGTGGTTGTTTTCAGAACTGTTCCAGGACCTCAGACTAAGGAACTGGAGCGAACCAGAAAGATGCAGAGACCCAAGCCCGCCTTCCCGGACCCCTGGGCCAAGGACGGGTTCCCTGCCAGGGCCCATGAAACCCCTCACTCACCTCGATCCCGGTGGACCCGAAGCTGGGAAGTCATTGCCACAATGAGGAGCGTCCTAACATACTGGTAACAGGGCGATCCGATAAGGAAGATCCCGACTCCGCCTCCTGGGACGGCACTGACCACGAGTGAGACCCTGAACGAACCGCAGAAGGCCGCCAGCATCTCGCCGTCCTGGCCTGGGAGGGAAGGGGCGCTGAGCCGCGGGAGGGGAAGCGAGGTTCCGGTCACGGAGCAAAGGGGCCCTCGGGGTCGGAGTCCACCCAGCCTGGCCCCGGGATAGTCTAGGATTCCAGGAAACCTCAGGGCACCCGGATCCGGGCCCCATGCCCGAGGAGTAACGTGGGAGGCAGCGGACGAGCTGCGGCCGGTAGGGCGTCCGAGGGCGCCAGCTCCGGGCTCACTCACCAAACAACGCGTGGACCATGCACGGCTCGACGTAAACGATCTCTGCGATGTGATCGTCGCCCCTCATCTGTCTCAGCCTTTGCGCCCTAGGAAGCGCCAAGCGCCTGAGGGGCGCGGAGAGGAACGTGGACCCAGGCGGCGGGGAGGGAGCGCTCGGCCTCTTAGGCGGCCGGTCCCCGCCCCTTCCGCGCGCGCCGACCTGCATCCAGCATCCAGCATCCTGCATCCTGCATCCCTCATCCCGACTCGTCTGCCCCGTGAACCAGCAGTTCCCGCGCCGGGATGGTCTCGGTCACCGCCTCTGCCTTCTAAGGCCCCGGAAAACCCCCAGGCCCGCCAGGCTGCCTTGTGTCAGGGTCTCTGGCCGGCTGCACAGCCACGTGGGGCGGGGGCGCGGGCGCGGGTCGCCGCCGAGGGTCGGGCTCCTAGGATGCCAGGCAGAGGGAATCTGGAAATGGGGGCAGGGGGTGAAGGGGGGCGGCTGAAGAATGGAACCCACGCCGGCTCTGAGGATTCCACTTCCTCAGAGCCTCCATGCCTTCCAGAAGGCCCTCCTCTTGCGCCCAGGTTTCCTGCGGCCCCAGGAACCAGCTGCCCTCCTAGCAGGGGACCAGGGGCTCGGAACCAAGCCTGGGGTAGGGGCGTCGCAGCGCGGACCGAGGGCCCGGCCTCCACCGTTCCAGTGACCACCTGCGAGGAGGCCAAGTCTCCTAGAACCTGAAACAGCTTGTCTGGAGAGAGAAACCTACAGGACGTGGTGGAAATGGCTCTTGACCTCTTTGACCTTCCTTTCAAAACGTATAACCCCGGTAAATCATGAGCAAAACGTCACAGGACTTCCAAGAGGGGCATCTGGCAATACACCTGGCCAGTGTCCCTCAGAACTGCCAAGGACGTCAAAACCAGTGACACTCTGGGAAAATGTCACAGTCAAGAGGACCCTAAGGAGACAATGATAATTAAAGGTTATGTGTCCTGGATGGGATCTGGAACAGAAAAGGGATAGCTGGTTAAAATGAAAGAAATTCAATAAGCTGTGGACTATTTAATAATAGTCCATCACTATTGGTTCATTAATTTTAACGAATATGTCATACTTTTATTAACAATGTATATAATACACTCTATAATAGGGAATGTTAATAATAGGGAAAACCATGAAAGGATATAGTATGGAACTCTACTACCTACTCAATTTTTCTATCAATATAAAACTTGTAAAAAGTTAAAATCTAGTAATAAAAATTAAATACAGTTGACCTTTGAACAACCTGGGTTTGAACTGCGCAGGTCCACTTATACGTGGACTTATTTCAATAGTAAATACTAAAGCACTACACTAGGCAGTTGACTGAATCCACAGATGCAGAAGGGCAGGTAGGGAGGAAACCAGTATATGGAGGGGTGACTAAGTTATGGGTAGATTTTCCACTGTGTGGAGGGTCAGTTCCCCTAATCCTGGTGTTGTTAGGAACTATTTACAAATGAAATGATATGTCTAGAATTTGCCTCAAAACAATCTACATTTAGGAAATATAAAAACAAGATTATTGATACTTGTTGAAGCTGAACAATAGATTGGATTCATTACACTGTTCCTCCACCTCATTTGTGTGTGAAATTTTTCATAATAGAAAGTTTAATAAAAAAAAGAATGAGTTAAATCTGTATGCCCAGATATGGGGGGGGGGAGGGTGTCTGAGCCTAGGTTACAAAGAAGTATGGTCAGGAAGGGGAATTTTGCTTGTCTTCTTGTATCCTTCCACACTGTTTATCTTCGTAAGTGTGTAATTAAAAATACAACATTAATGTGATTATTGGCACACCTCCTACAAAGGAAGAAAGTCTATTCAAATGACAATTACATTTTTAGTTGATTCTACAATTTCAAGGATCTTTTTTAATCCCTTAAGAGAATATAAGTCTTCATTGCAATGACCAGACTATAAATCCCATGAGTTTCCTGCCTTATGCTTTGACAGTGTATTTGGTTTACCTAGCACATGCCTGGAACTGTGTAGAACTCACACTCACTGCATTAAAAAAAAATTTAAAAATCACATCTGTGTCAGGAAAAGTTTTGTTTTAAATAAATACATAATTTTTAGATGCAAAGGGAAAATAAATCTTCCTACCTGCCTGCCTAGACTAATGCTTCATAAATTGTGATCCATGAAGGAAGTAATGAAATCGTGGAAGCCATTTTAATAAATGAAAAAGTCCAGCAGAGGTACATTTACCGAGAATAAAGCTGCCCAGGATAATGAAAGTGCCGGGTAGTTTGGGGTGATTTTGTTGTTGGCAGTTGATGTTCTTTCTTCTCCGCTTTTGTCTGGAATTGCAGCAGACACTGTGGTGACTGCTCCTCTTCTGCAGAGCCAAGGTTTAGCGCAGCTGTTGGACCAGGAAGCCCTTGAACCAGCCCAGCTTGGTGGGTTGAGACTCATGGGCATTCCACAGGTGACAATTCTTCCTATAAACAAGAAAAGGGATTTGGTAAATAACGACTAGGAGAGCACGACACTCAAGTCTTGAGCGGTTTACTCCCTTCCAAAAGAGAACTTACTCAATTTACAACCCACAGGGCAGAGGGCAGGGGGGAACAGGAAATCAAATGTTCTTCAGAATCTCTATCTGGTTCTATATCATAGTCTCACTGGCCACTTTGTAATGTTTTTATTAAAGTGTAAAGAAAAACAGCATGCCATGACCTGAACGAAAGATAAAGTGTTGTTTTAAATATCATCATTAACTCTGGTATAAGAAAGAGAAGAGTTTCCTCACCCCCCAGGAATCTATGACCAGGCTGTGTCCACGGGCTTGAGCATCAATCAGCCTCTCTTCCTACAGATCTACTACTACAAAGGAAAGACAGGCTGCGACTTTCCAAATTCTTAACAATTCAAGTCAGTAAAAACCTCACTAGCAGAGGGCTGAGAAACCAGCGCGAGTAACATCTGATTATTACTAAATGTCTTGAGTAGCAAATAGAAGGATCTTCATCAAAAAGTGGTTTTGAACAATATGTCTGTAAAGTTCTCAATCTTATGCTTAAAAGAGACAATCAATCCGTGTAGGACCTGGTAAGGAAAAGGAGGTGCTCTTGACCTTTGGCTCCAAAGTCCCGTAAATCCCCTTAGACAACCGAGGGAGGAGGCTGACTGTACCCAGAGCCGTGCCCCCTCCCCCCACCAGGCTCAGGGCCGCTGAGAGACTTGTCCTCAAGTAAGGGTAGTTATTATGCTGAAACATGATTGGCAGATGAGCTTGGAAGTTCTTTCCTTTCCTTTTTGCCCTTTATCTACTTGATGATCTGTGGGGAGTTTAAAGATGAAGACTGCTTTGGGAAAGTGTCCTAAAAATTATAAGACAAAGGCAACTTTACCTCTGAAATGGGACAGCCAGGAATAGAGTGCATAGAAAACAGCACAGGGGCTTCCCTGGTGGCACAGTGGTTAAGAATTCTCCTGCCAATGCAGGGGGCATGGGTTTGAGCCCTGGTCCGGGAAGATCCCACATGCTGCGGAGCAACTAAGCCCGTGCACCACAACTACTGAGCCTGCGCTCTACAGCCCGCAAGCCACAACTACTGACCCCGCATGCCACAACTACTGAGCCCGTGTGCCTGGAGCCCATGCTCCACAACAAGAGAAGCCACCGCAATGAGAAGCCTGTGCACCACAACGAAGAGCAGCCCCCGCTCGCTGCAACTAGAGAAAGCCTGCGCGCAGCAATGAAAACCCAACGCAGCCAAAAATAAATTAAAAAAAAAAAAAAGAAAACAGCATAAATAAGGTTCCAGCCCTATCTGGTGGTCAGCAATGCATCTAACCACTGAAACTAGAAATTTACCAAACTTGCAGAGATGTAGCATTCCTAACTGAAGGGGGATGGGGGTGTGTGTCCATATGTTAGGTTAAAAGGACACTAGGCAAAATAAGTATGATCACACGTTCAGTCTTTGGCAATGCTTGTGTTTTACAGCTACGCTCTTAAAAGATGACCAAGAAGAATTGATTTTCTCTCTATTGTGGAATTTGTCCCTAACTAAATGTTAGGAGAAAGTTGGCTGTTTATAACACATATAAGTATATTAACAGAAACAGGACTTCACAGAAAACCCTTGCAAAGAGTAGGGTCTAGAACGGCAGTAAAGCCTCTTAGATAAATAATTTTTTGGACAAGTATGTCTCAAATACCCAAAACTTGAGGATATCTTTTCAACAAATGGCTGCCAAAGGTGGGGGTGGGTGAAGGTAAAAGGTACAAACTTCCACTTATAAAATAAATTAGCCCTGGGAATGTCACGTACTGCATGGTGACTATGGTTCATAATACTGCACTGCATATTTGAAAGTTGCTAAGAAGGAGATCTTAAAACTTCCCATCATAAGAAAAAAAAATTTATGGGCTTCCCTGGTGGCACAGTGGTTAAGAATCCACCTGCCAATGCAGGGGGCATTGGTTCGATCCCTGGTCCGGGAAGATCCCACATGCTGCGGAGCAACTAAGCCCGTGCACCACAACTACTGAGCCCGTGCTCTAGAGCCTGCGAGCCGCAGCTACTGAGCCCACATGCCACAACTACTGAAGCCCGTGCGCCTACAGCCCGTGCTCCACAACAAGAGAAGCCACCACAACAAAGAGTAGCCCCCGCTCGCCGCAAATGGAGAAAGCCCACGCACAGTAACGAAGACCCAATGCAGCCAAAGATAAATAAATAAGTATTAAAAAAAAAAAAAAGAAAACAAAATTTGTAACTATGTGTGGTGATGGATGTGAACTGGACTTCTTGTGGTGATCAATTCACAAAATATACAAATATTGAATCACTATGTCATACACCTAAAATTAAGGTAATGTTATATGTCAATTACATCTCAATTAGAAAAACATTAGAAAATGATATCACAAAGTTATCAAATGGATGACAGATTTGAAGAAGATACTTGAACACCAAAAAACAAAAAAAACCAAGGTATTGATATGTAGACCATGTAAAGAATTGTTCCAAACAAACAAAAACTGGATGGAGATTGCAACAGAAAAAGGGACAAAGAACACAACTAGACAATTCACAGAAAAGGAAAATAAGTTACTTACAAATATATGAGATGATCTACCTAACTACTGAAAATCATGTATTAAAACAACAAGAGGGGCTTCCCTGGTGGCGCAGTGGTTGAGAATCTGCCTGCCAATGTAGGGGACACGGGTTCGAGCCCTGGTCTGGGAAGATCCCACATGCCGCAGAGCAGCTAAACCCGTGAGCCACAACTACTGAGCCTGCACGTCTGGAGCCTGTGCTCCGCAACAAGAGAGGCCGCGACAGTGAGAGGCCCGCGCACCGCGATGAAGAGTGGCCCCCGCTCGCAGCAACTAGAGAAAGCCCTCGCACAGAAATGAAGACCCAACACAGCCATAAATAAATAAATAAAATAAAATAAAATAAATTAAAATAATAATAATATTAAAAAAACAACAACAACAAGATACAGAAAAACAAAGTCAGAGTACTGACACTACCTGACTTCAAGACTTACTACAAAGCTACAGTAATCAACACAGCATGGTACTGGCAAAAGACTAGACAAATAGATCAACGGAACAGAGTCCAGAAATAGACCCACACTAATACAGTCACCTGATTTTTCACAAAGGGAGCAAAGGCAACACAATGAAGAAAAGATAGTCTTTTCAACAAACAGATTAAAAAAAAAGAATCTAGACAGACTTTACACGCTTCACAAAAATTAACTCATAATGAATCAAAAACCTAATTTAAAATGCAGTACTATAAAACTCTTAGAAGATAACATAGGAGAAAATTGAGATGACCTTGGGTTTGGTGACGACTTTTTTTTTGGCTATGGTATAATTGACACATAACACTATATTAGTTTCAGCTGCACAACATAATCATTTGTTATTTGTATACATTGCAAAATGACCACCACAATAAGTCTAGCTATCATCTGTTACTGCACATAGCTACAAATTTTCTCTTTCTTATTTTTCTTGTGATGAGGACTTTTAAGATCTACTTTCTTAGGAACTTTAACATGCAATACAGTATTATTAACTATAGTCACCACATAGTACATAACATCCCCATGACTTTTTATTTTATAGCTGGAAGTTAGTACCTTGTGACCCACGTCACCCATGTCTCCTACTTGCCCCAAACCCCCAGGCAACCACCAGTCTATTCTCAGGTATCTATGAGCTTGGCTTTTTTGATTTGTTTTTTTTTCAGATTCCACATATGAGTGAGATCATATGGTATTTGTCTTTCTCAGTCTCACTTATTTCACTCAGCATAATGTCCTCAAGGGCCATCTGTATTGTCATAATTGGCAAGCTTCCATTATGTTTTATGGCTGACAGTATTTCATTGTATGTATTGATGATGACTTTCTAGACACAACACCAATGGCACGATCCATGAAAGAAATAGTTGATAAGCTGAACTTCATTAAAATTTTAAATTTCCGCTCTGTGAAAGACACTGTCAAGGAAATGAGAAGAAAAGCTACAGACTAGAAGAAAACATTTGCAAAAGACATATCTGATAGAGGACTGTTATCCGAAACATACAAATAACTCTTAAAATTCAACAATAAGAAAACAACAGATTTAAAAAAGAGAAGAAAGATCTGAATAGACACCTCACCAAAGGAGATATAAAGATGGCAAATAAGCATAGGAAAGTATGCTTCATATGTCATTCCACATCACATGTCATTAGGGAAATGCAAATTAAAACAGCAAAGAGATACCACCACACACCTATGAGAATGACCAAAATCTAAACATTGGTAATGCCAAACGCTAGCGAGGATGTAGAGTGGCAGGAACTCTCATTCGCTGCTGATGGAAATAGAAAGGGGTCCAGCCACTTTGAAAGACAGTTTGACAGTTCTCTACAAAACTAAACATACTCTTACCCCACAATTTAAGAGTTTCATTCCTGAGTATTTTCCCCAAAGGACTTGAAAACGCAGGTCCACACAAAAGCCTGCACACAGATATTTAGAGCAACTTTATTCATAATTCCCCAGACTTGAAAGCAACCAAGTTGTCCTTCAGTAGGTGAACAGATAAATAAACAGTGGTCCATCCAGATCATGGAAATGAGCTATCAAGCCACAAAAAGACATGGAGGTGTCGACAGAAAAAAATGCACAACCTAAAGGTTGAGAATTATGTTTTATGCAGCAGACTTACTGAGGACATGAGCCCAAGATACAGCTTCTCAGATGGCTCTGAGGGACTATTCTGACGAGTTAAGGAGGAGTCAGGATATATAAGAGTTTTTGCAAAAAAAACCCCCAAACAACAAAAAATCCCCACCTCCACCCCCCAAAAAAACCAAAACCAGGCAGTGGAACATCAAAAGATTACTGGTAATTAAAGGAAAACCAGGTATCTCAAATTAATGAATTTAGCACTTTTCTATGTATGGGAAAATGCAAGAGCCTGAGCTTACTGAAGTTATTCCTTTGATGCGCACCTTGACTATCTAGGGCTGTTACCAGCGGGACGGCGATTTCCTCAGTTCTTGTCTGCTTCAGGGAGAGAATTCAGACGAGAGACCTAGAGCAGTTTTAAGTAGCAAGGAGTTTTATTAAGCAAAGAGAAGGTGTGCTCCCAAGAAAGGATGAGAGCAGGCTGTCTGCCCCGCAATGGGGGGTAGGTTTGGGTTTTTTAGAGTGGTGGTCCCTCCCTGTGTACTGTGTCATTTGACTGACAAGTTGATTGACAGCTTTAGGTTATATAACTTTTTTCCTAGTGCGCAGGCACTTACCCACTTACTTACTTAGCTTAGCACTTAGCACTTAGCACTTACTTAGCTTGACAGCCACTGCATCCTTTGTTTACTGAAATGACATTCTTTGTCAACAGAGGAAACTTAAATGCATTTACTAAGTAAAAGAAGCCAATCTGGAAAGGTTACATAGTATATGATTCCAACCATACGACATTCTGGAAAGGGCAAAACTACGAGAGAGTAAAAAGATCAGTGGTTGCCAGGGGTTAAGGGGGAGGGATGAGTAGGGTGAGCACAGAGGTTTTTAGGGCAGTGAAGCTCTTCTGTATGACACTGTAAGGGTGGATCCATGTCACTATACATTTGTCACAACACCAAGCGTGAACCCTGATGTAAACTATGGACTTTCTCAGTGCTAATTATATGTCAGTGTAGACTCATCTCTTTCTAACAGATTACCTCTCTGGTTGACTGAAAGAAAAAAAAAAAAGCACAACATGAGAGTTGTGAGTTAAGTTTTATTCGGGGCAAATGAGAACTACAGCCCGGGAGACAGCCTCTCAGGTAGCTTTGAGGAACTGCTCCAAAGAGGTGGGGGGAAGGGCAGTAAGTATGTGATTTTAATGAAGGGGGTACGTGCCGTCAAGCACACATTTAGGCAGAAGGTTGCTGCTAGTCACAAGGAACAGATGTCACCGTTAATGATTTCAGTGCTTTTCTAGACATGAGGAGATGCAAGAACTGGGCTCATGAAATCTTCTCCTAAAAATATCTAACTATTTGAAGGCCTGTTCTGCCAGTTTTTCCCAGAGCACAGAGGGCTTCACCCCTGATCTCCACCCTGAACTCCTTTCAGGGGTGCTGAAGGTCAGCGACTGCAGTGGCTCGTGACTGCAGAGGCAGATGGCAGTGCCAGTTGGTAGTTGGCACTCTGGTAAAGGATGTTTGTAGTTAGGGAGGCTGGGCAAGTGTGTGGCAGGGGGTTTATGGGAACTCTCTGTACTTTCTGCTCAATTTATCTGTGAACCTAAACTCTTCTAAAAAATAAAGACTAGGGCTTCCTTGGTGGCGCAGTGGTTGAGAATCTGCCTGCCAATGCAGGGGACACGGGTTCGGGCCCTGGTCTGGGAAGATCCCACATGCTGCGGAGCAACTAGGCCCGTGAGCCACAACTACTGAGCCTGCGCTCCGCAACAAGAGAGGCCGCGATAGTGAGAGGCCCGCGCACCGCGATGAAGAGTGGCCCCCGCTCGCCGCAACTGGAGAAAGCCCTCGCACAGAAACGAAGACCCAACACAGCCAAAAATAATTAATAAATAAATAAATAAATAATTTTTAAAAATAAAATAAAGACTCTTAGGAGCGGGGGTGGGAGTGAGGCAACTCTCAGCCCACTGCCCACCTTGAAGTTCTAGAAGAGAAGCTTGACCATTGACAGAGATTTGATTAAGATGTCTCCTAAAAAAAAAAAAAATGCACAACCTAAAAGTTAAGAATTATGTTTTATTTGGTGCATTGCTGAGGACTGTAGCCCAGAAACAGCCTCTCAGAGAGCCCTGAGGAACTTCTCCAAAGAGGTATTGGAGGAGACAGGATATATAGGAGTTTTTGCTGAAAAAAAAAATGTAGTTGAGCATCAAAAGATTACCACTAATAACAAAAGCCAGACATCTCAAGTTAACGATATTAGTGCTTTTTCTCTGAATGGGAAGATGCAAGAGTCTGGGCTCACTGGAATTATTCTGTTGACATGCACCTTAACTGTTGTGAAATGAAATTTGCATTTCATCGCAAGACAAGAAAAATTTAAACACAAAAAGATTTTCTGTGCCCTTTGGCTTCCTCTCTCCCCTCTGCTGTGCATCGTGTATCAGCAATACGCACCAGCCAAGCTCCCCCATCGGCAGAAATACCCGCTCAACCATAAGGAGCAACATTCTCCCAAGATTACTGGGACAGCTCTTTAAAAGATAACATTCCTTCTTGATCTCCATAAGGGAGTCACATGGCCTTTAGATCTGGATTGTGTAAACTCTCAATAATACCTCATTTGATGTACAGCCCTGTGTCAAAAAAAAAAAAACATATAACTGTGCCTTGACTTTTTCTTTTCTTTTTAGTTTTATTTTTTTGGCTGCACCATGCAACATGTGGGATCTTACTTCCCCCACCAGGGATCGAACCCACACCCACTGCAGTGGTTGTGTTGCCCTTTTGCTTACCCTTGGCGGAAAATTGATCAAGAGCTTCAAACTCAAAACAAAAAGGACCACCGCAAGACAACCATTTTTTTTTTTTTAACCTTCCAGTTACTATTTCCAAAACTTTTCTATGTATTTGCTCTAAGTCTTGTGTTGCTTAGGATTTTTTTTTTTTTTTTTTTTTTTGCTGAAAAATCTTCAGTCCAGGGCATGCATGGGATTTATAGCACAGTCTTAAATTTCCAAGCTTGATACTTTTGACACAGATTAACTAACCTAAAGCTGTTTTCTACATTTAGAAGCACTGCCCTTAGGGAATTTCTAGACTTAGGGGCAAGGGCAGTTTTTTATGCCCCCTCTACACTGCAAAATTGGGGTTCATAACTCTACAGTTGACATGCCCACACACAATCATTCACTGCCAACTGATTCTTTAAAGGGTGCACTGGCTGAGGCTAATTTGGGGGCCACAACTGTTGGTCCATAAGGAGACTCAAGCAAGAAGTACAAAAGGGAGACTGTTCACCTAACAGATCAGAAAAAAAAAAAGTTTGCAGGTGTCTCTGGGTGAGATTGTAGGGAACTGTTGCAACTGTTAACAGGTATCCAGAAATATCTTGCCAATGCCCTTGCATTCAAAATGTGCCCAAAGCCACAAGGGACCCCCTTGAAGTGACCAGGATCAGAGGCCGTCTCTTCCCTGGAAACTGAGATGCCCTCTGCCCAGACCCCACCTGATCCCAACACGAGCCCCTCCCTGATCTGTAGCATCTTGGGCCCTGCAATAGCCTCCGATCCTGACACCCAATGATTGTCCCATGAGAGCCCATCAACTCTTCTTACCGGGAAGGAACAAATCTGCAAGGCAGGTCAACCTTTGTAGATACTCTTGGCCTCTCTCCACACGGAGCTGAGCCAACTGTCCCTCCTGACCTTCCAAACAGGAGGAAAGTCATTTATGTGTCTAGCTCTTCAAAATCAGAGGGCCAATGGTTTTAACAATCATCATTTCCTGGGGATGTGGGAAAGGTGGGACGGATTTCTCCTCCAAAATCCTGGGCAGGAGCTGTGCTGAGTGGTCCATGACTTCCAGGCCAGAGTACTGGTGCAATTCTCAAAGGTTGGAAGAGAGGGTGTCAGGATGCCAATAGGGTACCTGCCTAGTCTCTTCCTCTCCTCCACATGAACTTCAATAGCATGCCAAAACGGACCTTTGCTTCCTGGTGACCTAAAGGCTGTATGGCCTCCAAAGACCCCAGGAAACACACACACCATCCTGCATTTCCAGGAGGCAGGAAAACAGTGCCCTTGACAAAGGACTTCCCAGCTCCCCTCACTGAGCCTTCAACGTGAGAACAGGGGCTGGAGGCTGGAGTCCCTCCTCCATAAGCCTGGGAGGGAGCAATCCAGCTTCTGTCCTGCAGCCTGTCCTTCATGCATTCAAGAAATCATGTTTGACTGCCCATGGTGTCAGACATTGTTCTGAGACTTGATATCCTCACTACAACCCACACGACGGATCTTATCCTATTACAGACGGGGAACCAAAGCACAAGGCCCGTGGTTCCATCGCTAAGGAGGCTGAGCCAAGACCCAAACCCAAGCAGCCAAGCTGGTGTCCTTGTCTTAGAAACCTGTCCTCAATATTTAATATTACATACTGTCTATTTTTTAAAAATCTCAACTTTTCTAGAGTTTACCTTCCAGTGGGGCAGAGGAGGAAAACGAACGGTTAGCTTGTCAGTCATGTTTAAAATGCCATGAACAAAACTAAAGTAGGTCAAGCAGAGACAGTGGGGAAGGAGAGGACCTCTGGAGGGAACATGGACCACCGGGAAAAAGGGAACAGAATCATTCAAAAAAAAAATGAGAGGGAATTCCCTGGTGTTCCAGTGGTTAGGACTCCGCACTTCCATTGCAGGGGGCATGGGTTCAATCCCTGGTTGGGGAACTAAGATCCTGCAAGCCACCTGGTGTGGCCAAAAAATTTAATAAAAACAAGTGAGAAGTGTTCTTAGCAGAAGAGCAAAAATAAAAGCCCTGAAGTGGTAACAAGACGGTTTGTTTGAGGGGCAGCAAAAGGATAAGGATCTGGAGCAGAGATGGTAGGCGGCAGGTTACACAGGGCGTTCTAGGTCAGGGCCAGGAGCTTGGGTTAAGTTGGCTGGAAAACTTTGGAGAATTTTGGAGTTCCTTTTGGAGGAGGGGCCATCTGATTAACGTTTTAAGAATTAAGTCTGATGGCCATCATCAGAACATCTACAAACGGGGCTTCCCTGGTGGCGCAGCGGTTGAGAATCTGCCTGCCAATGCAGGGGACACGGGTTCGAGCCCTGGTCTGGGAAGACCCCACATGCCGCGGAGCAACTAGGCCCGTGAGCCACAATTGCTGAGCCTGTGCGTCTGGAGCTTGTGCTCCGCAACAAGAGAGGCCGCAACAGTGAGAGGCCCGCGCACCGCGATGAAGAGTGGCCCCCGCTTGCCACAACTGGAGAAAGCCCTCGCACAGAAACGAAGACCCAACACAGCCAAAAATAAATAAATAAATAAAAATTTAAAAAAAAGAATGGTAGCAAAACAAATTATTAATATAGATTCCAGATCTTTAAAAAAAAAAATCTACAAACAATAAATGCTATTTATTGACCACCATGGTGGTCAGCCACTATGGAGAACAGTATGGAGGTTCCTTAAAAAACTAAAAATAGAAGTACCATATGACCCAGCAATCCCACTACTGGGCATATACCCTGAGAAAACCATAATTCAAAAAGAGTCATGTACCAAAATGTTCATTGCAGCTCATGGAAGCAACCTAAGTGTCCATCAACAGATGAATGGATAAAGAAGATGTGGCACATATATACAATGGAATATTACTCAGCCATAAAAAGGAACGAAACTGAGTTATTTGTAGTGAGGTGGACGGACCTAGAGACTGTCATACAGAGTGAAGTAAGTCAGAAAGAGAAAAACAAATACCATATGCTAACACATATATTGGAATCTGAAAAAAAAAAAAAGGAAATGGTCAGAAGAACCTAGGGGCAAGATGGGAATAAAGACACAGACCTACTACAGAATGGACTTGAGGATACGGGGAGGGGGAAGGGTAAGCTGGGACAAAGTGAGAGAGTGGCATGGACATATATACACTACCAAATGTAAAACCGGTAGCTAGTGGGAAGCAGCCGCATAGCACAGGGAGATCAGCTCGGTGCTTTGTGACCACCTAGAGGGGTGGGATAGGGAGGGTGGGAGGGAGGGAGATGCAAGAGGGAAGAGATATGGGGACATATGTAGATGTACAACTGATTCACTTTGTTATAAAGCAGAAACTGACACACCATTGTAAAGCAATTATACTCTAATAAAGATGCTTAAAAAATAAAAAAATAAAAAGAATTAAGTCTGGCTGAGGAGCCTACTGTGAGATGACTAAAAGAGAACCCCCTGAGACCTGACAGGAGCCTCTTTCAGCAGTTCTGGCAAGGCAGGTTGGCGCCGGGGTGGGGTGGGCGCCTGGACCGGGTACAGGTGCAGGAAGGGCTCAGGTTGGAAGCCAAGTTGACTGGGTTCGAGCAGGGAGTCCTTTTGGGTGGTCAGGCATCAAGGACGGCTTCTAGCTTGGGGCCTGAACCACTGGCCCAAAATGCTGGTGCCATTCATTTACTGAGCGAGGACGACAACAGCTGTCTGATGGACAGGCCACACGCCTCTTGCAGAAAGTGGCTCATTGCTAGTTTTTCTCCCCCATTTTTGTTCAACTGCTCCAAAAGATAGTCAGCACTTGTTTCTGGTGTCATGCTTGCTCTAAGTACCCTACGTAAATCTCACAACTTCGCATGAGGTCAGGCGCTATTATCTGCAATTTAGAGCCTGAGCAGGGAGAGGGGGTAGGAGGGTGAATGTGGCTAAGGTCATAGGGCCAGAAAGCTCCCTGAGGGGATTCATTCTGGCCTGTGAACTACCAGGCTGGTCTCTACTAGGGAAAACTGTAGCCCCCGTTCTGATGGCTCCTCTACCCTCAGGAGTGAGCCCCACCTATGGTAATGCTTCATCCACCCTAATCCCACTTACCCTTTGGAGGCCAGGGCAGCAATTCTGTAAGTGTGGTGGAGGATTCCAGAGACCACTTCAAGGGGCCTGTGTGAGGTTCTCCTTTCCTGTATACCTATCTGTAAGGCTGAATTTTCTTCACACTCCAACCTAAATAATGTGCAGCAGGAGGCTGAATGCAAATGAGAACCCAGACAGCAGTCTCCAACTTAGTTTACAAGGATACGAAACTCTCGGTGCCAGAATATCACATCTCTCCTAGGTTATCTGACTTTTTGGTCAGAGCTGCATCTCAGAACTTGACTCCTAGACTCTTTTCCTTTTTCTCTCCAGACCCTTTTTCCCCCAGCCCTTTTTCACCCTGTGCTCTGGGACCTCCTTCTAGCCTTAGGGGTTTCACTAAGGGTTAAGCTCAAGGGCCACCTCACCTGTGATGTTATCTCCAACACCTCAACTACACATCAAGAAACCTCTTAAAATTTGATTCTTCAATTAGCAACCTTGGGGGCAAGGACATCAGGACTTAAAGGCAGAGGCAGAGACCAGAAACCAGCCGGGTGTTCCCTGTTAGGCTGGAGCAGAGTTTAAACCAGACCCCCTGCAGCTCTGGCTGCAGCCTCCTCTCTACCTCACGGCCCCAGGTTGGTCTGACTGCAAACTGGCTTCCCTTCATCCGAGAAGCTAGGTCGAGGGAATTCATGACTTCCTCAGGTTGCACCATCCCTGCGCCAGAAAGCCACAGCAGGCATGTGTGAGGCGAGAGGGTAAGAGCCTGAACAGTTCTCTGCCTCTTTCCAAGGTTCCTTTCTGGGACTTCCCAGCTAGGCGTCCTGGGCCTGGGATTCTCGGGAACCTCAGAACCTGGGGCCAACTGGGCTCATTCCCACATGGCGGGTGGGGAGGCCCCGCCCCAGGAGGCCAGCCCCGGCCACCTCTCACAGCCTTACTCCAGGGTCCCTAGGACCAAGGGCCGGCACTGCCAAGGAGTCTGGGGCACAGCCTGGACACAGAGGCCTCCCCGGGTGGGTGCTGGCCGAGGCGCTGTTGGTGGTTGCCCGGAGGGCATAGTTAGGGAGGGGTGAGGAGGGCTGGAGGTGCGGGAACCAGGCCACCTGCACAGACCGGTCCAGGGCACCTGGTCGTGAGGCCTCTCAACCTGCTTGTGCCGCTGGCGGTGCCGCCAGACCACGGACTGGAGCACCCACTTGGTCTGGAACTTGCACAAATAAGAGCCGTAAACCATGACTTCGGCGAGGTCCGAAGTTTCCAGACCCTTCATCTGCAGCATGACTTTGCTCACCTGCTCGACGAACGGGATTCGAGATTCGTCGGGGCCTGTTTAGGTGAGAAGATGAGCGCTCGGGCCCAGGAGGGCCGGGGCACTCGGGTCAGAACTGGGCTCACTCACGGAACACGGCTTCCAGCAGCCCCGTCTGCACCTGGAACACCCCGGGCTCCTTCAGGACTTCGGGAGCCCCCACCCAAGGTGGGATGTCGTTCCGCTCGGGCAGCTTTCCCATCTTCAGGGCGTCTAAACCAACCCTGCTCGGAGCTCGGACCTAGACTGGGCGGGACGCTGCCTCCGGCGGAAAGTTAAGCACCTGGGCCGGCCACGCCCCGCGCCCCGCTCCCCTGGCCAACCCCCATCCAGGCCCCGCCCCGCCCCATCCAGGCCCCGCCCCCGGCCCGGCAGCGCAATCCCGCACTCGCCACGCCCCGCCCGCCCCGCGCCGCCTTCGTCTCCGGTTGACTGTCTAGGGCGCTTCCCCGCCCACCTCCGGCTCCCGAGCGCGGGTGGGCCCAGCTGTCTCCGAGTTGACTCGGGCTCCCACCTGGTTTGACTCGTTTTCTCTGCACCAAAATCCCTTCACCTTGGGAGTGAATGGGGAGACGGCTCTAGAAACCCTTGTTATTCTAGAAACAGTGGCTGGGCCTGAACCCCGGAAAGCAGTACAGGTTTGGGGGTGCGACGGCCACCCAGCTGCCAAATCGAGTCCCTGCCTTCCACGTTCCAAAGGAGGGTGTGTCTTCCCTTGGCCTAAGGGAGCCGGACCCCGGGACTTCACTGCGGGGCGAGCCCTGCAACTTCAGGAGACTGAGGAGGCACTCCTGCCACTTAACAAAGAGGAAAACGAGATTCCGATATTCATTTTCTTCCAGGGTCCTGATAGGGGCTCTGAAGTGCCCCACGGTTCACGTTCCTTGAAGCCCCTGAGTCTGGAACTTTTGAATCTACCCGGATTTCGAAGCTCACGTGGCCTAAACTATGTGGTCCGGCCTTCAGGCCCTAAACAAACTTGTTTTATTCATTTAAAAAAACAGATTGCTCTAAACACTGCACTAAATCTATCCGATGGGGGTGTGTTTCAATGTTTAGGGCTTCACAGACAGAGATGAAGCTGGCTTTTCCCAAGATCATGTTCTGATAACATCTAATGTCCCCTCAGCAGCCTTCATGGCCACTTATTAGGGCAGACCTCTTCACCTGCAATCAAAACCTGTGGGTTGGTTGTTCTTTTGCAGCCACCAGTGTAATCAATTCAGATAATAATCAATCGTAACTATCAAATGAAAGGTTATTAACTGGATATTGAAGAGTTCTGGCAAGCCTAGCCCATAGATTATGAATTACAAAGAAGAAAATATTCCTTCACAATAGCGACTTGGAGGGCAGATGCCACCTTAACCAAAGACCACAATTAGCATCACCAACAATGGGACCAATGGACTACTGGTCTGTCAAAGCCATGAAAACAAAAAAGCAGAAGGTCATCTTATTAGTAAAGAGACAACCAAGTCCTATGCATGATTCAAACCCTGAATCAAAGAGAAAGAACATTTCAGGACAGTGGAGGAAATTTTAACATGGACTATATTGTAAAATAGTGTTTGATTGTATGTTCTATAATATACAATTTCTAGAGTGTGGTGCCTTTATGACATAAGAAAAGGTCCTTGTTCTAACAAGAAACATGTTGAAATATGTAAAGTGTTGATATCTACAATCCACTTACAAATAGTTCAGCACGCCCCAAAAATGAAACCCCCAAATTATATATGTAGAGAGAGAGAGAGAGAGAGGGAGGGAGGGAATCAATGTGACAAATATCAAGAGTTGGTTCTCAGTGAAGGATATACAGAATTCTTTCTACTCTTCCGTAGTTCTCAATTTCAATGAAAGGGAAATAAAGTACTAATGTGTCAGGTAGCTAATAAAAAGTAACTCTTCTGAGGGAAAAACAAAGTGTAAACCATCCCCTAGTGAGGACTTCCTTTATCATGCTTTCTAAACACCCCCCTCCCCCATATACACACCATTTCTTTGACTGCAAGTTCAACATGGTATTTATTCATTTATTTTTGGCTGTCTTGGATCTTCATTGCTGTGAACGGGCTTTCTCTAGTTATGGCGAGCCAGAGCTACTCTTCCTTGCTGTGCACTTGCTTCTCGTTGCGGTGGCTTCTCTTGTTGCGGAGCAGGGGCTCTAGGCGCGCGGGCTTCAGTAGTTGTGGCACACGGGCTCTAGAGCACAGGCTCAGTAGTTGTGACGCACGGGCTTAGTTGCTTGGCAGCATGCGGAATCTTCCCAAACCACGGATCGAACCCATGTCCCCTGCGCTGGCAGGCAGATTCTTAACCACTGCACCACCAAGGAAGTCCCTCGATATGGTATTTAAAGAAGCAGATAGATGAGCACAGGAATTGCGTCCAACTTAAGAGTATTAGAGAGAAGCCTGTGTAATTATACACACTTATTTCAAACTTGTAACACTGTACAAACTTATACAATAAACAACCAGGACTTAAACTACAGGCTCAAAAAGTATGACTATCGGGCTTCCCTGGTGGCGCAGTGGTTGAGAATCTGCCTGCTAATGCAGGGGACACGGGTTCGAGCCCTGGTCTGGGAAGATCCCACATGCCGCGGAGCGGCTGGGCCCGTGAGCCACAACTACTGAGCCTGCGCGTCTGGAGCCTGTGCCCCGCAACGGGAGGGGCCGCGATAGTGAAAGGCCCGCGCACCGCGATGAAGAGCGGTCCCCGCACCGCGATGAAGAGTGGCCCCCACTTGCCTCAACTAGAGAAAGCCCTCGCATGAACCGAAGACCCAACACAGCCAAAAATAAAAAAAAAATAAAATAAATAAATAAAGTAGCTATAAAAAAGAAAAGTGCTAAAAAGTATGACTATCAAACAAATTTGTATACTAATGACTAACATCCTTTCTAAGGAGTTTGTGTACGCTTAGAATCAGCACAGGTGTGGCACATCAGCAGTTTATAAGCACCCATTTCCCCACTCCTATCAAGGATTCTCAGCTGTTTGCCTTGCCGCTGGAAGAAGTGACTCTGGATTGATTTTTCATTAACAGATGTTGAACCTAGAATTGCAGATTCAAATTGCTGGCAGGAGAGTAGTGTGATTTACTAAGGGGAGTTAGAGTCCCCCTCCGTGAACCCTCCTCAAAAAGGTGCCACCAACTCCTTCCTGCTTGGGGGATAGGGATTCCTATCTTAATTTTTTTTTATTCCTAGGAAGCAGTTGTTTCTGTGTCTCCAGGCCCACCTTTAGCTTCTGAGCCTGGCTCTGTGAGTACACATGAGACGAAACCACTTAAAATTCACTCTCAATCCCAAATATTACCGGCCAGCAGCTTTTCATCTGAAGCAGGTGGGAACCTCAGGTTCAGCCGGAGGGAGGGTATGATCCCCCTCTCCCACTCTGAGTACATAGACTGCTGGGCAGGGAACATGGAAGGTGGGCAGTTGGCAGGGAGCTCACGATGTCCCCCACCACGGAACTCAGAGGTCAGGCAGGTAAGTGCCAGGTGCACTGAACCAGAGGTGCCAGAGGCAGCCAGGGCTCTTCCTCTGGGCCTTCTGGAAACTCAGGGCACCTCCTGGTCAGCCACACCTGGAGTTCCAGCCATCCACCCCTTGGCGTGTCAGTGTGAGCCCGAGGGGACCCCCGAGCGCACGGCTGGGCACGGTCCCCAGAGCGTCACGCCTTGCAGCCCGAGGACACACAGCGGCCTTTCATCTGGACCATCACTCAGGAACTGACCCAGGGCCCCTGGGGCAGGGCCAAACTGAGACAAGGCTGCAGAATCCCGGGGACGCTGCCACAGCAAAGGCAGTCCCGGCGACACCCGTTCCTCCCTCCTCTTTCTGAGGAAAAGGCCACCAAGTAGGCCAGCATCTCTTTGGCCAGGGACCCTCCGCCCTGCCACGGGCGCGGGATTTTACCGGAGTTTCCAGGAAGTGCTCCCCCGGGCCCAGAGCAGTCACCGCAGCCCAGATCCCCATGAGCAGTCCGTCCTCCCCCTCCTTCGCCCCTGTGCGAAGATTCTAGCCCATCACTTGGGTCCGATCCAAGGTTTGCGCGGGGGGAGCGGGCGCGACCCCCACGAGCTTCGCGCTTGTGTCCGGAAACACACCCACCGCCGGCACCCGAGCGGCCCCGGCTTCTCCAGTCTCCGGACGCGGCCCGCCCAGCGCCTGCACCTCGTCTCCCGAGAGCCCAGCACCGGGAACGCCCAGGCCTCCAGCGCCCGGTTCCCGCGACGCCGCCCGTGGAGACACGTCCGGGGACGTGCTTCCCGGCTCCGGCTCTGGCTCCGGAGCTCCCGAAGACTGCGGCAGTGCCCGAGCCGAGTCCGGGGGAGACGGAGCGGAGGGGCCGGGGATGCAGGAGCTCCGGAAGCGACTGTGAGGGCGCCTGCGGCCCGAACCTGCGGACCCTTGGCCCGCGCCCTTCCACGGGCGCCGAGGATCGTGACCTCGCGTCGCCCAGCACGTGGGGCACTGCCGAGCCCAGAAGGCCCTGGTTCCCCCTCGGGAGGAGCCTGAGGAGAGGAGAGCGGGCGCGGAGCCGCGCCCCGCAAAGCGCCGTCGGAGGGAGGGTGGCGAGTGGGGGTCACGCGGGGCGGAGTGGAGCCCGCAAGCCCGGCCCTAAGCGCAGCGCAGAGTCCAGCAAGGACGGCGACCTGGGACCCAGGCGCGAGGCCCACCGCCTGGAAGGTCCCCGGCCCGACTCTCTCCGAAGACGGGTCCAGGCAGCGACACCCCGACGTGCGTCCCCGGGGGCCCCGCGAGCCTGCGGGCTCCGGCCACCACCCGCGCCTGCCAGGCCTCCGCGGCAGTGGGAGCCCGGGAGGCCGACGCGCTCTTCCATTTCCACTTGCTCTGCCTCGGCGTCGGCCACGTGCAGGCCGCGGTGGGCGGAAAGGATGAGCTCTTTCCACGGGGCTCTGGGGACCCCCAAGGGCCGATGAGCAGGCCTGGCGCTCAGTCTCAGCGCGACCCCGCCCTTCCTGGAGGCCTAGCCGGGCAGCTGATCTCAGGCTGGCTTAGGACCAAGAGCAATGCGCGGGGACACTCACTGAGCCACCCTCTGCCACAGGCCGCTCGCGGCAGCTTCCAGCCCTGCACGACTGTCGGGGCTTCCCAGTTCTTAGGTCTCAGTGTAACCCGCGGGGAAGGGGGCACAGGGCGTCTGAATCCTGAAACCTGAGGGAGGGGACGACCTGAGAGCGAGTATAGTGAGAACTCTCCAGTAGCATATGTCGAACTCTGTATCTTATTGACGAACGATTTTAAGTTGCTTCTATTACGGCTCTATCTATGATACTCAGTCCAAATTTACTATCCGATTTTGTTGGCTTCCATTTATCTACTGCCCTGAACAAATCAGCATAAACCATTAGGCTCATTAAACATATTTGAGAGTGCTTCCTTTATAGATAAAAGGACACAGAAAGAATTAGAGATAAAAGCACAGGAGAATTTTTAATACTCTGGCTATTTATTGACCTACTGCTTTTCAAAAAATGTCCCTTGAACGTCTGGGAAAAAATCACTTGATTAAAATAAAAATGGTTCCCAATTGCAGCATCCAGATTTCAGTTGTTACTTTATTACAAAACACTGTATTTAAAAGTTAAATTTTTTTAATGAGTACACCAACCAAATAGAATCTGTTCCCTGGATTCTTAGGTAACAACACACCCTGTGGTACTAAGAGATGAGCTTCTCAAGCTTGAATGTACAGAAGAGGCACTTGGGGGTCTTGTTAAAATGCAGGTTCAGTAGTTCTGGGGCAGGCCTAAGATTCCTCATTTTTCAGTTTCTTGGGTAATGCTCATGCTGCTAGTTAATGGATCACATTTTGAGTAGCAAGGTTATTGATACCTCCACTATCTACCTAAAACCACGTCTAGAACATAAAAACCAGCAGATAGAAAAGTGTGAGGTAATGAGCAGGTTATCTAGTGCACGCTCTCTCAAGCTCTGTATAACAGCATGTGCTGGCCGCCACCCATTTTCAACAGGAGGGAATCCCTTAAATAGCCTGCCTTACCCCCCAGCCCCCCACCAGGTCCCTCCTCCAGGTCCCCAAGTAGAAAGGGGATTATTCATTGCCATTGGTCAATTGCCACGCTGGCATGTGAGCCCAGATATCCTTTTTTTTTTTTTTTATAAATTTATTTATTTATTTTTGGCTGTGTTGGGTCTTTGTTGCTGCGCGCAGGCTTTCACTAGTTGTGGCGAGCGGGGGCTGCTCTTTGTTGCGGTGCGCGGGCTTCTCATTGCAGTGGCTTCTCTTGTTGTGGAGCACGGGCTCTAGGCGTGTGGGCTTCAGTAGTTGTGGCACGTGGGCTTCAGTAGTTGTGGCTCTCGGGCTCTAGAGCGCAGGCTCAACAGTTGTGGCGCACGGGCTTAGTTGCTCCGCGGCATGTGGGGTCTTCCCGGACCAGGGCTCGAACCCGTGTCCCCTGCATCGGCAGGCGGTTTCTCAACCGATACGCCAGCAGGGAAGCCCCAGATATTCTGATTTTTATGCGAAATTTCCCATTTTTATAATGTTGGCACCTGATTCAAAAGGTAGAAACTGAAACTAACACAACATTGTAAATCAAATATATTCCAATATAAAATAATTTTTTTTTAAAGGTAGAAGAAAAAAATGGTGTGGGTAAAACAAAACACACCTGTAAGAATCACTAGGCCTGGGATTCCCTAATGGCGCAGTGGTTAAGAATCCGCCTGCCAATGCAGGGGACACAGGTTCGAGCCCTGGTCCAGGAAGATCCCACATGCTGCGGAGCAACTAAGCCCATGTGCCACAACTACTGAGCCTGCGCTCTAGAGCCCTCGACACACAACTACTGAGCCCACGTGTCACAACTATTGAAGCCCAGGCACCTAGAGCCTGTGCTCCGCAAAAAGAGAAGCCACCGCAATAAAAAGCCCACGCACCGCAACGAAGAGTAGCCCCCGCTCGCCGCAACTAGAGAAAGCCCGCATGCAGCAAGGAAGACCCAATGCAGCCCAAAAAATAATAATAATAAAAATAAAGAAAGAAATTTATAAAATATTCTTAAAAAAAAAAAAAGAATCACTAGGCCTGTGGAAACTGGTTAGCAACATCCAAAGTGTGCTGTTCCTTCCAGGTACACCTGTATCCTCAGCCTCTGAGAAACAGTGTGCTTCCAAACCTGTGTGACGCCTCAGGTCTAATCCCTCACTGCTTCCTCTCTATCCCAGATTCTCCCCAGCCTTCAGGGGCACAGAACCCTCTTTGCTTCCATCTTGTTCTCCATCAACTCTCTCCAAGTTGATATACAGGCTTAATGCAATTCCTATTAAAGTGCCAGCAAGGTTCTTTCATAGATATAGGCTAGATTATTTTAACATTTATATGAAAAAATAAAGGAACTTGAATAGCTAAAACAATTTTGAAAAAAAAATCAGTGTGCCTAAATTTAATTATTACTATATAGCTATAGTAATCAAGACTGTGCAGTGTTGGCAGATTAAATGTAAAATGTATAGCTATAAAACCTTTACAGGAAAACATAGGAGTAAATCTTTGGGAACTAGGGTTAAGCTAAGAGTCCTTAGACTTGTCACCAAACGGTTGATCCATAAGAGAAAAAATTGATCAATTGGACCTCACCTAAAGGTTTTGTGGAAAAGCCTGTTAATAATATGAAAAGGCATGGGCATTTTCCTGGTGGTTCAGCTGTTAGGACTCTGCACTTTCACTGCCAGAGAGCACAGGTTCGATCCCTGGTCAGGGAACTAACATCCCACGTGCAGCAAAAAAAAAAAAAAAAAAAAAAAAAGACAAACTACAATTGGGAGAAAATATTTCCAAATCCTATATTCAACAAAGGACTAATATCAAGAATATATAAAGAACTCTCAAAACTCAGGAGTGAAAAAATCAATGCAATTAGAAAATAAGCAAAAGACACTTCAGTGAAGAGAGGATACACAGATAGCCAATAAACACATGAAAAGATGTTCCTCATCATTTGCTATTAGGGAAACATAAATTAAAACAGTATACAACTATCAGAGTGACTAAAATAAAAATCAGGGCCAACCCCAAAGCTGGTGAGGATTCAGAGAACCAGATCACTCATTCATACGTTGCTGGTGGAAGGGAAAATGGTACAACAACTTTAGAGACAATCTGATAGTTTCTCCAATGATTAAACATATCGTTACCATATGACCCAGCAATTCCTCCCCTAGCTATACACCCAAGAGAAAAGAAAACGTATGTCCACACAAAAACCTGCACATGAATGTTCACAGCAGCTTTACCTGCAATAGCCAAAAGCTGGAAACAACACATTCGCTTCACCAAGTGAATGGATAAACAAACTGCGGTACATTTATACCATGGACTATTATACAGCAAGAAAAAGAATCCACTGACAGAAGCAACAACCTGGGGACTTCCCTGGTGGTCCAGTGGTTAAGTCTCTGCCCTTCCACTGCAAGGGGTGCGGGTTTGATCCCTGGTCAGGGGACTAAGATCCCACATGCCCCATGGCGCAGCCCAAAAAACCCAGAAAAATAAATCTCCGTGCTCATAGTCTAGTGGTAGTAGTGCTGGTGACAAGGAAACAGACATGTAAGCCAGACTGAGTAAAATTCATACCTGGCTGGATAATTTGGAAGAAATGAAAGCAAGTCAGGAGGGTGAAGTTGTGATTTCAAATCCGGAGCACATGGAAGGTCTCCCTGAGAACCAGGTACAAGTCATGAAGATACTAGTGGTGGTGTGGGGTCTGGAAGGGGCCCGAGTGTGTACTCAGGAGGGAAGAGGGACAGTTCAAGGGCCCTGAAGCTAGAGCATGGGGCGGGGTAGGGGTACTGTCTAAGGAACTGGCGCTGGGACTAGAAAAAGTGGGGACACATCAAAGAGGGCGGGGACCCCGCTGTAAAACTTTCAGTCTGTACTCAGAGAAAAATAGGCAGCCTTTCGGGGTTTAAGTGACTCAGTTTAATCTCCCTTCGATGGAATTCCTCTGGCCCTTGTGTTGGAGAAGAGACCTAAGGGGGATGAGGGCAGACAGGAGGATGCTGCAGTGCCCAGAGAGCTGGGAGCGGCTTGGACCACGTGGTAGCAGGGAGCTGGTAAGAAGCGACTAGACTTTGGATACACCCTGAAGTTCCACCTAAGGGGATTTGTTGAAGGGTTGGGTTAAAAAAAAAAAAAAAAAAAAAGACAAAGAGAAATCTTAGAAGGACTCCAGGGTTTGGTGCTGGAAATTCTGAAAGATGGCATTGCTGTGAACTGATGCGGGGAAGACCACAGGAGTAGCAGGTGTGCTCACAGGGTGGTGAGGGCAACTTGATGATTAATTACAGGGAAGCCTGAAGGGCTGGGAAAGTGAGTCCGGCGTCGTTGGCAAAGCCATGCGATTTAAAGCCAGGAGACTGCAGAGACCACCGAGGGGATAAGCGGTAGCGATTGGGAGAGAAGATGGGGAGCGTGTCCCTCGGGTCTTTGTAGGGGGTGCGGGGAGGTGATGGGGAGGGGCGGGCTGGCCCCCGCGCTTTCTTTTTCCTGCTCACACCAAGTAAGGCGACTTGCCCCAGCCCTCGTGGGACCGGATCCTGAACAGGACACCTCTCTGTCCCGCCCCAAGTCCCAGCGCCCGCGCCCAGACCCAGCCCGGTCCGGACCTTGAGAACCTGAGACCTGAGGGTAGGGTCGCGATCGCCACCCGGGAAGTCTGAGGTCCGGCCGCCAGCGCCGCCGCCCGCAGCGCGAGCCAGGTGACCCACAGGGTCCGAGCAGACACGGAGACGGAGGGGGAGACCCTGTGGGCCCCGACGCCCCTCCTCCCCTGCGTCCTTCCGCGCTCTTAGCCGGTCACAGGGTGCGCTGGGCGGCGCGCGACTTCGGCCCCCAGGAACTGGGCGCCAGGGACTGTCGGGGGCGGGGCGGTGTCTGGCCAGATGTAATCACTTTCTCTGCAAACTCCGGACCTTAGAAAGGAATCCTGAAACGCGCGCTCTTCCCGGAACAGAGCTGCTCAGGAGATCGCGTTTTAAATCGGATGAGGCTAGGAGCCTCATCTCCCTTCCTAAGACGCCACTTCGGTTCCCGCCACTAGGACGATTCCGGGGAAGGGTCGAGGGTCTTCGGCGTCTTCACGGGGAAACACCCCGCCCAAGAGACACGTGGCCCCAGTTTTTCCTACGAACCACCTGCAGTCCAGAGCGAGCGCAGGTCCCAGGGGCGCCAGAGCACCGGCCCGGAGTCGGCCCCCAACCCTGGGGCGGCTCTGCGCGCGGTCGGGGGCCCGAGGGTTCCCGTCCCCTCGTTTCTCCAGGGTCTTGTCGCCGTCCCCGGGGACCTCCCAGTGGAGCCACTGGTGTTGAAGCCCAGCCGCGCGGCCCCTAGAAGCGGAGGAGGTGTCGGCCTCAACTCAGCAATTCCTGGAACAAGAGGCAGCTAACCTCACGTTCTCCCCCTTCATCACTGAGCCCCTTCATGTTGCTGCATTCTGCCTTTTTAAAACCCTCCCCCGCTCCGTAAGGAACATAACAATATGTATTCAACTATGACAATTTGCAAAGTACAGATTTTCCCCAGGGGAGGAACTTAGTCTCCTTGGAAGACTTCTAATAACCGGAGACACTCTTGCCAGAGGGAGTAGGACAGGGCAGTCCTTGGTAGGTGCTGGATGTGGAAGCCTGGCCTGAGCCTTCCCTGAGCCTTCAGTTTTGTGCCCCCCCGCGCGACCCCGGATAAAACCCAATCTTCCTCCACTCGGAGCTGAGTGTCTTCCTCCTCTCCAGCCGGGTACCACTCGGCGCCCCACCGATGCCGCCTTCCCATTGTCCACCTCTATGGTAGCTTGATTTCTGCTTCTTTTTTTTTAAATAAATTTATTTATTTTTGGCTGGGTTGGGTCTTCGTTGCTGCGCGCAGGCTTTCTCTAGTTGTGGAGAGCAGGGGCTACTCTTCGTTGCGGTGCGCGGGCTTCTCATTGCTGTGGCTTCTCTTGTTGCGGAGCACAGGCCTTAGGCGCGCAGGCTTCAGTAGTTGCAGCATGCGGGCTCAGTAGTTGTGGCTCACGGGCTCAGTAGTTGTGGCTCACGGGCTCTGGAGCACAGGCTCAGTAGTTGTGGCGCACGGGCTTAGTTGCTCCAAGGCATGTGGGGCTCGAACCCGAACCCGGGTGCCCTGCATTGGCAGGCAGATTCTTAACCACTGCACCAGCAGGGAAGCCCGATTTCTGCTTCTTAAAGTGGCTACTTCTCCAACATTCCTCAATAACCTCTTGCAAAAGGGGATTTTTGTTAAGATATGGAAGGGCAGAATTTCAGTGTTGGTTAAGTCAAACTCTGGAAGGTTAAAACCTTGAACACTTGAGTTATTTCAATACATCATTTTGAGAAAATCTTATAACCGAATGTTAAAGGTCATGGCTGCTGTAGGACTGGGTTGAAGCAAGCATCATCCTACGTGATGTCCTAGGAAGTCTCACCATTTCACATGCTCTGCTTCCCACCTCCACCCCACCCCCTGCATTTCCCATCAATGATTTTTTTAATTTTTATTTTATATTGTTGTAGAGTTGATTAACAATGTTGTGTTAGTTTCAGGTGTAAAGCAAAATGACTCAGCTATACACATACATGTATCTATTCTTTTGCAAATTCTTTTCCCATTTAGGTTATTACAGAGTATTGAGCAGAGTTCCATAGTGCTTTAGTGCTTACCAGACAACCCAAAACGGCGTAAAGCAAAGAGGTGAAAAATTTTTAAAAAGGAAGAATATGGGTCCAGAGGCCAACTTTTGAATAAATAGGAATTCTAGAAAGAGGTAAGAGAAAACAGATGTGAAAAAATGATGAACAAAATAACTTTAAAACATTTCCCAGAGATTAAAATCAGAAAGGCTTAAACTTCTCAAAAGCATCACTGGAAGCTAGGGGACACTGAAGCAAACCATGAAATTTTGAGGGGGAAATTATTTCTAGTCAAGAATCTATAGCCAAATGTCCAATTAGCTGTGCAAATAGAATGAAAATATTTTCAGACACGCATTCTTCCTCAGGAAATGACAGAGGATTGGCTTCATCAAAATGAAAGGACGTCTCTCCCTGAAGAGAAGTAAAATAATGAAAGCATTGCCTCAAAAACCCTGAACTTGGTGAGGGAACCTCTGGGTTCTCAGGCTAAATGCAGCCCGGGTAAGCCCAGGGTAGACTACCACTCAGAGTCCAAATTCCCTATCCTTACCTGACCTCCCCACCTTCCCCAAACCCACCCACTCCCTGGACACAGAGACACTCCCAAGCATTTGGCTAAGGCAGGTAGTGAAGTGCAAAGAAAGGGATTAATCCTTTTACTGCTGAAAATTCCTTTTTAAAGCTAATATTTTAACCCAAACTAGACTCCAAAACTGAGGAGACAATGAACAACGATGAAATAAATGCATATTTCACATATATGTACAATTTTCAAGTACTATAGAATGAAGCAATCTATTGTCAAATAATCAGACAGCCTTTGAAAATTATAGGGATACACTATTATACCTAGGAACATTATAGCTAGAAAACTGACAGCTATGAGGTTTCCAAGTGAACTTCTAAACTCTAAACCACCTTTCCCTTGGTTCCATGAAATAGAACATTTTATTTCAAAAATTCACTTGCAACCTGTTTTTACATTTTTTGTTGTTGTTGTTGCCCACTGCTCTTAAGCTCCACCTGAAAAAATGTATTTCTCATTTTCATCAACCCGGCACAGTAGACACCAGCTTCTACTACCACAATTACCTTGAATGCTTCCACTTCATATTTCAGTCTGGTTATCAGCTTGCAAGTGTCTATTTCTTTCTTCAGCCTGTACCAATTTTTCCTGTAATTCTGCTTCTAATTCTCTGCTTCCTTCCTGGAATTCAGTTAGTTCATTCCCAGCTTCCTGGAAGCTAATCAGAAACAAAGCAGGAAAAAAAAAAGAAAGAAAGAAAGTAGGAAAGATAAGTTACACTAGGAACCACAAGGATCATCTTGAAGATGATTATACCTATATCAAATCAATTTAATAATTTTTGCCTGAATGCTATCACTATTACTCCAAAATGTACAAAACAAAACAAGCAAGAAAAAAAAGTAAGTCATGGCATCCAGAGAGCCCAGGATCCAACACCAGAAAAGGCTCCAGTAATCCACAGGGGGTCCCAGAGAGTAGCCGGCTTAGGTAAAAGCAGTTACATCTGCAGGAGCTAGAGTATAACTTTAAAAATGGTGAATCACTATATTGTACACCTGGAATTTATATATTGTACCTCGACTATACTTCAATTAAAAAAAAAAAAAGACTGCAGGAGCAATACTGTGACGATGAACTGGTAAAGAGCCTGCTGTGCCACTGGAAGTCCTGGAGAGACATTTACACATTTGGGGAGAGTTTGGGAGTACACAGAAAAATAAGCATTTGAAAAAATAAAAAGTAGTATTTGAACAAAGAAGGAATTTATAACATCAAGAAAAACAAAAGTCTGTGCAAGAAATCATAGTAAACTATATGCAGCTATGAATATTGTTTACAAGACCACAATAATATAAACTTGAATACTGATGTAACAAAATTGTGTAACTGAACTGGATGGATACCAGGTCTGATGAGTCTAGGTAAGCTGGAGGAAGACAGTGAAAGATGCTGAGAATGGTTTCTGTGAGAGTGATTTCTGTGCAGTCAAAAGAGTGTTTAGAGACTTCTTTGAAAATTAATATTTTATTTTCTCAAATTATAAAAACCAAACCACCAGTCCTTTCTTAAGCTTTCAAGCTTTGCTTTCAAACCTTACTAGGCTATTTTCATAAGCCTAGAAAGTTTTAACAATTATGTTTAATGGCTTCTGAATGACACAAGGTCCCACTGACATATTGAATAAGCATCCTCATACATGGCAAAAAGATTGCAAAGTACTCTAATCAAATAACAAATAAGAACTTCCCAATTACTAATACCTTCAAACCAGATAAATGAAACATTAATACGTTGAACCTGAAGTTCTCTTCAGTGATCCAATATTGAATATAAACTAGGATTTCATCTTAAAGTCACACATCTAAATCCATTACTTAATTATGTATTTTAAATTGGAGTTGCAAAACTGTCTCTCTAATATGTTAAATTATCTAAAATATTATAGGAACCTAAAGCACCATGTATATGGATTTCTTTTTTTAAAGCACTTTGGAGAGTATCTAAAGTACAATAAACTGCTTATACTAAAATGTGTACAATTTGACCAGTTTTGACATATAGACACATCAAGTGAAACCACCACTGTAATCAAGATAATGCACATTTCCATCATCCCCCAGAGTATCCTGGTGCCTTTTTCCACTCCCTTCCTCTCTCCACCCCATCTCCAGACAATCACTCCCTGATTTCTATCACTACAGATTAGTTTGCATATTCTAGGATTTTACATAAATGACAGATTCCTTTTTAACACAATTACTAATACTATGGTTTTAATTCTCTTAAGCATTTCTTTACCCAATTCTGAAACTTCAAAGAAGTAAAGGATCTCTACACACACACACACACACACACACACACACACACACACACACACACATAAATGACATTAACATGCATAGAACTGCCAGTATTCTCTTAGGCCAACCAAGGAACAAAAATATCATCGTCTAGGGAATTCCCTGGGTCCAGTGGTTAGGACTCTGTGCTTCCATTGCAGGGGGCAGGGGTTGATCCCTGGTGGGGGAACTAAGATCCAGCATGCTGTGTGGCCAAAGGGAAAAAAAAATCACCCTATATAATTTTGATATAAGAAACAGATTTCAGACTAGAGATTTTCATGGGGATGCTTCCTGAATTGGATTCTCGTTGGTGACACTGATGGGACCTCACATGTCAATTTCTAGTTGCTATGTTAGTGACCCCCAGAACCTACAGGGAAGGTGGTGATGGAGCCCAGACCCTTGGGTTTCAGTTATACACTCTCCTCATTGTTCCGCCTACCCACGGACGTTTATAAGTCTATCCCATCCGTGAGGCTTTGAATGGATCCTTTGAATGGAGCCCTTCTTTGGCTCCTAATTCATATTCTGCTTAGGTCTGAAGACTTTTAACCCTGTCAGACACCTGCAAATTTCTCATGCACTTCTTTGGCCACAGAGCAAACAAGAAGGAGCCTGACTGAATTCCGAGGCTCTCTGGCCGCTGGATCTGGGCATGATACGCCAACCACTGGTGGGAGAGCTATGTACCTTCATCTTCCTGAGCAGCAGTTAATAGGCAATACTTTCAGCTGGACAGAAAAATCAAGAAATGGAGCTATAATCGTGTTAGTTTCAAGGGGTTTCCCTCTGGGGTGCAAACCACACGGACCACGCGCTGCTGGGTGTGCGCAGCCGTCTCTAACAGGTTAAGGCCGAGGCGGGAGATGCAGTGGCATCTGGGAGGGTGCTCAGTGGTCAGGGTTCAGGGGGAAGTGGGGAGGGGCTTACTTTGGCCTCCGAATACCTTTTTCTGCTCCTTGAGCGTTTGTTTTTCCGACGTACTTAGATTTTCCATTAAAATTTATTCCAACCCCTCGGGAACGCTACACTGGTCCCATTAGAACTGTCTGAAAGGCACCCGGGTCTCTCTGCAAATACCGATTCTCTCCTCTGAAAGCTGTCGACCCGACGTTGGATCTTGCCTACGTCTCCGGGGCTGTCCTGGCCGCCCAGCGTCCACAGTTACGGCTTCCGCAGCTTCCCGGTTGTGGCCTCCAGCCTGGGGCGCGGGGAAGCGGCAGGATGCAGATGCTACCGCCCAGCAAGAGCGCCCTGCGCGCGCGCCCCAGCGCAGCTGCGCCTTCCGGGGAAGAAGCCCCGGCTGCGGGCTTCGGAGGCGAGGCCTGGAGTCCAATGGGGAGGGCGCGGGTGGGGGCGGGGCTTGCCGAAAGCCCTGCATATAAGGCCGGGGGCACTTGCGGCGGCGGGTTTCATGCTCGGCCGGCGGTTGGCAGCGGACCCACAGCCCCCTGCGAGGCTCGCCGCGGCATGGCCGCCCCCAAGCGGTTTCCGACGCTCGTCCAGCTGGAGCAGCGAGAAGGGACGCTCTTCGAGGTGCTCGGTAACCTCACCAAGCGGCCCTACTGGTTTCACTCCGAGTACCTGAAGAGTCCGAGGGCGATTCACCTGGAGGCCTGGCTGGTGGAAGCAATCTTCGGTGAGCGGGCGCGAGCGGTGAGGCCGAGGCCCCAGGCTGGCCGCGCCCAGGCGGCTTCTTCGCGGCTCTGGCTCGCATCCGGGCCCCCCGCTGCCTCCCCTCCCAGGCCCCACTGCTCAGGGCCTCGTTGCTTCCTGCGCAGGCCTGGGCGGAGAGCACATCCCGCATGTCGAGTGTGTGTCGCAGACCCTGCTTCACGTTAATCAGTGGGACCCGGACGGCGAGGCTGAGATCTTGATATTTGGCCGGCCTTATTACCAGAAAGATGTATCCACGATGATCATGAACTTGGCTGACTATCACCGCCAACTCAGGGCGCAAAATACGGGGCCGGCAACAATGAAAGGTACCCTAGGCAGGCCCCGGGTTCCTTGGGAGGGATTCTGGTGCTTCCTGGCTGTGCCGGGGCAGCGGTCTCATCCTCTTAATTCGACTGGAAGAGGGTTTCCTCTTTGCAAGGGATCCAGAGGAGCAAATTGACCTTGTACTCTCAGATTCCGGGATCCCACCCCTGCAGCCCGAAGGGATAACTCCTTATGTGGAGAGTATGTGGGACACAGGTGCGACCTCCTCTCGTTGCTCTTCTTCCAGGCTCTGAGAAGCCTCCTGCCCGGGAGGCGGCGACCCAGCGGTCCCCCAGTGCAGCCCGGCAGGCGGCGACCCATCTGTGCCCCGGCGAAGCCCGGGAGGCCGGGACCCAGCGGTCCCCCGGCGCTGCCCGGGAGGCGGCGACCCAGCGGTCCCCCGGCGCTGCCCGGGAGGCGGCGACCCAGCGGTCCCCCGGCGCTGCCCGGGAGGCGGCGACCCAGCGGTCCCCCGGCGCTGCCCGGGAGGCGGCCACCCAGCGGTCCCCCGGCGCTGCCCGGGAGGCGGCCACCCAGCGGTCCCCCGGCGCTGCCCGGGAGGCGGCGACCCAGCGGTCCCCCGGCGCTGCCCGGGAGGCGGCCACCCAGCGGTCCCCCGGCGCCGCCCGGGAGGCGGCCACCCAGCGGTCCCCCGGCGCTGCCCGGGAGGCGGCGACCCAGCGGTCCCCCGGCGCTGCCCGGGAGGCGGCGACCCAGCGGTCCCCCGGCGCAGCCCGGGAGGCGGCGACCCAGCGGTCCCCCGGCGCTGCCCGGGAGGCGGCGACCCAGCGGTCCCCCGGCGCAGCCCGGGAGGCGGCCACCCAGCGGTCCCCCGGCGCAGCCCGGGAGGCGGCCACCCAGCGGTCCCCCGGCGCAGCCCGGGAGGCGGCGACCCAGCGGTCCCCCGGCGCTGCCCGGGAGGCGGCGACCCAGCGGTCCCCCGGCGCTGCCCGGGAGGCGGCCACCCAGAGCTTTCCCGAAGCTATCCAGGGTCCGGTTACCAGGTTCTGAATGCGTTTCGGGCCCAGAAGCAAGAGAGCCAGGCAAGGTCAAAGTGGAAGCCCCTCCTGGAACCCTATTCTGCTGCAGAAGCTGAGAAAAGAATGGTGTGGTTCTTGGTTTCCCTGCTCCCCGCCACTCCCTGTTAAATGTTTGCAAACACGAATCTAAAGAGTTCTAATAAAGCATCGAATTTCCCTAACGTCTGTTCATTGGCAGGGGAAGGGGAGAGACAGGCACGCCGCTCCAGCAGCCATTATCTGCTCCAGGCGGCTTTCTACCCAGAGGCAGGTGAGAGCTTTTGGCTTTCCAGCCGCCCGGGGCCGCAGTCTCTCGCGCCTCGGGCAGGTGCTTCCCCTGTGCTCCTTCACCGCGCGCATCTGGCTTTGCAAGGTGAGGGACCTCTCGGGCCCTCGAGTCCGTCCTCATGGGAAACACTTCCAAGCCTGAGATATTTCTACTCAGAGACAAGGGATGCGAAAACTTGGTTTCAACGGGCCTCACGGGTGGGTGCATTATAGCGCTGCAAGCAGAGACTTCCCAGCTCGGGCAACTGCTGGCAACTAGGGGGAAACTGAAATGGCCAGGACAGCGCAGCTGTCGTCTCCAAGTCCTGCCCGGGTCACTCGACCTCCAGTGATGTTTGAAGCCAGCGAGACACAAGCAGTGCTGGTGACTCTTCCCTGCTAACTAGTAACCGCAGCAGTGGGGAGCCCTCCTTGTCACTTTCTAAAATTGAAATATATTTGACACGTAATACAGTGTAAATTAAGATGTACAACATGTTAACTTGATACACTCACATGTTGTACTATGAGTACCACCGTAGAGAGAAGTAGCATCTCTGTCAGTTTGGCTTCCTGTTCCTGGCTGCTGGCGCCCTGGCTAGAAGTAAACTGTTAACAGCTGGGTGTTAGGATTTTTTTTTTAAATAGCACAAGTCAATTTAGTGCTATGAAAATTTTCATTTTAAAAATCCAAGGAAACCTAATTTTAAAGAGCAGGGAGTGGTATGTCTGTTGTAGACCCTTTGGTCACCAGTAATGATCACTCCAATTTTGAATAAGCCTTTAGTTTATAACAAGGGAAATAAAGATGCAAAGCTGAACTTACAAATAGGCTATTAACTATTTTCAGAAGAGGCAAGGCTGAGTGAACCTTAAACATTTAGACTCAAAATTAATGCAGACTCAAAGTTTCAATTGAGGCTACATCAGAGTAGAATTAAGACTCAATCTTGATTTTTTTTTCCCCCTCTAAGTAGTACCCACATGACCAGAACATCAAATTCTGTCCTTTACAAGAAAGATTACTGAGCAGCAGGTAGCTAGCAAACCAATGGAACATTCAGGAGTCTCTGTGACTATCCCGAAACTAGGTTTAAAATACCCTACATATACACACAGAGACATGTCTGAGGTGATTTTATGAAAGAAAATGGTAAGATACAGTAAACATCCTTGGTTGGAGATGAGCCAAGAAAAGGAGACTGAACTTTAAGTAAAAGCATTTAGGTGTGATGACACTTAGGTAAAATTCCTTATGCCTATAAAGTGTTGATTTAAAAAAACAAACAAACAAAAAACCTTACTAGTTTCCTCTCAAAGCAGGGCATGGACCAGTGACATCCAAGTTCTCACCCAGATCGAAGTCCCCAGACCTTCCTATCTGCCCTTTCAAGCTTACTGTCTTATGGAAGTAACAGTTTAACTTGCACTTTTACGTAATTGTATACACCTTTTTTTCCCTTCTTCTAGCAGCTTGCTTTTTCTCAGGATGGGTACAGTTTGATTTACCCCTTCCCTTAGTGGTTGATTAGTTTGTTTCTCCAATTACTCAATTACAAACTGCTGTCTTGAATTTCTACCTACATCCTTGAGTCCACGTTGGAATATTTCCCTAAGAGAACTTCCTAGAAGTGGAACTGCTGGTTAAAGAATGAGCCCCTTTCAGATTTTATATTGCCAAACTGCCCTACAAAATAGCCATACCAGTTATCTTCGTACTACATGGTATGAAAGCTACTTTCACTATACTCACCCAAACTCAAGATTACCAATCTATTTTACATCCATGTGTATCATTTTTTCTATTTTTTTCTATCTACCCCACTGTTTTAACTATGTATCTTTATACAATGTTTTAATATCTGAGAGGGCTAACCTACTCACTGTTCAATTGGCAGTCTTGCAATTTATTAAAATGCATACAAAATTAGTTGAGGGAAAAGGTGTATACAGATGGCTTCCCAAAATATTGATTTTATTCTATTAAGGTATGCTGTAGTGCTCATTTTATTCCTTAAATGACATGTATACTATATATACAGAAGAGTGTATTTTACCCATTAAAAGAAGATGGAGATTAGATAGGAAGATTCTGTTTGGGAACTGAGGCCCAAGGCCGTCCATGGAAGTTGTCAAGGAACGAAGGCAAAAACTACAGAAGTCTCCTATGGAAAAGATACATGCATCCCAATTTTCATACCAGCATTATTTACAACAGTCAAGATATGGAAGCAACCTAAGTGTCCATCAACAGAAGAATGGATAAAGAAGATGTGGTGTGTGTATATATATATATGTATATATGTGTGTGTATATATATATATATGTATACACACACAGTGATATATTACTTGGCCATAAGAATGAAATTCTGTCATTTGCAACAATGTGGATGGACCTAGAGAGTATTATGCTTAGTGAAATAGGTCAGAGAAAAACAAATACTGTTATCACTTATATGTAGAATCTAAAAAAATAAAACAAACGAATGTACGTAACAAAACAGAAACAGACTCACAGATACAGAGAACAAACTAGTGGTTACCAGTAGGGACAAGGCAGTGGGAGGGGCAAGATAGGGGGATGGGATTAAGGGATACAAACTACTATGTATAAAATTGATAAGTGGGCTTCCTGGGCTTCCCTGGTGGCGCAGTGGTTGAGAATCTGCCTGCCGATGCAGGGGACACAGGTTCGAGCCCTGGCCTGGGAAGATCCCACATGCTGTGGAGCAACTAAGCTCGTGCTCCACAACTACTGAGCCTGCGCTCTAGAGCCCGCGAGCCACAACTACTGAGCCCGCGTGCCACAGCTACTGAAGCCTGCACACCTAGAGCCCATGCTCCACAACAAGAGAAGCCACTGCAATGAGAAGCCCGCGCACCGCAGCGAAGAGTAGCCCCCGCTCACCGCAACTAGAGAAAGCCCGTGCGCAGCAACGAAGACCCAACACAGCCAAAAATAAATAAATAAATAAATTTATTTATTTATTTTTTAAAAATTGATAAGCAATAAGGATCTCTTATGCAGCACAGAGAAATATAGCCGTTATTTTGAAATAACTTTAAATGCAGTATAAGCTATAAAAATATTGAATCACTGTTGTACACCTGAAACTAATAATAATATTATAAATAACTATACTTCAATTTTTTAAAGTTAAAAAAAAACTAAAGAATTCTGGAAACAGTGACTCTTATTTGTACATTTTTGCAGGTAAAATGTTTGAGGGCTAGTGAAGAGGTCAGTCTGAACGGTTTTTTATTTAATTAATTTATTTTTTATTTATTTATTTTTGGCTGCTTTGGGTCTTCCTTGCTGTGTGTGGGCTTTCTCTAGTTGTGCGAGCGGGGGCTACTCTTTGTTGTGGTGCGTGGGCTTCTCATTGCAGTGGCTTCTCTTGTTGCGGAGCACGGGCTCTAGACGCGCAGGTTTCAGTAGTTGTGGCTCGTGGACTCAGTAGTTGCGGCTCGTGGGCTCTAGAGCGCAAGCTCAGTAGCTGTGGCACACGGGCTTAGTTGCTCCGCAGCACGTGGGATCTTCCCGGACCAGGGATCAAACCCGTGTCCCTTGCATTGGCAGGCGGATTCTTAACCACTGCGCCACCAGGGAAGTCTGAACAGTTTTTGAATAGGCTGACTAGAGGCACCAAAGAAAAAGGTTCATTGTTGACAGACTGTGTGGAAAACGTTTGGGTTCAGCTGTGGAGCACACGTGACAGTCTCCCCCAGGTCCTCCTGCCACTCCACTTTACTTACACCAGGTTGGCACTATTTCCCTCATCAGAATTTCTCAACTCCACACTTCTAATCAAAACAAGGCCTTTTAAAATATCACTAAGAGTGGGGAAAAAACAAAACCAACCATGTGCCTCCTGATGTGATGCTCTGAGAAAGACACAATATGATTTACCCAGTATTTTTGCCAAAAATATATAACCTAGGTCTAACCATGAGGAAACGTCAGAAAACAAGAGCAGGATTTGTAAGCAAGAAAGAAGACTGCAGGCAGTTTGAGAAGAGCGAATCCTGTCTACATGTTTTGGGGGCAGGGTAAACTGGTTGGCAGCAAATAATTTAGTGTGGACAGTGTCTTTGAGTGTGCTCACTAAAGGTATCAAAGAATACAATTTCAGCTGTTTATGGGTTCTCTGGAAATCTTGGGAACATAGCTGTGGAGCATTAAGTGACAGGCTATTTCTGTTATGTCCACCTGCGTACTTTGGTTTAGTTAATACACATCTGCCCTATTTACCTCATCAGAATTTTTACTAGACCCTAGTTAAAACCTTATTATAGAACTTCCCTGGTGGTGCAGTGGTTAAGAATCCGCCTGCCAATGCAGGGGACACGGGTTTGAGCCCTGGTCTGGGAGGATCCCACATGCCGTGGAGCGACTAGGCCCGTGAGCCACAACTACTGAGCCTGCGCTCTAGAGCCCGTACTCCACAAGAGAAGTCCCCGCAATGAGAAGCCCACGCTCTGCAACTAAGAGAGCCCATGCTCCACAACTACGAGTAGCCCCCGCTCGCCATAACTAGAGAAAGCCCATGAGCAGCAACGAAGACCCAACGCAGTCAAAAATAAATAACATTAAATCTTTAAAAAAAAAGTGTATATAAAAATTTATCTAACATAAAATGGAGGAAAAAAACAAGACATGATAGGAAACAAAGCAAAATGGCAGACAGAAATCCAATCATACTGATGATTACATTAAATTAGAATGCATTAAATCCCCCAATCAAAAAGCAGAGACAGTCCAACTAGATAAAGAAGTCAGATGTAAAAGACTACATTGAATATTATTCTACCTATCTTAAATGTTCAGAAAAGGCAACTTTGTGGAGACAGCCAGCAGACTGTCCGCAAACAGGCATAAGGGAACTTTGTGAAGTGATGGAAATGTTCCCAAACTGGTCTCTGCTGATGGTGGCACAACTCATAAGTTTACTAAAAAAGAAAGCGAACTGTACACTCACAACTTTATATTATGGAACCAATTAAGTGATTATATTTTTTAATAGTAATTTTTTTAAAAATATATTTTATTTTTGGCTGTGTTGGGTCTTCGTTTCTGTGCGAGGGCTTTCTCCAGTTGCGGCAAGTGGGGGCCACTCTTCATCGCGGTGCGTGGGCCTCTTCACTATCGCGGCCTCTCTTGTTGCGGAGCACAGGCTCCAGACGCACAGGCTCAGTAGTTGTGGCTCACGGGACTAGTTGCTCCGCGGCATGTGGGATCTTCCCAGACCAGGGCTCGAACCCGTGTCCCCTGCATTGGCAGGCAGATTCTCAACCACTGTGCCACCAGGGAAGCCCAAGTGATTATATTTTTAAAAACTGCAGCGCAATAGCACTAATACCTAAATTCTCCAAAATAAAAATCGACTGTTGACAAAGATGTAGAGCAACTCGAAGTCTCATACACTGCTGAAAGTCAACTGGTTCAGTCACCTTGGCAACTTGAACTTATGCACGTCCTATGACCCAGCAATTCCAATCCCAGACATATACTCAAGAGAAATGCACATAGGCATGCACCAAGTCATGTACAACAATTTTCATAGTACCCCTATTCATTGTAAGTCCAGATAGGAAACAATCAAAGTGTACATCAACAGGATGGAAAACTAAATTCAGGTTTATTCATACAATGGAACTACCACTGCTGGCAACATGGACACATCCTAGATTGAGTCCATTTACAGTTAAGTCACAACAGTAGTTATCCTTGGGGAGGATGCAAATGGGGGCTTCTGGAGTGCTGGTAATATCTTTTCTTCTCTGGCTGCTGGCTACATGCACGTGTCCCCTTTGTATTGTTTGATGAATCTTTTCACACTGTGGATGTACATGGTTTTGGTATGAATGGAATGCTATACATAAATAAAATGTTTACTAAAATTATAGAGAAATATTTGGAGTAATGGAAAGCTACTTGAAAGGACCATATGAGCAGTGAGATTTTTTTGAGTAATTAATACCTTTTATATTGCCTTATTTAAAAATATTGAGGATGTAAGTATGTTTATCATCAGAAAAATCAACAATGCTATTTTTCAGTGTGGTACTAGTAGATACTTCTATCTTAGCAACTTGTTAGGAAAAAAAACATTGTCTTGTCCCTCAATAGAATAACAAATACTGTGTAGTCTTAACAAATTAAGTGTATTCTAACTCCTCTTACACACACTTACACACACACACACAAAGAGAATGAGCTGAAATTCAGCTGTGGAGAAAAATAAAAGCACGTGGGAAAGTATATTATAGAGGTAAGATCCTAGAATCAACGTTTTGGTTCAAATCTCACCCACCCCCAAGTCCTAGCTCTGTGATCTCAGCAATTTACTTAGGCTCTAAGAATCCTACTTCGGTGCTTAGCTCAAGGGCCTGGTATGTGATACAAGCTGTTATCAATAAATATACAGCTAATATTACTCCCAAATTCTGAAAGTTAGAATGACAGAGCAACTACCCTTTTTAGATATTAAATGTTGCATTAGTTTGCTAGGGCTACTGTAACAAAATAATTAACTGGGTGGCTTAAACAACAGATATTTATTTTCTAAAAGTTCTGGAGGCTAGAAGTCCAAGATCAAGGTGTCAGCAGGTTTGGTTTCTTCTGAGGCCTCTCTTTGGCTTGCAGAGATGGCCGTCTTCTTGCTGTGTCCTCACCTGGTCTTTCCTCTGTGTATGCACATACCTGTGTCTGTATTTCCTCTTCTTATTAAAAAATGTCATACTGGCCCACCCACATGACCTCATTTTACCTTAATTACCTCTTTAAAGACCCTATTTCCAAATACAGTCACATTCTGAGGTACTGGGGGTTAAGACTTCAATATGTTAACGTGTATAAAGGATAGAGAACAGGATCATTTACTAACTTAGTTTTGAATAATTTTTGGAAAACTGGACAAGTATTAAGCATAATCCTCTTCCTCCAAATGTTGAACAGTCAAAAATATTCCATGATTTTGTAAAAATCCCACCAGGAAAAACCTGTAGTAATATTCATCAAATTTCTACAAAAGGAGAAAAAGTAGGCACTCTAAGCTTAAATGTAAAACATGAGGATGAGGGGGAAAAATCACACAGAAAACAGCAATTGGTTTAACTACATACAATAAAAATTTTTCGTATGCAAAAAATTTGAGAAGCAAAGGGGTGGACAGTACTGGTTGTAACGGACCATTATTTGTTACAAAAGCTTTTACAGATAATAAAAACCCTTATCTTCAGCGTTGAAAGAAGTAATGACAGGAATGAATAAAGAAAAATGTATAAAAGCGTTTAACAAAAATGTGAAGTAGAATAACGTTCAATATCCCTTGTAATCAAAGATTTGTGTATCTGTGTGTTTAAAATCCTTGCAAACGGCTAGAATCCATTACTGCTAAGGGGTGAAGAAACTGCCTGAGTTAAATCAACTCCAACTTTGTGTCTAAAGCCACAGAGCTCTTGGCAATCATTCCTCCAAGAATTCTGCTTCCTGAAAGTGGAAGCAGCGTGGGATTGGAACTGTTTTGCACAGATTGGTCATAGCATTGTAGAGGGTAATGGAAAAACAACCCAGCCCATGCAGGACACCTGCTTGGGGAGGGGGGCAGAGGAGACAGCCGGCTGGAAGGCGACCTGCCAATGCACAAGCTGCCCATTACCGTGGCTCCTTCTGGTAAATCACAGCACCAGCAGAATGAATGCTGATCGCCTCAGCTTGCATGTTGGAATGCCCACCCACGTGCACGGTCAGAGACTCCACTCCAAGAAAACACATGGGCCCACTGGTTGCTACTCAGGGACCAAACACCAGCTTAAAAGTGAGAGGCTCAGAGAAGAAGCGCTGGCATTACCTAACAGCTTGTTAGAAATGCATACTCATGGGCCCAAAGTACTGAATCAGAATTAGTGGAAAAGGGACTAAGAAATTGTGTTTTAGCAAGTTCTCGAGGTGATTCTTACACACATTAAAGTTTGAGAACAAATGATGCAAACGAAACCCAAAGCAGACTGACCCTGCATTTCTGCCCCCTGTGCATGAGGGCCTGACTCTGACCATAAAATCATAAAAGGGTTAGTAGTTTCAAAACGATGGAAACTAAGAAAAAAACAAAAATAAACCCACCACCTATCAGCCTCTCACATCAAGATATGAATGAACAGAGTCAATCTTTTATAAATTTGCTTAATTTTGAGTGAGCCAAGATCTTTATGCCATTGGAAAAAAGGAAATTCATTTATTTACTAGAATGGCACTACAAACTCACATTTGCAGCAAAATAATCAAACCACTATCCATCAAGATACAGGAAAAAAATTAATGCATAGATTTAAGGATATGTGCTTTTCTTGAACTTTAGTAGCAGAAGGAGAACTGTCCTCATGCTCCTGACAACACTTATGCAACAGGACGCTGGGGGACCTGGGGACCTGGTGCCTGGGCCTTCAAGAACTCCTCGAGTCGTTCCATCTTCTCAGCTGGAGAAGGAAAAATGCTCACTGTTTCAAACTACTCCTTCATGGGGGTGGGTGTGTGCTGGCAGTATCATTTCTCGGGGTGGAAGCTCTGAACCTAGGACCTGGAAACAGCGGCGCGACCAAGCTGAGGCTGGCACGGGCAGTGAGGGGCCTGAACGCATCGCATCTCAGCCTACTTTCCCAGGGTCCTGCTTGGACTCCACCCACAAGGGACGCCCAGGGACCACGTGTAGCATACTGGGAGTTTGGGGAAGATGGAGGCTGGGAGGAGGCCAGGTGGGTCCCCCGGGGCTCCCTCCCCACGCACGTTTTCCATGCCCCTCACCTCGGGCGCGCTGCTCCCGGTGACTCGACGCCAGGCTCAGGAGCACGCTCTTCACCCGGCGCTGGACAGCCGGCCGCCCGAAGACGGTGACTTCCACCAACTTCCCGGCGTGAACTGTGTCCACCGTCAGCAGGGCCTGGCTCATCCACTCCATTTCCGGAACCACGGCTCGGTCTGGGCCTGAACGCGAAAGGAGAGACTGAGCGGGGCACGGCGAAGGGCAGGAGGAGCTGGCCCGAAGAGGACGGGACGGGTAGGGCAGGAAGCCGGGCACCGCGCATGACACGCGGCCCGCGCGCCCGGTAAGGGCTGCGGAGCGCGGCTCGGCGGCCTCTCCCGACTGGGGGGCCACCACCACGCCCCGGGTCGCGCACCGAAGATCGAGTCGGCCAGCCACGCCTCCAAAGAAAACACCAGCGGGTTCCTCAGCTCCTGCACAGGAAACCACCACGGCCGGGAGCGAATCCGTGGCGGCGGAAGTGGGAACCCCAGCAGCCCGTCCCCACGAGCCTCGGCAGCGCCCACGTCGTCGACCATGCTCGAACCGGCAGCCCGCGGGTAAGGGGAGAGCAGCTCTCGCGGGATTTGTGGAGGCGCTAAGTCGGGCCCTTTACGGCTAGCGGCCGGCCCCGCCCCCTCCAGTGCGCCTGCGCCCTGCTCCCGGGCGGCCCCGTGGGCGCGGGCTCCGGGGTGTGCTGGGTTGGGTTCTTCGTAAGGCGAGCCGTGGTGTCGCTCCGCGTTCTCCTCCGCCTGGAACCCCGGCGGCTCTCGGAGGCGCCGCCCGGTCAGGTAACGCCAGGCCCCGGGGCGCCCGGGTTGATGGACGGTGTGGTTGGCTGGAGCGGAGTCCCGTCCAGGCCCGGTCCATGTTCTAAGCTTCCGCCCCAGGCGGGTCAGGCCGAGGGCGGGCTCGTGGAATCTGCATCTTCTCTTTCATCTCCTGCCTCTGGTTCGTTACCGCTTCAAACAAGTGCGTCGTGTTTAAAATACAGACATCAGACGTGGTCATTCTAGAAACGTAGCAAGTGGAGACAAATCTCGTTTATTTCCAAAATCCTGAGACGACGAGTGTTGATGCACATTTTTTTCCCCATGTTCTTAATTTTAGTTAAAAGTTTAAATTGTGAAAGATTTCACTCATTTAAAAAAGTTGTATAACACTCATGTACCCCCCTACCCCCCATTTAACAAGATGTTAATATTTCCCACATTTGCCTCTTTCTCTCTTCTTTAAAACAGATGTCGGTGAAGACCTTTCCTTCCCTCCCCGCAGGAAATCATGTCCTGAAGTTGGTGTGTGTCACCCGTGCGTGTTCTTATACTTCTCCTAGTGCATTTCTACAAGTATTGTTTGGTAGTTGTTTTAGAAGAGACAGCGTCTGCTGTACAAACGACTTTGTTCTTACAATTAGTTATGAAGTGTTTGTTTTTTAAGTCTTTTTCACGGAAAGTGTCGATCATTTACATGAGGGGTGTGGTACTAATGTACTGAATTCCCTCATCTGCATCATCTAGGCCTCAACAGTTGTCTGAGAGGAGATATTGAATCTAACTTCAGTGGATATTTTTATTTCTTCAATTTAATTTTAAAAGTCAACATAATAATACATGCATATTGTAAAAAAAAAAGTCTTGAGGATATAAAGTAGTATATGAAAGTTCTCTCTTTCATATATTCTCCCTCAATCTCTTACTAATTCTTTTTCAATGGTGTATACTGTGAATATCTTCTTTTAGTTTAAATTGTCTTTTTGCCTTCTTCAAGGTATCTTTTGATGAATACAATTCTTAATTTTAGTATAGTCCGATTTATCAGTCTTTAGGGTAAGTACATTCTGTGTCTTCCTTAAGAAATCCTTTCCCACCCTGAGGTCTAAAGACATTCACTATACTTTTGAAGTTTCTATCATAACGTTTAAATTCTTGAACCACCTGGGGTTAATTTTTTAAATCGGGCGTAATGTAGGGATATGATTTCATCTTTTTATAAATTGATAATTTTCTCCTTGAGCCATTCTCTTCAGGATGCATCCAACTTGAGGCCTCTTCAAATTACATCCTTGAAAATTTTCAGACTCCTGCATGTAGCATGAGTTAGCCACAAGGCTGGTTTGTGGTAGTTAATCATTAGATCAAGACATACCTGAGAAAGGCAAGGTCAAGAAAAGTTCCTTTGGCATTCTCATCTGGATGGCAAAGTTTATTTCTGATTCAGTTTTGTTTTGGAAGTGTAGTCATTTGGGGTCTTATGCAGAGACCCCATATTAAGTTTCCTACACTTGGCAAGCCTTGAGTTTTATTAGCTGACCCATGCCAGCTTCAAAACAGAATTGTAAGGTTTTTAGGCTTTAGCAGAATCTGCCAAGATGAATCAGTTTTGTCACTCTGTACCTCCAAGGCTTCCTGCTTTGACTCTGATTGGTGGGACAGAGGCATGATCTGAATACTGGCTCCAGCATTTTCTAGCTGTGTGACCGAATGCAAGTTATTTAAACTTTCTGCACCCCATAAAAATTTTAAAAATACTAGCAGGAAGACTTCCAGGGGATCACTTGCTTTCATTTTATCTGCTTAGCCCTGGAAGAACCAGTCTGAGGGTATTTGGGTTCAGTCAATAGTATATGAGTAAACTGGTTTTGTAATTTCTCATTGAGAATCTATGTTCTTCATCACTTCACTTCTTGTAATCTTCAGTTCCTAAGATGACATCTCTATACAATGAAAAATGTTACAAAGCACAATGAACACCAGTTTTTTTGTACCAAAGAATAACATCAAAATGTATGTCACAGATAGTTAGAGAAAAGTGGTCAAAATGAGGAAAATAAACTAGTAAGGAGATATTAAATCACTGTCAGACTAGGAGCAATTATGCAGGAAAAAAATACAATAGAAGCTGTATTCTGAACAATAGAGGACAATCTTCTAATGTTTAGGAGCATTTACAAACAGTAACTATATACCAGTTTCCCTGGATGGATGGATGGATGGATGGATGGATGGGTAAATTAATAAATAAGGAGATATTATACCACACTACTAAATAATATTCAAGTAAAGCAAGAAATGAAAATCATCACTGACAGGCTATTTAGAATATAACAATAATTTACAAAGTACATTTTTAAAACATTATGGACAGCATACATTCTGAAGAATCTAGTTCTCAATCCCCTCTCATCTATCCTGTCTGCTCCTCCCTGATATAGTTAACTATTATTAGTTTTTGAGTTATCCTTCCATTAAAAAAATGTATAGATAAGTATCTGGGAGTTTTTGCTTTTATTTTTTTTGTAATATTACGGGTATTTTATTGTGCTCTTTTTGCACCAACTTTTTTATTTTGAAAAACTTTAAACCAATGGAAAAATTGTAAGAACATTAAATTTACACTCAGTACCTTTCATTTAGTTTCACCGGTTGTTAACGTTTTGCTTCATTTATTTTCTCTACCTACACATACTTTTTCATGAACTGTTTGTAAGTTGCAGGCATCATGACACTTTATCTCAAGTACTTCAACATTATCTCCTAAAAACAAGGACATTCTCCTCTATAACCATACAAAATTATTCACTCAGGAAATTTAACATTGGTCTAATACGGTTGTCTAATATATGATCCAATTTCATTTCCCCCAATTTATACTGTTATTATTGTTTAATGACATTGACATTTTTGAAATATTTTAAATTTTTTATTGTGGGAAATTTCAAACATACAGAGGTAGAGAAGATAGTATAAATGAATGACCAGTATACCCATCCTACAACTTCAAAAAGTATCAACTCATGGATTATCTTGTGTGGAAATAAAGATCACCCAAGTGGGAACAAGCGAAGGCTCTTTATTCAGAGCTTGCTACAGCAAAAGGGAGTCAGCCACCATCACTTGTGTTTGGCGGAGTGTCCAAAGCAGGCAGAGGAGCGGGAAAACTTTATATAAAGTGGAAAAACGGTGTGCCTGAAGGGGCAGGTGTCGGCCTGGGGAAACTGTAGGTGGGCTTACTAGAAGCGGAGCATCGTACGTGATTGGTTAGGGGTGCGTATTTGGCTTTCCCAGTTGGTCCTCAGTTGACATCAAGGGCAAAAAATTAGCGGAGCTGTCAGTTATTAATCAAGTCCTGGACATCTTGTGTTGTTTGGCTTCCTGGACTGCGTGCTGAAGACGGTGGGTCAGAGTTCTATTTTTATGTTTAGTCTGGCCATTGTCTGTAGATTCAGTTTCTTGGCCCCTGTTTTTGACAATTCTCTCATTTGCTGGAGGTTGACGAATTCAGGGAAAGCCAAAGATCCAGGTCTTCACTGCTTGGAGATTGCTCAGCTGTCTGCATGGTCAACTGTATTGCAAGATCTTCTTGCCCTTTTTATTGTATCGTCATGGAGATAACTGATGAGAGAATGAATGTAGAAGCATTTAAGACTCTGGATAGAATGTGTCAAAAGAAAATTCAGAGAGCTTTACTTGAGATGAATATTTTATTAAGTGAGAAACAAACTGTTCACAAACAGGGAGACTTCCAAACCAAAAGTGGCTTAAAGCTCCATTCTGAGCAGTTATAGCTCAGCTTATACATTGTTTTGTATTGTGATTCTAATTGGCTGCCAGAAACTTACGTTCCTTTTAGAGCAGTAGTATTACATAAGCTTACTTTTTTACTGTAGCTGAGTTGCTAGGTTATGCTGACATGAAGAAAGCTTAAGTTTTGTTTAAGGTCAGAGTCATCATTTCAGGGATATCAGGACAGCTTTAAGTTTTGATTAGATGATTCTAAGTGTTTGGTCTAGGTCTGTATTCAAACTGTGGCTTCCATTTTGGTTTCTCTTTAACTATGACAAAAACAAGAATTAATAATCCCTGTAAAATGCTTTGGAACCAGTTATCCTAACTGCTCCACCTAGGCCAAGAGAACAAATCCAATAGAACATGAGAGTCATGTGCCTTTTGCTTAAGGTGATACATAGCTTGTTCCACCTTGCCTGTTTCATTGATCCAAGTACAACAAGAAGTATAAGCAATGACACAGACAGCACCATGGCTAGCCAATAAGGAATCTACAGCAATGCAATTGTCCATTGTTACTCATGCCAATGAGTTGAGGCTGATCTCTGTTCCATCTGGTATCATTAATAACTTCTGCCAAAGTTAGTGATAGGTTTCTTCCCATCTTTTCTATTTGTATGGTTCCTACCAATGGGGACACTGCTTCGACTGTTCTCATAAATAATCAGTCAGTAATTCCCCTAGGTTGTGTGCCTGAATAATCAAGAATGGCCTCATTTTGGCACCCATGTCTGGGTCAGGATTTCCAGCCTTGGTGGTTTATAGAATTAGGGTCTCTGTATACGGACGAGTCTCATAATACTATTCCTGAAGTGCATGAAATGTTAGTCTGAGGCAAACAGGACCAGGCAATATGGCCACAAAGGAAGCAGTATCCAGTAGGGACGTGGAAATCCAGGAAAAAAGGGAGTTCACGACATGAAGTTGGAGCCAAGGCCTTACATTAGCTGGGTGACGTACTTGGATCTCTCTTAGTCTCTTCCAAGTGATATTTGGCCCATTGCGCTATGAAGATTGTTGAATCCAAATTTAGAATTACCTTGGGTCAATCAATAGCTTGTAATAATTGGTTCTTCTTCTGGGAGAGAGGAACACTAGCAGAGTCACAGATTGATTTAAGGTCAGTTGTCCACACAGGTGCAAATGGAAACACCGTCGCTGTATTTCTGAGGTTTTATCATGGGGGTCGCTGATGGACAGCACATCCAGCAGTCAGTAAGATTGAGGGCAGTGGTTACTGCTCAGGATAATCTAAGAATAGCATTAGAATGAGAGTGTTCTGACCTCACAGTTATGATAAGGAGGGAAAAGAGAAAAGGGTCCAATACGGGTGGATGACAGCAAGGGGTCTTCAGAAAATGAGAAGAATGATTATAAACAAGCAGACAAAAAAGAAAACAGCAGTTAGATAGGTATCTTAGTCCAACAGCAGACCAAGATCTATCTGTGGTCCTCTGTGTGTTCCAAAGGTCTGGGCTAGCTGTCTGCTTCCCGAGATTGGCTTCTGGAAGATCTCCGAGAGTCCTGAGTTTGAGGTCCCATATTGGAGTAGTTTTCCAATTGTGTGCAGTTGTGAATTGCCTTTTTAGTTGAGAAGCATGAACCCGAATGTTGACTCCCTGGGGTTTCAGTGTTTCCTTGGTGTTAACAGTACCTGATAAAGGCCCTTCCAACGAGATTCAAGAGCAGTTTTCCTCCGATATCTCTTCCTGTTACTGAAATCTCCTGGCTGAGGATCATGAAGAGGCTGTTTAGGAAGACTCGTGGGATGGTGGTCTTAACCTGTTGTGACAGGACTGGGTACAGTACGCGAGCCCCTCGCCGTGTTCTGCCATGTCTGCATGCGGTCGGCAGAGTCTAGTGTCAGAAATGAAATCTCTAAATACGTGTCTTCCAGTTACCAGCTCACTGGCGGATAAGCGGTATGTGCCTGAGGGAGAGGACAGCACGGCCACAAGGGCTAGTGGGAGTACCTGTGGCCAAGTGGACTCGAAGAGTTTCTGAAGGTTTTGCTAATTCTAATTTAAGCATGTCAGTTCCTCCTTTTGACCTTTCCAGAAATTGTAGTTTTTGAATAAGAGATGACACCTTACAAAGTTCTTTTATAAAAGTTTCTGTAGAGTGTGTGCCTCAATCACTTGATATAAAAGTTGGGATGCCCCAGGTTGGAAACACAAAATCAAGCAGCTTTCTAGTGACTAGAAAGGGTGTAGCTTTTCAGCAAGAAAATGCTTCAACTCATCCTGGAAATAGACATACAATAACTAAACATACTCAAGTCCCGTGAAGGGTGAAAGCTGGATAGCCCATCTGAAGGTCTTCATAGGGCCCTTGAGGCTTTGCTTCCTGGCAATGTCCCACCTTTACGGTTTTTTCAGTATTATGGTGTTGACAGGTGGCACATAATCTGAAAACAGCCTTAGTTTTCTTTCTAAAGTTTCTCCATCAATGTTGATTTACGATAATAACCAATTTGTCTTTTCCGTGATGGGTAGTTTCATGGAGAAATTCAGCAAATAGCCATTTGAAGTCATCTGGAGCCACCAGTGCCATCTTGAGAGGGCCAGAGATTACCTGAGCAAAGGGTACAACCAGCTTTTCCTCTTCCTTTTCAAAATCAGGGGCTAAATGTTGATATTTTATAACATCCTTTTATCTTAATAATTTATCCTTTGGAGGCTTAGATAGGATCATAACGTTGGTTAAAATGGTTTGTTTGACATAATGATCTGCTAGAGCATTTCCTTTAGCTTCCATATTCTCTCTTTTTACGTGAGCCTCGAATTTATAATAGCCCCCTCTCTAGGAATTAGGAGTGTGTCCAAAAGTTCCTTAACTTGTCCATGTTTTATGGGGTTTTCAGTAGAGAAAAAAAAAGCCTCCTTTGCTTCCAAAGCATCCAAAAGTCATGTACTACTCCAAAAGCATGCCTGCTATAAGTATGTATGTGTACCCTCTGGTCTTTGGCTACTTGACAAGTTCTAGTAAATGCAATCCCATCTAGGCTGAGTTTTCCTCAGTTAGAGGACTAGACTCTAAAGGACAGCTTACATTAGTGAGAGCATATCCTGCTTGATAGCCTTCACTTTCAGTTTTGAGGTGTAACACAACAGCAGATAATGTTAGGGTGGGGTTCCCAGGGGAGCTCTGTTAAATCTGAGCAGGGTATAGAACATTCCCTAACGGAAGTCAGGAGGCTCCCCTGCTTCTGGTAGGAGAGGCAAGTGACAGGACTTAAGGTATTGGAGGGTGAATAGTCACACGAAGGGGAGAGCAGGCCGTTTCAGAACCTCGTAAGGGGTTAAAAGCCTGTTACAAAAGTGTGTGTTCTCAGTCACCAGAAATATCTGTTACAACAGGAGGAACCATTAGGTCGAGGGAGAGCCTAGACCTAGTTCAGCAGAAGCATCAAGTCTTGCAGGGGCAGCTGTTGCCTTAGGACTAGGGGGGCACGCGTTTGCAGCTGGGTCAGTAAGCAGTGAGTTGTTGGTGGCTCCCACGAAGTTCAGTTAAAAACCCCAAGAGCTTGTCTAGGTCACTCATGCAAAATGACATGAAATGGCTTTTGCAGGTAGGGATGTCGAGGAAAGGAGGCTGTCAGGAGCTCAGCTGAGCTGGGAGAGAGAATGGGGCTGCCAAGGGTCAGAGTAGCCAATTAAAGCGACAAGCTAAAAGGCTAAACCTGAGCAAGTGTTGCCTCCTGTTCCATCTTCCCTCACAGAACAAGGTCGGGTAGGTGGGCACAGAGGTGTCTCACAATTGAGGGAAAACAAAAGGCTCTGGCAGTTTTACGATCCTGGGATGGGTGGGGGGCAGAGGAGGAGGGAAAGGAGGAAGGGCTCGGAGTGGAAAAGTGCCAGATACTGAGCCAGAGTGGGGAGGCGTCTTCCCGGTCCCCCCTTCTCCCCACCCCACAAGGGTGCCCCCGCAGAGGCTCCTGAGCTCCTGGAGAAGAGCTCTCGCCAAGGCCTCTGACAGAGACCTAGGGATGTAAATATTCAAAAGCCCTTGACAGAGGGGCTGCGGGCTCAGCCCGAGTGCTCCCTGCAGAGACTACAGTGCTTTGGTTGTGTGTCCTCTGAATGGAGCCTGTCATCAACTGACTGCTTTTGGTAGGATACATTCTGTTCTTGGGCGAGAAGTGCCTTGATGTTGACACTTGGATGTCTGAAAATGTTTTAAATTCTCCATCTGTCCATAATTTGGCTGGGTTATATTATCCTGGTCTTAAGTAATTTTCCTTCAGAATTTTTATAGCAATTCTCCACTGTCTTCTGGCCTCTAACATTGCTAGGGAACCGAGATGCCATTCTGATTCCTATTCCTTTTTTGTTTTTTAAGACTTTATTTTTTAGGACTTCCATGGTGGCACAGTGGTTGAGAATCCACCTGTCAATGCAAGGGACATGGGTTTGAGCCCTGGTCTGGGAAGATCCCACATGCCACGGAGCAGCTAAGCCCGTGCACCACAACTACTTAGCCTGCACTCTAGAGCCCGCAAGCCACAACTACTGAGGCCCGCGCAGCTAGAGCACGTGCTCCGCAACAGGAGAAGCCACCGCAATGAGAAGCCCGTGCACTGCAATGAAGAGTAGCCCCTGCTGGCCACAGCTAGAGAAAGCCCGTGCGCAGCAACGAGGACGCAACGCAGCCAAAAATAAATAAATAAAATAAATAAATACATTTATTTAAATAAATAAATAAATAAATAAATACAGACTTTATTTTTTAGAGCAGTTTTAGGATCACAGCAAAACTGAGCTCTGAGTTCCTATCTCACACCATCTTCCCCCTCACACATCACAGCCCCCCCTGCTGTCAACATCCCGCACCAGAGTGGGACATTTGTAAACAATCAGTGAACCCACCCCGACTCATCGTTGTCACCCAAAGTCCATACTTAATACATTACCCTTCACTCTTGATGTTGACCATTGTATGGATTTTAGCAAATGTATAATATCCACTGTTACAGGGTCACACAGAATAGGTTCCCATTCCTTTTCTGTGTCATTTTCTTCTGTCTCTGTCTGTAGGTGAGAGGCAGGAAATAGCTGGGCCCCAGGCTGAGCAGCTGGAACTTGTCTTCCGCTGGCACTTTGAGACAAGGATAAAGGCAGGAACAGAGAGGAGCTGGCCCCTGCCTGAGCAAGAGATAAGGCAGACACATCTTTCTCATTCTTGTGGTCAAGGAGACCTCCCAGACCACACACATGCATGGAAGTCTCCTCAGGGGTCAAAGAAGGGAAGGGGCACCAGCACATAATATGTCCTGTCAACCTCCCAGAAACCCTCGCACTGGAATCCATCTTGGCTGAAAGATGCACATCCCCGTGGGGAGGGCCCTGAGTCAGACCAAATGTGGACACAAGTATGGCAACTGGCCAGAGGGAACCCGGAAAACTGCCGCCTTGTGACTGAAGCTCCCCCTTTGGGTCGCGTCCCACTCTGAGCCTGCACGTGTACCCCACAAAGTACTTCGCTTTCTAATAAACACTCTATCTGCTTTACAATCTGTCTCTCTGTTGAATTCTTTCTTCAAAGAAGATGAGGACCGAGGTCCTGCTTCAAGCCACCACACCCCAATGGCCCCCCAAAATCATGTGTTTTGGATCTTCTGTGTGTCCTTTAGTGTCCTGATGACGTGCTGGTGTAATTTTCTGTTATTCAGTCAGTGTGCCTTCTCTATCTGAAAACACAGGCCATTTCAGTTGTGAGAAATTTCTCAAACTATTTCTTTGATAATTCCCTCCCCAACATTTTCTCTGCTTTTATTTTCTGAAATCTGTTAGTTGCTATGATGGATCTTCTAGACTGTTCTTATATTTTTCTTAATTTTTCTTTCCTATTTTATAAAACTCTTTTAGTTTTTTAATATAATCTGTTCTTATTTCATGAATGTAATGTCTTCCAGAAGATACGTGAATTAGCCTTTTTTTTTTTGGCTGCATTGGGTCTTCATTTTTGCGCACGGTCTTTCTCTAGTTGCGGCGAGCAGGGGCTACTCTTGGTTGCAGTGCGCAGGCTTCTCATTGCGGTGGCTTCTCTTGTTGCGGAGCACGGGCTCTAGGCATGCGGGTTTCAGTAGTTGCAGCATGCGGGCTCAGTAGTTGTGGCACGCAGGCCCTAAAGCACGTGGGTTTCAGTAGTTGCAGTGCATGGGCTCAGTAGTTGCAGCTCGTGGGCTCTAGAGCGTGGGCTCAGTAGTTGTGGCACATGGGCTTAGTTGCTCCATGGCATGTAGGATCTTCCCAGACCAGGGATTGAACCCGTGTCCCCCACATTGGCAGGTGGATTCTTAACCACTGCGCCACCAGGGAAGTCCCCCCAATTAGCCTTTTGAATTCTTCTTCTGTTTACTACATTGTTTCTGCTTTCACAGATTTTTTTTCTTCTCTTTTGTCTCTTTTATGTTAGAGATTTCTTTGGAGAATCTGCTCATTATATATGCCTGTTCCTGTTTAAGAGTTGACCTCAAACTCCTGATTGGCAGCTTTGTAAGGAGAGGGTTAGTCTTGTTGATTCAAGGGTTTCATTGTAAAATAACATATCTCAATAGTTTGTAAACTTGAGCTACAACAAAATTACCTGGAGGGCAAGTTAAGACATAGACTACTGGCTCACCACCCCTCCCTGTCTGTAGAGCGGGGTCTTGTTCCTAAGGTTTGCTGATGTCGACTGAAAAAAATGCACCCTCTAAAAGTTGAGAATTACGTTGTATCTGGCAGACTTTCTGAGGACTTCAAGCCTGGGAGGCAGCGTCTCAGATGGCTCTGAGGGACTGCTCTGAAGAGGTAAGGGAGGAGCCAGGATATATAGGAGTTTTTGCAGAGCATCAAAAGATTACTGTTGATTAAAGAAAACCAGACCTCTCAAGGAATTTAGCGCTTTTCTGTGTATGGGAAGATGCAAGAGTCTGGGCTCACTGAAATCGTTCCTTTGATATGCACCTCCGCTATCTGGGGTCAGTATCCTGTGCTTTCCCACCCTGAGTCCTTCAGGGTGCACCACTGGATGTGGCTGCAATGGCTGCGAGTTTGATGGCGGGCATCCTGTTTCCATCCTGAGTTCCCTCAGGGCTCACCATCCAGGCGGTCCGGGCAGCTGTAATGTGAGGGACTGATGACTGCAACATCCTTTGTTTACTGATATGGCAGCAATATTTTTCATTCACATGATTCTTGAACCCTCATCTCCACTTTCAGAAGAACTTGATGCCTCTCATTTCTGAAGCAGATTGGGATTCTACAGAACAAATCAGCCTTCTTCAAGGTTTACTTTTCCATTTTCTCTGGTCTAAACCAAATATCACATTCTCATCTGCTTTCTAGCTTGCAGTATGTGTCAGTGTGTGTGTGTGTGTACACACCCATTCTTTACCCTTGTGCATTTATGTCTTTTAATAATCTCTTTTTTAGAGGGATTTTGGCAGGGTGCTTGATGAATGCCGTGTGTTTAAATCTGCCATGTCTTTAAGGTTTTTCATGTTTAATATTTTTAACTTTCCCTTATAGTTGATGAATAGTTTGGGTATAGAATTTAAAGTTTAAATAATATTTAAATTATATTTTACATATAAAGCTAATGAGGGACTTTCCTGGTGGTCCAGTGGTAAAGAATCTGCCTTCCAATGCAGGGGACGCGGGTTCGATCCCTGGTGGGGGAACTAAAACCCACGCCCCACAACTACTGAGCTGGTAAGAGAGCCTTCGTGCTGCAAACTACAGAGCCCATGCATTCTGGAGCCCAAGCGCCACAACTAGAGAGAGAAAACCCACACACCACAACTAGAGACAAGCCAGCACCGCAACGAAAGATCCCCGGCGCCTCAACTGAAGACCCCACGTCATGCGACAACTAAGACCCAATGCAGCCAAAAATATTAAGAAAATAAATAAATATTTTTAAATAAATAAAAGTAAATAAAACATAAATCACATTAATTCTATTTTTTTTAAAAAAGCTAATGACCTATATCCAATGGTATATCTTGCACTCGAGTTCTATGTTAAATGCTTTCAGTCTTTAAAAATTGGAGGAAATAAAGGAACCATGAAGTGAACACATGCTGTTAGGAAAAGAGCAACTCCCAACTCCAAGACAAAGTAAAACAGGGCATAAATAATTTCTGTAAATGAAATGTTAAATGGTCGAACATTTATATTACACCAAGAGCTGATGATTAAGGAAAAGTAAAATAAAATGAATATTGGGCAAGAGAATTAAACATGAGGTAGGAAGAAGCCCCGAATAGTGGAAAGCATGTTGCCAAGTCCTCCAGGGTCACCTGGGACTGGGGTTTCAGAGACGCTCTGTCAACTCTCTGCTGCGGCAAGAGTTACACACTTCCACTGAATTCTTCTCGTGGGTGTGGCCTGAACGACAGGCAGCTCTGTTGACTTTCTCCCCATTCAGTGTCCTGGTGTGCTGTTGCATGGGCAGTCCTCAGCGATGAGGCCCCAGGTAATCTGCGCGCGTTGGACGCGCAGCCGTCTCCCGCGCAGGCCACCTGCTCCGCTCGCTGCTGCCCTCGGCCGCTGTTCTCCCGAGGGGACCGCCCCTGGGCCGTGAGGGACCGGAATCATGCTTGGAGAGGCCTCGATTGCCTCCCAGGTCTGCGGGAGGCCCGCTGTGTCTTCGCTTCCCGCCTCCCCAAACGCTGGCAGCTTTTGCGGGGCGGTGACTCGGAGGGACCCGCGGCCTCGGGAGGGCGGGCAGTTTCCGCCGAGCCTGGAAGTGGAGACAGGGCGCCGCCGAACACCTGGCCTCCTGTCCGGTTGCTTCTCCGAGTTGCAGGGGTCTTGCGGCGGGAGCGCGGAGGGAGCAGAGAGATACTCCGCAGAGCTCTTCCGAGCCGGAAGACTCGAAGACCCAGCTTCCGGTCCACGTCTGAACCAAGAGGCTGAGCTGGTGGATGCGGTACTTGGTGAGTGAGCCGCGTGCGCGCCCGGGGCGCGTGCACTCCAGGCAGGCAGCATGCTCCCTCCGGGCCGCAGCCCCTCCCGCGGCTGGGACCTCCTCCGAGCGCCGCTGGCTCCTGCCTCTGCTGGGGAAGGTAATAGTCTTGTTCAGTCTTGAGAGGCAATAATAGGCCTTTGACCAAAGACCCTGAAGGGAGCTACGTGCCAAACTGCTGGACTATGTAGGTCAGCAGAAACGGCGCTAGCAAGCCTGAGAACCAACAGGTAAGGAAGGGAATAAGTCACGAAGCTTCCTGAGCCTTGGGAATCTGGCCGCTTCCCAGGGATCAGCGAATATTCTGAGACTTACGACTAGAGAGCAAAGCATTTCTGATAATAGCCAGAGCTGCATATTTGCGCGTAAGCTGGTGACTCTTGGCTTGCGGCTTAGCATTAAAAGCAGGACTCCTTTGAGCAGTACTCTGAAGTCTCAACCGTGGGGTGGACGCACCGCCCGAGACCTTCCAATCGGGACTCCAGATCGCCGTTCCAGGGACTTCCCAGCGCTGCTTGGATCTGGATGTAGGTGCTTCCCCAATTCGGTGACGTATAAACCTCTGTCCTTACTATTTTTTCTCAGTTAGTTATACTGTTCTCTTCTTAATTGGTATACTGTAATCATTGTTAATTCAACAAACTCTGGCTAGATTCTTGTTTAACTGAGTGTAGAGTGGTTATTTTGCCAGCGAGTCCTACTAACCTTGAAACCGAAAGTAAGGCTTTCGGCAAAACAGCCTCCTGGCCTCGCAGGCACCGGGACCCAGCTCTCCGGACCTGAGCACCCTCTCCCCGCGCAGGCCGGGGTGGGGATCTCCTCCCCCAAACAGAACGCTGGTTCAACACTGACCCGAGGAGATCCAAGGTGCTTCGAAGACCCCTTGGAGATCACAGTCTACGGACGATGCTACTCGAGGGAAGGACACAATGGATTTATCCAGGTGTTGGTCGAGTGGAACTGATGCCGCCAGGACGCAAGAGAGAGGCTTGGGCGGGCGGGGCCCTCTGCGCAAGTATGTTTGTGTGGGAAGGGAGGCTTGTCCATCCCGCTCCCGTCCCTTCGGGACCTTCGGGAAAGCCCCTACACCTGACTCCTGAGCCTCTAAATCTTTGGGAGGATCATGCAGCGTCAGTACATCCAGAGTGTGGACTGAGTTCCGCAGGTGGGAGGAGCCGGGCCTCGCCAGCTTGAGGGCCGCGGTGGTCACGTGCCTATTTTAAAATTCATGTCACACGCTTCTGATTCTCATTTGGCTGCTTTTCTCTCCTGTGCGGGTAGCTCAGACCTGAGGCCAGGAAAGCCCTCGAGTCTGGCGCTGGGAGGAACTGAATCTTGTTGCTGACGCACCGGCAAAACCGCCGGCCCCCTGCCAGGCGACTCTGGGCTGGGGGCTGCAAGTCCAAGGTCGAACTGTTCAGGCCCAGTAAGTTGGAGAGAAACAAGTGTTCGCAGGTCCCCTCCTTGCTTTGGCTTTCCTTGTTTCTTGATACAAATCGATTTACTTCAGGAATCCCCACTAATCTGAAGAGTTAAAACAAAGAAGCGCACTTAACGTGTTGATGGGCTGGAGGGAAAGCCGTTTCCCTAGAGGTTGGGGGCAGGGTTGGAGAGAGATGGTAGACTTGGCCTGGAGTCGCCACGACCCGGGTTTAATGGGTTCCTCATTCTACACACCGGCTCCAAGTAGCGGGGTGGTGGGGCTGCCACTCCTGGCCCTAGATTGACGCCGTGTTCACACCTTCCCCCCAGCATCCCGCAGCGGCCCTGAGGCATCCCTGGGGCGCACGACCATGGGCAGGGATCCTCCGTGTTGAGACCCTTTGGAGGCTCGGGACTACTTCGGCTGGACCGGGGCCGCTCCCAGACCACGATCGGGAATTTCTCCAGATGCCCTGTGGCTGGAAATGCAAGTTGTAACCTCGGCTCTGCGGGCCCTGGCGACCCGCCACGGCTCCCGAGCCCGGCTTTGCCCGAAGTGGTCCGGGCCTCTCTTGAAACCCGGAGGCCTCACAGGCACCGGATTCTGTCTGCATAGCCGGAAAACTCCTGGACGCGAACCGGAAAAGTTTGGAAAACACACCGACCGCAGACGGATGGGAGGATCGGGCGGGGCCAGCGCTCCTCCCCCGCCTCCTTCCAGCCGCTAGACGGGTTGAGCCCTCCACCCACGCCGCCCGGAGGAGGGGGTCCAGGAGCAACTGGGACACCAGGCTCACAGGGGAACAAGACAGACAAGTCGTTCCCTTAAATCTCCGCGATCTCGTATAAAGAGGGTGGGAGGGGGCAGAGGGTCACACCGATCTCTCCCCTTCCCTCTCACCTCGCTGCTAGGTCTTCAGGGCCCTTGTGGAGGTGGTCTCGTCCGGCAGAGCGAGCGGCATTCGCGGGCTCCGGAAAGCTCCCGAGACCTTGCGGAGCGGCAAACAAGGCTCCCCCACCCAGGCCGCAGCCCCGGTCTGTCTCCACCCCACCCGCCCTCATCCTCGGACCCGCCCGGCGGCCCGGAGCCCGCAGCGGGCCCTCCTACTCTCCGGGGACTCGCGGACGAGCAGTTGCCTTCTTCTGCAAAGGACGATGGGCTGAGCCTGTTCTTCTCCAGGGGCCGGAAAACCGAGATCCTGGCCAGGCCTTTCGGGTCGAGCGTTTGCACTTGCAGCAGGATCTCGGTCAGCTGCTCGAAGTGCACGATTTGGTGCCTGGGTTGTGCGCGCCGCGGGAAGGGGGCGCCGGAGGGGCAGGTCGGGCTGCTCCGGGCGCAGGGGCGAGACTGTACCCCGGCCGTGCGCGCGCGCGGGAGGAGGAGGAGCTCGCCCGAGCCGGCGGGTGGAGCGCGCCCCCGCCAAGCACTCACCTAGGATCTTTTCCACCTGCTCTACGGGTTTGCAGGTGCTCCCCTTGGAACCAGTAGAGAAGGATGCGCACGCAGGTCGATGAGTGCCCGTCGCGTGAATACGGGTAAATCCTCCCCTCTTTCTCCTCCTGGGACAAGGCCCCCTCAGTGTCCTGGTAGAAGCTGGACGCCGCAGCCCGTCGAAGCCCGGGAAGCCCTCGGGCGGCCCCTGGGCTTTTTGGCCCAGGGCTTGAGCCGCGCTCCGGGGCGGCCCGACCCCGAAGCCCAGTATCGGGTCAGACCCGGGCCCAGGCGGCCGGGACTCGCGGAGGGCGCTCCTGCTGCGGGCGCGTGAGCCCCGCGGCGCGAGGTACCGAAGGCCTTTCGGAGGGCAGGCAGCGCTCTTCCAGCGCCGGGCGGCTTTCCAGCTACTGGTGTCCTCTCAGCCCACAGGAGCCAGGTCAGCGTCTGTGCATGTTATGAATATTTCCGTTAGAAGTGGAAGAACCCCAGATGTGGAATTACTAGTTCAACGATCACAAACACATTCTATTCTCTTTAGAGATTGCTTTTTTTCTTTTGCAGCTTTATTTGTATCAAACTACAGAGAATCATAGGGAAGTAAAACATTTACTAAATCCAACTCTCTACCTGGCACTTGCACTATAACAGGTATTTCTCATTTAACCTGCTCCCAACACCTGCCCTGCCCTAGTTTTCTCCCTTCCTGTAAAGGCCACCATCTTTCACCGGGTTGAATCCTCCCTTTCTGTCACATTTCACACCTATAAACAAATCCTGTCAGCTCTGCTTTCAAAATAAACCTCAAATAGGACTGCTTCTCACGACCTCCACTGCTAAGAAACCAGTCTGCGCTATCACCATCCTTTGCCTCTGTAAGAGCTTCCTTGTAGCCTTACGGATGCTTAAGTTACAACTTTCCCATCAGATCAAAACCTTTTCCCCCTTAGGGACTTCCCTGGTGGTCCAGTGGTTAAGACTCCGTGCTCCCAATGCAGGGGGCCTGGGTTCGATCCCTGGTCAGGAAACCAGAGCCCGCATGCTGCAACTGAAGATCCCGTGTGCAGCAACTAAGACCCAGCACAGCCAAATAAATATATATATATATTAAAAAAACTTCTCCCCCTTAAAGTATATTCTCCATATAGCACCCAAAGTCATCTTTTGAAAATACAAGTTCACGTCAGTGTCCTTGCCCTTGTGGAACAGAATAGGAAGCACAGAAATACAGAAACATGTATGTGTGTGTATATGTCATATAATGAAACTGTAATTTCAAAACAGTGCTGGGACATTTTGAAAATAAATGTGGATGCCTATCTGATATACACATAAGGTTTTTTCCAGAAAGAGTGTAAACATTTTGCCTCTTTCGAAAAGCAGTGCTGGAGTCTGTTTCTGTTTTTTAAATAAGTTCATCTGTATAATTTTTTAGACTCCACATATAAGTGATATCACATGATATTTGTCTTTCTCTGTCTGACTTACTTCACTTTGTATGATAATCTCTAGGTCCATCCATGTTACTACGAATGGCATTATTTCATTCTTTTTTTATGCCTGAGTAATACTCCATTGTGTATATGTACCACATTTTCTTTATCCATTCATCTGGACATTTAGGTTGCTTCCATGTCTTGGCTATTGTAAATAGTGCTGCAGTGAACATTGGGGTGCATGTATCTTTTCAAAGTATGGCTTTCTGCGGATATATGCCCAGAGAAAGTATGTATAAGTACGTATATGCTTATTTACAAAACAGAAACAGACTCACAGACTTAGAAAAAAGCTTATGGTTACCAAAGGGGAAAGGTGCAGGTGTGGGGGGGGGAGGGATAAATTAGGAAGTTGGGATTAACATATACACACTGATATATATAAAATAGATAATCAACAAGGACCTGCTGTATAGCACAGGGAACTCTGCTCTGTACTCTGCAAAAACCTATACGGGAAAAGAATCTGAAAAAGAATATTTATACATATGTATCTGAATCACTTTGCTGTGCACCTGAAACTAACACAACATTGTACATCAACTGTACTCCAATATAAAATAAAAATTTTTAAAAAAAGCAGTGCTGGAAGAATATATAGATCAATGTTTATATAATTTGAGGATAAAGAGAAACTTCCAGATCATGGCTCCAAAAGCTGTCACCATAAAAGAACGGTAATAGTTTTTACTAAATTAGAATTAAAACTTCTTTAATTGGGAAAAAAAATTCCCCTATGCCCCATCTCTAAAATATGAAGTCAAAAGACAAATTATAAACAGAGAAGTTGGTTGGTTATTGCAAAAGTGTTAGTGTCACGGATGGGGCAGGGATGCATTTTGCTCTACTTTATGACTAATTTAAAATACAAGTACAAGAAAAGGACAAGGATTCATATTACCTGGAATTAGCATCTTAGATGTGTCTTTCTTCACCACCTCTCCACTTAAAACTGCTCTATAATGCCTTTTTTTTTTTTTTTTTTTACATGCACAGCAAAATTGAGCAGCAAGTGCAGAGGCTTCCTATATACTCCTCATTATCCCCTACCATCCACCCCCAACACAGGACCTCCCTCACCATCAGTATCCCTCACCATACTGGTGCATTTGTTATTACAATGAACACACATCTGCACATCATTTCCACTCAAAGTCCATAGTTTATCTTAGTGTTCACTATCGGTATAAGGGTAATTTTGGCCTCACAGAAAAAGTTAGGAAGTATTCCCCCTTCTTCCATTTTCTGGAAGAGATGTTAGAGCATTGATACAATTTCTTTTTTAAATGTTTGGTAGAATTCATCTTTATATGCAAGAATAAAGTGAAGGAAAGAAATCCTTCAGAAAGTAGAACAATCATTAATCAGAATTAAAAGCTTCTGGGAATTCCCTGGCAGTCCAGTGGTTAGGCCTCGGTGCTTTCACCACTGGGGCCCCGGTTCGATCCCTGGGGAACTAAGATCCTGCAAGCCGCATGGAACAGCAAAAAAAAAAAAAAAAAAAATTTAAAACTTCTGCTTTGTGAAAGACACTGTTAAAAGAATAAAAAGACAAGCCATAGACTTGAAGAAACTATTTGCAAAACACACTTCTAATAAAGGATTTGTATACAAATATACAATGAATGCTTAAAACTGAATAATAAAATAACCAATTAAAAAATAAGTAAAACAGGGACTTCCCTGATGGCACAGTGGATAAGACTCCAGGTTCCCAATGCAGGGGGCCCGGGTTCGATCCCTGGTCAGGGAACTAGATCCCACATGCCTGCCACAACTAAGAGTTTGCATGCCACAACTAAGGAGCCTGTATGCCACAACTAAGTAGCCCGCCTGCCACAACTAAGGAGCCCGCCTGCCACAACTAAGGCCTGGTGCAACCAAATAAATAAATAAATATTTTAAAAAATAAGCAAAATAATTGTTATGCTAAGATAGAAGAGGAAATAGAATCAGTTTGCACAATTAAAACCACAAAAGGTTGAAAAGAGTGAAAGACAAAAGCAGGAGTAAAGAACAGGGGCAACAAATAGAAAACAGTAACAAATATGGCAGATATTAACCAACTATTTCTGTAATCACTTTAGTGTTAATGGTCAAAGTATACCATTTAAAAGTGAGAGATTGTCAGAGTGGATCAAGAAACAAGACCCAACAATATATTGTCTACAAGAAGCCTATTTTAAATATAAAGTCATACGTAAGTTGCCAAATCCAAGTTTGTGTGCCCAATGCACAGTGAGGCCAAACAAACCAAAATGTCAGTTTGGAGCAAAGAAAGCTTTATTGCAAGGGCCAAGCAAGAAGAATGGGTGGCTTGTGCTCAAAACATCCAAACTCCCCCCATAGTTTTGGGGAAAGGTTTTAAAGGCAAAATTTGGAGTGAGGATTGCAGGGTGTGTGACTTTCTTCTGATTTGTTGGTGGTAAGTTATCAGGGTGGTGCTCCAGGAATCTAGTGCTCATCCTGAAGTTACCATCCTCCACCTGGGTGGGGGGCCTTAGTCCCTCCAGAAGAACTCAAAGGTGTATTGTTATGTTCCCTGAGGAGGAACCAGGACCTTGGTTAAGCAAGACCTGAACCAGTAGTTAAGCAAGATAGCCTGAACAATTGTTCAGCCATAAAACAGTACTATTTCCTCCTCAAGGGATATACATAACAGTCTGAAACATATCTTTGAGTTGTTATGCAGAAACCAAGACCTCCACCCAGGTGGAGGATGGTGATGATATGCTGAACACATATAGATCCCGGACTGGTTGGAACAAGAAGGTTATGACTAAGATTCCCAAAACACCCTGTTACCTCACCACCAACCAGAAATTTCACAAGCTGCAGCCCTCACCCCAAATATTGCCTTTAAAAACTCTGCCCTGAAAGTCATCAGGGAGTTCAGGTCTTTTGAGCATGAGCTGCCTGTTCTCCTTACTTGGTGCCCCACAAATAAACACTGTAATTTCCTCCACTATAACCTGGTATCAACAGATTGGCTTTGCTGTGTGGCAGGAGAGTGGGCCCAAGTTTGGTTTTATAACAATAGTTTGAACTAAATGAAAATGAAAACACAACCTAATATTTGTGGAATACAGTGGAAACTGCTTAGAGGGAAGTATTGATATAGAGCCTTGAATGCATATATTAGAAAAGAAGAAAGACCTAGAATCAGTCATCTAAGTCTCCACCTTAGGAAATTAGAAAAAAAGGAGCAAATTAAATCCAAACTAAGCAAAAGGAAAGAAATAATAAAAATTAGAGCAGAAATCAATGCAATTGAAAACAAGAAATCAATAGAGAAAATCAATGAAACCAAAAGCTGGTTCTTTGAAAAAAAATCAATAAAATCAATAAACCTCTAGTCAGGGTAACTAGGGAAAAAAAGAGAGAAGATACAAATTACTAATATCAGAAATGAAAGATGAGACATCACTACAGATCCCATGGATTTTAAAAAGATAATAAAGGAATACTATGAATAAGTCTGTGTCCACAAGTTTGATAATTTAGGTGAAATGGACCAATTCCTTGAAAGACATAATCTGGCAAAACTCACATAAGAAGAAACAGACAGGGGGCAGACAGCAGAAGCAAGAAGAACTACAATTCTGCAGTCTGTGGAAGGAAAACCACATTCACAGAAAGATAGACAAAATGAAAAGGCAGAGGACTTTGTACCAGATGAAGGAACAAGATAAAACCACAGAAAAACAACTAAATGAAGTGGATATAGGCAACCTTTCAGAAAAAGAATTCAGAATAACGATAGTGAAGATGATCCAGGACCTCGGAAAAAGAATGGAGGCAATGATCGAGAAGATGCAAGAAATGTTTAACAAAGACCTAGAAGAATTAAAGAACAAACACCTAGAAGAATTAAAGAACGAACAAACAGAGATGAACAATACAATAACTGAAATGAAAAATACACTAGAAGGAATCAATAGCAGAATAACTGAGGCAGAAGAATGGATAAGTGACCTGGAAGACAGAATGGTGGAATTCACTGCCACAGAACAGAATAAAGAAAATGCAGGGAACACGGGTTCGAGCCCTGGTCTGGGAAGATCCCACATGCCGCGGAGCAGCTGGGCCCGTGAGCCACAACTACTGAGCTTGCGCGTCTGGAGCCTGTGCCCCGCAGCGGGAGGGGCCGCGATAGTGAAAGGCCCGCGCACTGCGATGAAGAGCGGTCCCCGCACCGCGATGAAGAGTGGCCCCCACTTGCCGCAACTAGAGAAAGCCCTCGCACGAACCGAAGACCCAACACAGCCAAAAAATAAAATAAATAAATAAATAAAGTAGCTATAAAATTAAAAAAAAAAAAGAAAAAGGAATGAAAAGAAATGAAGACAGCCTAAGAGACCTCTGGGACAACATTAAACACAACAACATTTGCATTATAGGGGTCCCAGAAGGAGAAGAGGGAGGGAAATGACCTGAGAAAATATTTGAAGAGATTATAGTTGAAAATTTACCTAACAGGGGAAAGGAAATAGCCACCCAAGTCCAGGAAGCACAGCAAGTCCCAGGCAGGATAAACCCAAGGAGAAACAGGCAGAGACACATAGTAATCAAACTGACAAAAATTAAAGACAAAGAAAAATTATTGAAAGCAACAAGGGAAAAACGACAAATAACTTACAAGGGAACTCCCATAAGGTTAACAGCTGATTTCTCAGCAGAAACTCTACAAGCCAGAAGGGAGTGGCATGATATATTTAAAGTGATGAAAGGGAAGAAACTACAACCAGGATTACTCTACCCAGCAAGGATCTCATTCAGATTCGATGGAGAAATCAAAAGATTTACAGACAAGCAAAAGCTAAGAGAATTCAGCACCACCAAACCAGCTCTACAACAAATGCTAAAGGAACTTCTCTAAGTGGGAAACACAAGAGAAGAAAAGGACCTACAAAAACAAACCCAAAACAATTAAGAAAATGGTAACAGGAACATACATATCGATAATTACCTTAAACGTGAATGGAGTAGATGCTCCAACCAAAAGACACAGGCTCGCTGAATGGATATACAAACAAGACCCATATATATGCTGTCTACAAGAGACCCACTTCAGACCTAGGGACACATACAGACTGAAAGTGAGGGGATGGAAATAGATATCCGATGCAAATGGAAATCAAAAGAAAGCTGGAGTAGCAATAGTCATATCAGATAAAATAGACTTTACAATAAAGAATGTTACAAGAGACAAGGAAGGACACTACATAATGATCAAGGGATCAATCCAAGAAGAAGATATGACAATTATAAATATATATGTACCCAACATAGGAGCACCTCAATACATAAGGCAACTGCTAACAGCTATAAAAGAGGAAATCGACAGTAACACAATAATAGTGGGAGACTTTTAATACCTCACTTACACCAACGGACAGATCATCCAAACAGAAAATTAATAAGGAAACACAAGCTTTAAATGACACAATACACCACATAGATTTAATTGATATTTATAGGACATTCCATCCAAAAACAGCAGATTACACTTTCTTCTCCAAGTGTACACGGAACACTCTCCAGGATAGATCACATCTTTGGTCACAAATCAAGCCTTGGTAAATTTAAGAAAATTGGAATCATATCAAGCATCTTTTCCGACCACAATGCTATGAGATTAGAAATCAATTACAGGGAAAAAACCGTAAAAAACACAAACACATGGAGGCTAAACAATACATTACTAAATAACCAAGAAATCACTGAAGAAATCAAAGAGGAAATAAAAAAATACCTAGAGACAAATTACAACGAAAACACGACGATCCAAAACCTATGGGATGCAGCAAAAGCAGTTCTAAGAGGGAAGTTTATAGCAATACAAGCCTACCTCAAGAAACAAGAAAAATCTCAAATAAACAATCTAACCTTACACCTAAAGGAACTAGAGAAGGAAGAACAAACAAAACCCAAAGTTAGTAGAAGGAAAGAAATCATAAAGATCAGAGCAGAAATAAATGAAATAGAAACAAGAAAAAAAAAACAAGAGCAAAGATCAATAAAAGTAAAAGCTGGTTCTTTGAGAAGATAAACAAAATTGATAAACCTTTAGCCAGGCTCATCAAGAAAAAGAAGGAGAGGACTCAAATCAATAAAAGTAGAAATGAAAGAGGAGAAGTTACAATGGACACCACAGAAATACAAAGCATCCTAAGAGACTACTACAAGCAACTCTATGCCAATAAAATGGACAACCTGGAAGAAATGGACAAATTCTTAGAAAGGTATAACCTTCCAAGACTGAACCAGGAAGAAATAGAAAATATGAACAGACCAATCACAAGTAATGAAATTGAAACTGTGATTAAAAATCTTCCAACAAACAAAAGTCTAGGACCAGATGGCTTCACAGGTGAATTCTATCAAACATTTAGAGAAGAGCTAACACCCATCCTTCTCAAACTCTTCCCAAAAATTGCAGAGGAAGGAACACTTCCAAACTCATGCTATGAGGCCACCATCACCCTGATACCAAAACCAGACAAAGATACTACAAAAAAAGAAAATTACAGACCAATATCACTGATGAATATAGATGCAAAAATCCTCAACAAAATATTACCAAACAGAATCCAGCAACACATTAAAAGGATCATACACCATGATCAAGTGGGATTTATCCCAAGGATGCAAGGATTCTTCAATATACGCAAATCAATGTGATACACCATATGAACAAATTGAAGAAGAAAAACCATATGATCATCTCAATAGATGCAGAAAAAGCTTTTGACAAAATTCAACACCCATTTATGATAAAAACTCTCCAGAAAGTGGGCATAGAGGGAACCTACCTCAACATAATAAAGGCCATATATGACAAACCCACAGCAAACATCATTCTCAATGGTGAAAAACTGTAAGCATTTCCTCTAAGATCAGGAACAAGACAAGGATGTCCACTCTCGCCACTATTATTCAACATAGTTTTGGAAGTCCTAGCCACGGCAATCAGAGAAGAAAAAGAAATAAACGGAATACAAATTGGAAAAGAAGAAGTAAAACTGTCACTCTTTGCAGATGACATTATACTATACATAGAGAATCCTAAAGATGCCACCAGAAAACTACTAGAGCTAATCAATGAATTTGGTAAAGTTGCAGGATGCAAAATTAATGCACAAAAATCTCTTGCATTCCTATACACTAACAATGAAAGATCAGAAGGAGAAATTAAGGAAACAATCCCATTCACGATGGCAACAAAAAGAATAAAATACCTAGGAATAAACCTACGTAGGGAGACAAAAGACCTGTATGCAGAAAACTATAAGACACTGATGAAAGAAGTCAAAGATGACACAAACAGATGGAGAGATATACCATGTTCTTGGATTGGAAGAATCAGTATTGTGAAAATGACTATACTACCCAAAGCAATCTACAGATTCAGTGCAATCCCTATCAAATTACAAGTGGCATTTTTTACAGAACTAGAACAAAAAATCTTAAAATTTTTATGGAGACACAAAAGACCCCAAACAGCCAAAGCAATCTTGAGGGAAAAAAAATGGAGCTGGAGGAATCAGACTCCCTGACTTCAGACTATACTACAAAGCTACAGTAATCAAGACAGTATGGTACTGGCACAAAAAGAGAAATATAGATCAATGGAACAGGGTAGAACACCCAGAGATAAACCCACACACCTATGGTCAACTATCTATGACAAAGGAGGCAAGGATATACAATGGAGAAAAGACAACCTCTTCAGTAAGTGCTGCTGGGGAAACTGGACAGCTACATGTAAAAGAATGAAATTAGAACACTCCCTAACACCATACACAAAAATACACTCAAAATGGATTAGAGACCTAAATGTAAGACTGGACACTATAAAACTCTTAGAGGAAAACATAGGAAGAACACTCTTCAACATAAATCACAGCAAGATCTTTTTTGACTCACCTCCTAGAGCAATGGAAATAAAAACAAAAATAAGGGCTTCCCTGGTGGTGCAGTGGTTAAGAATCTGCCTCCCAATGCAGGAGACACGGGTTTGAGCCCTGGTCCGGGAAGATCCCACATGCCGCAGAACAACTAAGCCTGCACGCCACAACTACTGAGCCCGTGTGCCAGAACTACTGAAGCCCATATGCCTAGAGCCAGTGCTGCCAACTAGAGAAGCCACCACAATGAGAAGCCTGCACACCACAACGAAAAGTAGCCCCCGCTCGTTGCAACCAGAGAAAAGCCCATGTGCAGCAACGAAGACCCAACGCAGCCAAAAATAAAATAAATAAAATAAAATAACTTTATTAAAAAATAATAGTAATAAAAAATAAATAAACAAATGAGACCTAATGAAACTTCAAAGCTTTTGCAAAGCAAAGGAAACTATAAACAAGACGAAAAGACAACCCTCAGAATGGGAGAAAATACTTGCAAACGAATCAACAGACAAAGGATTAATCTCCAAAATATATAAACAGCTCATGCAGCTCAATATTAAAAAAACAAAAAACCCAATCCAAAAATGGGCAGAAGACCTAAATAGACATTTCTCCAAAGAAGACATACAGAGGGCCAAGAAGCACATGAAAAGCTGCTCAGCATCACTAATTATTAGAGAAATGCAAATCAAAACTACAATGAGGTATCACCTCACACCAGTCAGAATGGGCATCATCAGATAATCTACAAACAACAAGTGTTGGAGAGGGTGTAGAGAAAAGGGAATCCTCTTGCACCGTTGGTGGGAATGTAAATTGATACAGTCACTATGGAGAACAGTATGGAGGTTTCTTAAAAAACTAAAAATACAACTACCATATGACCCAGCAATCCCACTACTGGGCATATACCCAGAGAAAACCATAATTCAAAAAGACACATGCACCCTAATGTTCATTGCAGCACTATTTACAATAGCCAGGTCATGGAAGCAACCTAAATGCCTGTCGACAGACGAATGGATAAAGAAGTTGTGGTACATATATACAATGGAATATTACTCAGCCATAAAAAGGAACGAAATTGGGTCATCTGTAGAGACGTGGATGGATCTAGAGACTGTCATACAGAGTGAAGTAAGTCAGAAAGAGAAAAACAAATATTGTATATTAACGCATATATGTGGAACCTAGAAAAATGGTACAGATGAACTGGTTTGCAGGGCAGAAATAGAGACACAGATGTAGAGACCAAACGTATGGACACCAAGGTGGGTAAGTGGTGGGGTGGTGGTGGTGGTGTGATGAATTGGGCGATTGGGATTGACATGTATACACTAATATGTATAAAATGGATAACTAATGAGACCCTGCTGTATAAAAAATAAATAAAATCAAAAATTAAAAAAAAAGAATAGACAAATTGAATAGGCCTACATTTATTAAATAAATTAAATCAATAATTAATAGCTTGTGAAACAGAAAGCACCAGGTCCAGATGTGTTCACTGATGAATTCTAACACACATTTAAGAAAGAAATTATACTAACTTTCTACAATATCTTCCAGAAAATAGAACAAGAGGGAAAACTTCCTAACTCATTCTGTGAGGCCAGCATGGCCCTAATACCAAAACCAGACAAAGACATTGCCAGAAGGGTACAGAACTATTTCTCATGAACATAGATGCAAATACTCTCAACAAAATATTAGCAAATCTAATCCAACAAAACTTCTTTCTAAAGATCATTAATACAATCCACTTCAGAGTAAGGATTAGAGAAAGGAGACTAAATACATAAAACATTAATCTTTTTATGTGTTTCCTGGGTGCTTCAATAACATTGTAATCTGATTAAGTCCAGGGTTTATTGCATTAAGAGTTATAGTTAATTCCATGTTAACCCATTCAACCCAGGATGGACCATGAGTAGTACTTTTTTTTTTTTTCAATCCTGGGCGCAGACCACAGTACCCGGAATTATAATAGATGTCTACTATGTTTGATTAACACATGATCAAACAGAGATCTCTTCAGAGAATTTGAAGATCCTAATCAAAGTAGGGGCACTCCCATCTGGATTGCATCCTTGGAATAATATGTCCAGCCACAGAGCCAGCCTGCAAAATGGGAGTGCTTCAGGCATTTATTCAATTTATTTCATTAGCCCTTAAATTACAGCCAACATTTGGGTCAAGTGTTGAGTATAGTTCCCTGTGCTATACAGTAGTTTGTTGTTATCTATTTTACAAATGGTAGTGTGTATATTTTAATCCCAAACTCCTAATTTATCCCTCCCTCTGCTTCCCCTTTCGTAACTACAAGTTTGTTTTCTATGTCTGTGAGCCTATTTTGTTTTGGAAATAAGTTCATTGGTATCATTTTTTTTTTTTTAGATTCCACATATAAGCAATATTGTATGATATTTATCTTTGTCTGGCTTACTTCACTTAGTATGATAATCTCTAGGTCAAATCATGTTGCTGCAAATGGCATTATTTCATTCTTTTTTATGTCTTAGTAGTATTCCATTGTGTATACATATCCCATCTTCTTTATCCATTCATCTGTGCATGAACACCTAAGTTGCTTCCATGTCTTGGCTATTATAATAGTGCTGCTATGAATGTTGGGGTACATGTATCTTTTTTTTTTTTTTAATGCTATTCTTGTCTGCTTACATTCTTTTTATTTATGTATGTATGTATGTATGTATGTATGGCTGTGTTGGGTCTTTGTTTCCGTGCGAGGGCTTTCTCTAGTTGCGGCAAGCGGGGCCCACTCTTTATCGCGGTGCGCGGGCCTCTCACTGTCGCGGCCTCTCTTGTTGCAGAGCACAGACTCCAGACGCGCAGGCTCAGTAGTTGTGGCTCACGGGCCGAGTTGCTCCGCGGCATGTGGGATCCTCCCAGACCAGGGCTCGAACCCGCGTCACCTGCATTGGAAGGCAGACTCTCAACCACTGCGCCACCAGGGAAGCCCAAGGGGTACATGTATCTTTTCCAATTATGACAACCACCATTTTAAAACCTAACATATGCTTAACTGTATCAAAGTGTTGTTCACACAGCAATGGTGAATACTATTGTCAACCTTTTGTTTCAAATTTTTAATGACTGTATTGGGTCCGGCTGTTAAACGTGACTGCGCTTTCCGCGCCCCTGAGATACGGGTCCCAGGAGCGGGTGTGTAGCCGGAAAGAACAGAGAGCGCCGGACAGCCCGCAACGGAGAAGGACAAGGCCCGCGCAGGAACTCACTCAAGCGCGCACGCAGGGTGGAGGGATCGCAGGATGCAGGGAGTGCAGGATGGAGGCAGCCCATTGGATCAGCCCCGCTCACAGCGCCGCGTCCGCCAATAGGCAGCGGCCTGGGCGGGGCGTCGGCGCGCGGGCGCCTTGAGCAGCGGCTGCGTGGCTGCCCTCGTGGACCAGCCTTCGACGGCATCTCGAGTGTGCAGGGCCTGCCGGAAGACGTCGGAGGCGCCGGATCCTGTTCGCGGAGCCATGTCTCGGCCGGAAGCTGGCGCCAACGCCTCCTCCTGGGTCGTTGCTTCTCGGAGGAGCGCGGCGCTGCGTCGGGCTCCGGAAAGGAGGCCGGAGAAGGAGCCGAGCCAAGGCGGTCGCGGAGGCCAGAAGGCCGGCGGAGGTGGCGGCTGGAGGGGCCCCTCCGGCGTCCAGCAGCCCGTGGGCGCTGGTTTCCGGGAGCCGCCGCTCTCCTTCAAGCTGAAGAACGACTGGGTGGGCGCGGTGATAGGTGAGAGCGGAGGGCCTGCGCGGGCGGGCCGGGGTGGGTGAGGCGAGGCGGGGCCTGTGGCATCCCCGCCCCGCCCGCCTCGCCTCCAATCAGCGGCCACTGGGGCGGCTCGGGTCCCCACCCGACCTGTCTGATACGCTTTGGTGCTAGAGTGATGGCGTTTAATGCATCTCTGTATAGTTTATAGAGACGATGTTTTGGGAGCGCCAACTCTCAGACTTATGAAATCTTTGGGATGAAAGGTCAGAGCTTTGGCAGCTTACCCCAAAATGAACAACAAAGGAGTCAGTCCGTTTGAGCACCGGGGAGAGCCATTAACCCAAGATAAGAAAGCGTAGGATATTAAAGGGCTGCTCGGAACATTAGCCATACCTTGCACTTAGTTTCTGTAACTTGAATATGATTAATCTGCCGAAAAAAGTGTTCTTTTTCTTAGTATAGCGTGAGTCTTACAAATTCGTTTTTGAAAAACATTTGGAAATGACTGGAATTAAGGTTTGCCCCCCCTTTTAAAATTGTGGTAAACAACATACATTTACAGTATTGCTGACCCTAAGAACAACGTTGTGTAGTAGATCTGCAGGAGGTTTTCATCTTGCACGACTGAATCTACCTCTCAACAACTCATTTCCCCATTCCCCCATCCCTGGCAGCCACCAGACACCTCATAGAAGTGGAATCTGCAGGTTTTTGTGATTGGCTCATCTCAGTGTAATGTCCTCAGGGTTTATATGTGTTGTCACAAATGGCAGGATTTCCTTTTAAGGCTGAAAACTTGCCTTGTGTGCATATGCCACATTTTTTTCATCCAGTCGTCTGTTGACAGATATTTAGGTGATTTCCACCTCTTAGCTATCGTGAATAATGATGAATATGGGAATGCAGATATCTTTCTGAGATCCTAGTTTCAATTCTTGTGTATAAGTTCCCAGAAGTGGGATTGCTGGATCACATGGTAGTTCTATTTTTAGTTTTTAAAGGACTCTGCATACTGTTTCCATAGTGACCGCACCAATTTACATTCCCACTCACAGTGCATAAGGGTTCCCTTTCTCCACATCCTTGCCAACTTGTTATCCCTTGTCTTTTTTTTTTTAAATAAATTTATTTATTTATTTGTTTTTATTTTTGGCTGTATTGGGTCTTCGTTGCTGTGCCCGGGCTTTCTCTAATTGTGGTGAGTGGGGACTACTCTTCGTTGCGGTGCGTGGGCTTCTCATTGTCATGTGTGGGCTCTAGAGCGCAGGCTCAGTAGTTGTGGTGCACGGGCTTAGTTGCTCCGCAGCATGTGGGATCTTCCCGGACCAGGGCTCGAGCCCATGTTCCCTGCATTGGCAGGCGGATTCTTAACCACTGCGCCACTAGGGAAGCCCCATATTCCTTGTCTTTTTGATAAGAGCCATTCTAACAGGTGATATCTCATTGTGGTTTTGATTTGCATATCTCTGATGATTTCATCATCTTTTCATATACACCTGTTGGTCATAATTATGTCTTCGAAGAAAGGTCTATTCAAGACCTTTGGCCAGTTTTTAATTGGACTTTTTTGGTTGAGTTGTGTGTAAGGGTTCCAATTTCTTCACATCCTTGCCAACACTTTGGATCCAATTAGTCTTTCCTTGGGCTGATGGTGAATCCTTAGTATCTACCTCTGGGAAAGGAACCTCCTACCACCCACCACAATTTGGAATAGAAAGCGCCTGCTTCCCTTTTTCCAAACTGAAAGTGATTACTGGACCCTAGGAGCCTTTGTTTGGATGATCTGGGAAGAACTAGAGAAGGCTTTGAGCAAAGTCGGTAGTGGGTAGTGGGTTCCCCATAATTGATTTCAATTTTTTAAAAAAAACCCTTTATTTTTAAAAACAGGGCGTGGTGGGTCAAAAATAAAAGAGATCCAGAGCTCAACATACACCAAAATACAGGTAAATTATTTGGGTTCTTAAATCCTTAAAGAGGATGAACTATGGTTCATTCCTAACTCTAATTTCTCTTCAATTATTAACATACTGTTGTAACTTAGAGAAGTTGCCAAAGCTCTTCATACTTCTTTTTAAGAACTCACCTAAGCTGTAGTCCATTCATTATATCTTAGATGCTGATTGATAGCAATCCTGTATTTCCTTTACACTTTTATTCTATTTGAGGTTGAGTGCGGTGGGGGGGACGGTGAAGGGACTTATCTCACCTATTTTCCCCCTTGTATCTAGATAATAAAAGGGTACCCTGAAGCAGAAGTAAGAATTTTTGGCACCAAGGCAATGCAGAGCAAAGCGAAAACAGTGATAGATAATCTTGTTCAAAAACAAGAAGACTACAAAACAGAACCCAAAGTTGGTAAGTAATTTTTGCCCACTAAAGCCCTGTAAAATTTTAAATGTTTTATTCAGTGTTATAAGCCATATTATAGCTGCTTTTCCTGATAACAAATCTTTGGCTTGCCATCATTAAATCTAGTCTGTTATAGAATTTTTTTCTATGAAATCCAGGATACTTTTCCTCAAACTAAGACACTTAATATCTGCTGTTAAGCCTGGCAGTTTTACTTTTGAGTAAAAACAAAATAACCTTTTAATACACTTCACTATTGATGGTACAGCAAGGATTAGTCCTGGCCTCCTGTCTATGGTCCCTTCCCTGGAATGTGACTGACTTTGAAAACTGCCTAATTATTTGATATTTAAAAAAATCTCAGATCTACTTGGACTAGAGAAAAAGCCATTATTGAACTATTTCCAGAAGCAACAAGGAGAAGAGTCTTCCGTCCAGATGGCAGCATTGCCTCTTAGTGTTTCTTGGGAAAGAACCTCTAAAAAGCCTCTAAGACACTGCTCTTCTGTTTACCTGGGGTAATATCTGCCACACAGAATTATCGTAATGATAAGTGATGTGTTATTTATTATCAGACACTAAGTCTCTCATGCTTTTTAACTGCTCCAGTAATTTTTTTTTGCATTTCAGAAATCTGAAGTAAATAACTGGCAAACCGTGACCGGAATGGTCATGGCACTGTTGTACTAAATTCCTAAATTTAATGTTTCAAGCATTATTATTGTTGGGTTATTAAAACAGAAAATAGTAAAATTGTTTTGGATTTTATACTGGTAGGATTTGTTTGGAAACTAATTTGGAATATTTTTAACAGATGTTGCTGTTGTCCAACCTTCGGATGGAAAAGATGCAAGGAAAGATGTTTCAGGAAATCAGAAATTGGTTGATTGGGATAAGTTCCGAGAAGATATTTTGAAATGCAACAAAAAAAAGTGGGCAGGTTAGTGCTGGATCCCAACACTTACATGTGGTATTGTTGTTCCTAGTAATTGAGGTTTTTAACCTCTATAAAAAATGTGTTGCTCTTAGTAATGAAATCTATAAGCAAAATGACAGTAGAATTTGAAATGCTGCAGTTAGTCTCTAGGACATGATATTTCTATGTCTGTGTTGCGGTTTACATTACAAATGGAAAGTTAAAACTTATTTATACCTTGTCTTATTTGAGGTAACTCGCTGCACAAGTTTAATAAAAATAGAAAATTGGGCCAAAAGGGAAATGAAGTGAGTAAACATGCCAACCAGGAGTTAACATTTTGCTATGACTGAGCAAAAATTGATCTTGGAGTGTCCTGGCCAAGAAGGGCAAAATAAAAAGGGAAAAACATTTAATAAGATCGTACAGTTCTTGAAGAAATGGGTTTTTTTACTTCTCACTTGGAATTATATATGGAGTATAATGTTCTTACATTATTCACTGAATTTCAGAGTAAATTCAGGCATGAATTTGATCAGAATGAGGCAGTGGGACAACATCATTTATTTAAAGTGAAACAGTGAACACTACCATGTGACAAATATTAACAAGGGTTCCTTCCACTCCGGTGGCCAGCCTGTCCCATGCAATCTCAACAGCGTGTGTTGGGAGATTTGGGTGGAGGTGGGAAGCAGAAAAAGGATTTAAGTTTGGTGGAAGTATGATAAGCATTTAAAAAAGAAAACAAAGTAGCTTCAAAGTAGAGGATAGACTAAGGATAAATATTTTATTCCTAAACAGTAATGGGATGGACCCTCAAAGAAAAGAAAGTTAGCTTACTATGAGAGAAGATTCATCAGTTGTGATGTCTGTGTGTCTTGTGAAGCATGGTTTATTTTATATTTAATTATTAAAGATCTCTTTCTTGGGTGAAAAATGTAATTGAAAGACAAAGCAAAAATGGAGATCTCTGAGAGGCTGGCAAAAGCTTTGCTGGCAAAGTGTGGGACAGCTGTCTAGAGCTATATCTGTGCAAGGTGAACCTGATACATATTTTAGTTTGATTTCTGTTGCTTTGAATAAATGTCAATGAAATGTAAATGCTCATTAATCATCCAAGTTAAAATTTTGGGTTTTGTCCCAGGTTTACCTCCAATTAAGAAAAACTTTTACGTGGAGTCAGAAACAACAAGTTCAATGTCACAAGACCAAGCAGACAATTGGAGGTGAATAGTTTTACTACTTTTTATTGAGTATTTGTAGAGTTATGCTGGTAAATGAACCCATGAGGAAAAGATTTGAAATGATTGCATTTGAAACTGTAGCTTCCTATTCAAAAGAAAACTTGGTTGCACCCTACATCATATACGTTAGAGCATTGCTATCCAATAAAACTTCTGGCGAAGAGGGGAAATGGGCTATATTTGTGTCTAGATCTAGAGTAGTTACTATCCATATGTGGCTATTAAACACTTAAAATGTAGCTAATATAATTGAGGAACTGAATTTGAAATTTTAAATTTAAAGAGACACGTGGTTAGTGCCTGCTGTATTAGCAGTTTTTGAGAATTATTTCAACAAGTGTTGAAAATCATGAGAAATTGATCTGATATCTGAATATTAGACAAATTTCTTACTCTTTGGTCCTTATTATCTGGAATTATAGGTCCTAATGGCAACATTTTTTCTATTAATATCTGTTCTAAAACTAAGAGAGTATGGTATAGCAGACAGAGCAGTTATTCTAGGACTGGGGTAGGGCCCTGAGCGTGGACAAGTGACTAAAGATCACCTGTCGAATGAGAATAATTCCCACTTCAAAGTATTGTTGAGGATTAATTAAGGAAATGTGTGTGAAACATTATAGGCCCTCAGGCGTTTGCCAAATCTGACTTTGATTCATGAAGCATATAATTTTCAGGCTCTATTCTTTTTTTTAAAGTATTTGTTTATTTATTTATTTATGGCTGTGTTGGGTCTTCGTTTCTGTGCGAGGGCTTTCTCTAGTTGTGGTAAGCGGGGGCCACTCTTCATCACGGTGCGCGGGCCTCTCACTATTGCGGCCTCTCTTGCTGCAGAGCACAGGCTCCAGACGCGCAGGCTCAGTAATTGTGGCTCACGGGCCCAGCTGCTCCGCGGCACGTGGGATCTTCCCAGACCAGGACTCGAACCCGTGTCCCCTGCATTGTCAGGCTCTATTCTTAACCTTTCCATGAAATTTTCATTGGCCCATTCATGCATACAGTGTAATTTTTTTCCTTCTTTGGAACTATTCTGGTAAAAAAAAGATGGGCTTGCTTCTATTTCTTATTATGTTTTACTGTACCTTAACCAGCAGTCTAATTTTAATCAGTTGCAGTTGAATTTCTAGATATGACATGAACTAATGTTGGAAAAAATTTCTTGCTTGGGGAGTAAAGTGACCAAAGCCACTAATCCTTGTTCTATTTTTCCTTAAAGGAGGGAAAATTATAATATAATGTGTGATGACTTGAAAGGTGGTGAGAAACGTCCTCTTCCCAACCCTGTTGGTAATTTTGAGGATGCATTTCACTGTTATCCTGAAGTTATGAGAAACCTTCAAAAGGCAGGTTTTCAAAGGCCAACACCAATTCAGGTATGCTTTCTTTAATTCTAACATTTCATCGACTTTCCCCCCTCAATTTCTGGTCGTTAGAAGTTATAACACCAGGGAGCAGCTGTCTCTTATGAGTGTCCCCCCAGCACCTCCACCGCTGCCTAGCACTCAAAATGCTGAGAAGTTTGGGGCTGGGAGAGGAGGAAGGAACACTTGACAGAAAGCAATGCACTTTTTATTTTAATATTTCTCATTCTGTTTCAGTCACAGGCATGGCCAATCATTCTGCAAGGAGTAGATCTTATAGGAGTAGCTCAGACTGGAACGGGGAAGACATTGTCCTACTTAATGCCTGGATTTATTCATATTGACTCACAACCTCTGTAAGAATTACTACATCTGGGTTCTCTTTAGGGGTTTAACAGATATGGATTCCAAAAATGCAATGCAAGTTTCTTCGATTGCCTTGGTCGAAAGGTAATGCCTAGTTTCGGGCAAATGCACTTGTGCTGTTCTGTTGAGCTATAAATGGACAAAACATTTTTAGGAAGCAATAGGTAGTATCCACCGAAAGTCTTAATAGTGAAACACTGGAAACAAATTGTTTAAATTACCGTGTCCAGTACAATTCTGTGAGAATGTCTGACACAGGAAAGCTCTGGCCCTGTTCAATGAAAAGGCTGGTGTCTGGACCCTAGGATTTTTTTGTTAGGCTGTTTTTCTTTATTTCTCCACTTTTTATGTGTGGTGCTTGTTTGTGGCTTTGACAATCATTGCTGCCTTTTTTTTTTTTTTTTTTTTTTTTTTTGGCCATACCTCGAGGCTTATGGGATCTTAGTTCCCTGACCAGGGATTGAACCCAGGCCCTCAGCAGATGAAAGCTCGGAGTCCTAACCAGTGGACCGCCAGGGAATTCCCTCATTGCAGGCACTGAATGAAGGTCCTGTATATCTGAGATGGGTACTTTACTAACGTGTTTTCTCTCCAAAGAGCCAGGAATGGGCCGGGCATGTTAGTCCTCACCCCGACTCGAGAGCTAGCTCTGCAAGTGGAAGCTGAGTGCCGTAAATATTCATATAAAGGTCTTAAAAGGTGAGTCTTTTCTTTGACCATTCCTGCATCAGCATTCTAACCATCTGTAGCTGTAGACATCCTCCCCATTATTTTCACACATCCTGAGAAGCTGATTGGCTCAGCGTGGGTCAGGCTTACTTACCCCTGATCCAAATCGACCGTAACCTGGGTGGTGGGGTCAGATAACAAGGATGCGACCGTGGCTGTCGTAGGACACGTCCCTGTGGGTTGGTGGTTGTGGATGGTTCTCAGAAAGGGGCCAAAACTGTACTACCTGAGACTTTGGATTTATGTACTTTTTATTTTATACCCAAAATGCCTAGGTTGGTTGGGATTTTGAATTGTGATGGGATATTCCCCACGTGAACATGAACCTCTGTATTTTTTTTTTTTAAGCGTTTGTATATATGGTGGTGGCGATAGAGATGGACAAATAAAAGACTTAGCGAAAGGTGTCGATATCATTATTGCCACTCCCGGAAGACTCCACGATCTACAAATGAATAACTTTGTGTACCTGAAGAGCGTAACCTACCTGGTAATCGTGGAGCAGGGGTTCGGGGTCCTGGGAGGAAGAACTGAACTCTGCATCAAACCCTTTAGAATGGCTGTCCATTTCATAATGGTTTTAAATCTTAGGAATGTTGCTCATTCCCTCTAGTTTGTTAAAATACAGATTTTAAGATCATTCCATTTTAGTATTATATAAATATTTTAAAATGTAGGTAAGTACAAAAGAATTCCACATGAATATTTTAGACACTTAAATTGCTTTTTCATTAAATAGATTTAGAAACTGTTAGTTGGCAAACTTAAATCAATCTGTGTTGCAACTACAGATAGCTTAGGTAATGGAGGAAATGAAAAAATTACCTTAGCATTCATAAAGGCAGAGCATATATATTAGCTACCTTCCATACCTAATCTAGCCATCTTTTTTTTTTTTTTGGCCGTACTGCACGGCTCGTGGGATCTTAGTTCCCTGACCAGGGATGGAACCTGGGCCCTCAGCAGTGAAAGCGCGGAGTCCTAACCGCTGGACCACCAGGGAATTCTCCTAAGCTAACCATTTTTAATGCAGGTATTAGATGAAGCTGACAAGATGCTGGATATGGGATTTGAACCCCAGATAATGAAGATTTTATTAGATGTACGCCCAGACAGGCAGACAGTCATGACAAGGTAGGTATATGTTTAATTTGCTAGTCTGCAAAGTAGAAATCAGTGGAACCAAATCCATTTGATTTTAGAGCCTTTCTTAAAAGTATTTTGAGATCCTTTGGTGAAAGATATGTCATCACTTAGTATAGCAACTCAGTGTAACAGTTTAGCAATGACTGTTGGGTTTCCTGAATTAAAAATAAGATTTCTAGGGACTTCCCTGGTGGTACAGCAGTTAAGACTCCGCACTCCCAATGCAGGGGGCCCGGGTTCGATCCCTAGTCCGAGAACTAGATCCCACATGCTGCAATGAGGATCCCACGTGCCGCAACTAAGACCCGGCACAGCCTAAGTAAATAAATAAATGTTTGAAAAAGAATAAGATTTCTATAAAAAAATGCAGGGGAGACTGTACCACAGGGGGGTCTCAGATTGGAAAAAGTAATCACCTGTCCAGAATACTTTTTGGCGAAGATAAAGCTGAGGCAGCAGAAGAGTATGTGATTGGGGAAGTAGACTAAATTTATTCATTTTGTTTTCTTACTAAACTTCCCATCTTTGTAATTAGTGTGAAAGTACAGAAGGTGGTGACTTTCATAATATATGGTTGAAGAAACATCTGAATGTACATATCCAATCATTGGTACAGTTAAAATGTTTTTATTTGGCATGAGCATTTGGTTTTGCCTGCTGACAATGTATGAAAAATACTGGGGTTTTTTGCCTTATTTATAAAGGCCGAGAGAACTAATCTAACACCTGAATTCCTTGTACCTTTTCATAGATTAGAAAGGTATAGCTCTTCTTCACCTTTTGTTTACAAACCTATTAAACTTTTTTAAAGGTTTAATCTAGTAGCTTTATTGAGCAGTTCATTGTGAAGCAAATGTTTTCTGTGAAATTGGCCTCATTAAAAAGTACTAAGTTTGTCTTTCATGAGTAATTTGGTTCATAGCATTCTTAGGGAAATTTAGTAATGTTTGCTTTATAATACATTTTTAATGTTTGTGTATTACGTTTTATCTCCAGTGCAACGTGGCCATGTGCTGTCCGTAGACTTGCACAATCTTATTTGAAAGAGCCCATGATTGTGTATGTTGGTACTTTGGATCTAGCTGTAAGCTTGTTTTTAATTACTATTTATATCTTATTAATTATGGAAATGTTTTGCCATTGTAAAGCTCTCTGGCCTTTCACTTCATAATTGAGATTGGCCTTTCAACTAATCATTAATGAAAATTGACGTTTTACTTAAATCACTGGTAATTAATAATGGGTCATTGCCCTAGGCTCATTTCATGAGATTTCACGAAAGACAGGATAAATGCTTCAGAATCTATTTCATCTCTGGGTCAATAAAATGGTACCAGCGATACTTTGAAATTTTGTGTTGTCTAAATACTTATTGAATGGAAACTCTTTGGGTCATCAGCTGAACATCTTCATTGCAAAGGCTATATCCAAATTCACGGCGATAGTTTTGTAAGCTTGGCCTCAAACCGTGGTTATTCCTTTTCCAACAATAGTAACTGGCTGCTTTCAACACACTGCCACGTATTCAAGAGTTCCCAACTTAGCGTGGGTGACTCACTGGTAAAAAGTGAAAGACTGAGCCATAAATCCTTGAGTAGGAACCAGTGATTTTGCAAGGACCTGCCATTTTTCCTGCTAGCAGTTTATGAGAACATTTAACCAATGATAGAAATAAGATGGATTTCAAGCCAATATATGGGGTTTGCCCATTAATATTGATGAACTATGATCTCTGAGTCCTTTAGGCTGTAAGTACCGTGAAGCAAAATATAATTGTCACCACAGAAGACGAGAAACGATCGCTTATCCAAACTTTCATCGAGAGCATGTCTCCCAAAGACAAAGTCATAATATTTGTTAGCCGGAAAGCTGTGTGAGTATATTTTTTACATTCAAATCATCAGTCATGGTTTGTTTTGGCATTGTTTCTATGTGTATATGCATTTCAAATGGGGGGGGGGGGTTGGTGTATGTCTTACAATATGCACATTACTTCAGACTCTTGCCAGTGGAAGTAACAGTATGAATTGATGGTGGTATGAGACTAAGCACTTAGACCCCTGACTTTATCTTTTGCTTCAGGGCTGATCATTTATCAAGTGACCTGTGTATCCAGCATATATCAGTAGAGTCTCTGCATGGCAACAGAGAACAGAGTGATCGAGAGAGAGCATTAAAAAACTTTAAAACAGGTACATTTATACAAGTAGTATTGCAGTTTAAAAGTGTCCAGTGCCTGGACTTGCTTGAGTGATGGCACCTTTTCATGGAACCCATGTCTAAGATCTGCCTTCAGCTTGCAGATCCCAGAACGATACTTGTTCTAAATATTAATCAGATTCTCAGAACTATCTCAAGCTAATGTTTAAAACCTGGATATCAAGGCAGTAATTTGCAGTGAGGGTGTTGTCTTAATTTACTTGAGAGGCATATATCTTTGCCATGGTTCATGGACCCTTTGAATTTTGGAATCTATTGTGTTGTAACTTGCCAGCAGTTAAAAAAGGCTAAGTAACCCTTTCCCATCTTCACTGTCTTTAAAAGAGTTTTAATATTAAAAGCAAGGATAGTTCACCTGATCAGATATTAGGGGACAGATATGTCTTGGGTTGGTTTGTACCAGCATGTGTCTGTATTCTTTTGGCTTTACTCTTTAGGGAAAGTGCGAATACTGATTGCTACCGATTTAGCATCTCGTGGTCTTGATGTCCATGATGTCACACATGTCTATAATTACGATTTTCCCCGGAACATCGAAGAATATGTGCACAGAGTAGGGCGCACCGGGAGAGCAGGGTAAGTCAGTCCATCCAACCTGGCTCCCCATTCTCTTCACAAAAAGGACGTTTTTCCCCTCTGAGAGCACTATCATAAAATCCCCATAACATGCTGTTTAAACAACTGCAGATTAGGTTCCAAATTGCTGTTTGAACGGCTAAATCTTTTTTTTTTTTTAACTTATTTCTTTATTTTTGGCTGTGTTGGGTCTTCGTTTCTGTGCGAGGGCTTTCTCTAGTTGCGGCAAGCGGGGGCCACTCTTCATCGCGGTGCGCGGGCCTCTCACTATCGTGGCCTCTCTTGTTGCGGAGCACAGGCTCCAGACGCGCAGGCTCAGTAGTTGTGGCTCACGGGCCCAGTTGCTCCGCGGCACTTGGGATCTTCCCAGACCAGGGCTCGAACCCGTGTCCCCTGCATTAGCAGGCAGATTCTCAACCACTGCGCCACCAGGGAAGCCCTGAATGGCTAAATCTTTTTTTTTTTAATCGAAGTATAGTTGATTTACAATGTTGTGTTAATTACTGCTGTACAGCAAAGTGATTCAGTTATACATATATATGTATACATATATATATACATTCTATTTTTTTAATATTCTTTCCCATTATGGTTTATCATAGGATATTGAATATAGTTCCCTGTGCTATACAGTAGGACCTTATTGTTTATCCATTCTATATATCAAAGTTTACATCTGCTCACCCCAACTTCCCACTCCATCCCTCCCCCAACCCCTTCCCCATTGGCAACCACAGGCCTGTTCTCTATGTCCATGATTCTGTTTCTGTTTCATAGATAGGTTCATTTGTGTCATATTTTATTTATTTATTTATTTTTTATTTTTTAGATTTTTTTTTTTTTTTGATGTGGACCATTTTTAAAGTCTTTATTGAACTTGTTACAGTATTGCTTCTGTTTTGGTTTTTTGGCCGTGAGGCATGTGGGATCTTAGCTTCCCGACCCGGGATGGAAGGAACTCTCACCCCCTGTATTGGAAGGCAAAGTCCTAACCACTGGACCGCCAGGGAAGTCCCTTGTGTCCTATTTTAGATTCCACATATAAGTGATATCATATGATATTTGTCTTTCTCTGTCTGGCTTACTTCACTTAGTGTGATAATCTCTGGTGGCATCCATGTTGCTACAAACGGCATTATTTTGTTCTTTTTTATGGCTGAGTAGTATTCCACTGTGTATATGTACCACATCTTCTTTATATAAATGGCTAAATCTTTTTTTTAAATTAATTAATTAATTTTTTGGCTGCGTTGGGTCTTCGTTGCTGCGTGCAGGCTTTCTCTAGTTGCGGCGAGCGGGGGCTACTCTTCGTTGCGGTGCGCGGGCTTCTCATTGCGGTGGCTTCTCTTGTTGCGGAGCACAGGCTCTAGGTGCACGGGCTCAGTAGCTGTGGCTCGCAGGCTACAGAGCACAGGCTTAGTAGTTGTGGCGCATGGGCTTTGTTGTTCCGCGGCATGTGGGATCTTCCCGGACCAGGGCTCGAACCCGTGTCCCCTGCATTGGCAGGCGGATTCTTAACCACTGCGCCACCAGGGAAGTCCCTGAATGGCTAAATCTTAATGTATCATACGTAGTTGGGCTTGTGAAAGAGTTGAGGTTTTGCTGCTGCTGTTTTTGTTCTATTTTGCTAGCTGAATCGTGAATATAAATTATAAATCAAATTAAATTGACTTTTTTCCCCCTTGAAGGAGGACCGGGGTATCTGTTACCCTTATCACTAGAAATGATTGGAAGATTGCTGGTGAATTAATTAATATTCTGGAAAGAGCAAATCAGGTGAGAATATGCAACTCTGTTTTCTAAGGTTCAAATTTCACTTATTCCAAGTACTGGGGCTTTACTGCCTGTCAGGAAATACAGATATTAAACAAGTAATTAAGCGTGTTATGAGGGCTGTAGCATGGCAAAGATGAGCACTATAGTATATAAGTGGGGAACCTGGTCTAATAGGGGTGAACATCACTGGACCCTGCTGAGGAAGATCCCAGTGCGGTGGAGGTTGGAGAGAACAGAGGAAGCAGAGGACACACTCAGGCCCCGAGGTGAGAAAGTGACACCAGGCAAAGGCACCAGGAAGCAGCTGAAGGGCCACGCCGGCAGGAGGGCCGCGTACTTACTGACGGGGTTTTTAAGACTAGGCTGGTTTTTATACCTTGAAGATTCGGTGTTGCATATGCAGAGGGACACGTTCCATTCTGTTTGGAAGGTGTCATGTAATCAGTTGTGGAGATTCTCTGAAGATTGTAGAAAAGCTGTTACATAACGAGAATCGCCTCAATCCTAATAACACGTTTAATGGCTTCAGAGTGTCCCAGAGGATCTTGTGGTGATGGCTGAGAGATATAAAGCAAATAAACTGAAAAAAGAAATGGAAAATAAATGGGAAAGACCCCAAGGAAAACCCAAGAAGTTTTATTGTTAACGTCTATGTTGAAAAGTGGTACCAGCCTACTTAAAAGAGGTAAAATTTGAATAACATGGACTTTCAAACACCTGGTTTCCTTAACTAGGCTTTGTTAGTGTGTTTATTACAATCAGCATTATCTCTAAGAGTCATTAACATAATAAATGAGATCTTATTCTTTATCTGTTACCTAAATTCTAGTTAATATATCTTAGAAGTATTAATTCAGAGGTGAGAAAAAAACTTTTAAGTTGTACAGTCGTAAGAGTATAATGGAATATAATAGAACTGGTGGAGGTATAAATTGGTATAACCTTTTCTGAGCAATCAGGTGGTAATGTATCAATTGTAAATACATACACTTTTTGATCCAGCAATTCCTCTGGACATAAATGTCCAGTAGGGAGCCATATGAATAAACTATGGAGAAAATCATATCATATAAGGGCCTAATGCCTATGACATAGGAAACTCCTAACACTGAACAAAAACAACCTGATTAGAAAATGGGCCAAGGACTTGAATGGACATTTCTCCAAAGACATACAAATGTCCAACAAGTTAAAGATGCTCAGCTTCAGTGATCACTAGGGGATTCAAAGATCACCTCACCCCCATTAGAACGGCACAGTACATCAATTTATGGTTTTTCCTGCTTGTTTTTCAGAATTCAAGATTTTTTTTGAGACATATTTATTTAAGATACTGTGGAAGTATTGGAAGCATGCTGGCAGTATGAAGAGATGACTGATTCTTAAAATAATAGTGTTTAAAATGTAGAATTCAGTATTTTATACTTTAATAAGATCAAAAGTATTTAAACTTGAGTTGAAAATTTTTTTATCGATATTAAGGAATGTAGCATTAAAATTTCATTTTTTGCTATCTTTATGTTAAAGAAAGAAATAAAAGTAAATTTTGTCCCCTATAATGTTGCTGTGTTAAGGTCAATCTTTAAAGGGTTTCAAGCTTGTTCAGATGTTGTCATAGCAGTGAAAATGCTGTTAATACAATAAGTTTTTTTCTGTGATAAAAAGACAAGCTGATCCGTCTTTCTCAATAGCCCTTTAATTTTGTGTTTACCACATAGTGTTTTATTTGGTGGTACTTTTCTTACTACTTTATCTACTTTGAAATGAAACGGTAAAAGGATTTCATGGGGCCAAAATATGCAACTGCTGTTTGTTAAATTTTAGCCTAGCGCTCCAGGATCAAGTAAATCCTGGGTAAATTCATTTCCCCGAAAGCTTCTTTGACTAATCATGGTCCCCTACTTTCCCTTATACTTTTGTGTAGTTTTCTGTTCCCTACATGGTAATTACTTATACCATGTTATCGTCTGTCAGAAGTTGAATAGTACTGAGGAAATATGTTCATGATCCAAGAACCACAAACACCCACCAAAAAGGTGTATGTAATGAGAATAAATTTTTGTAATAAGTTTCATTACGTGAAAATGCATTAAAATTAGTGAAATACTAACATTAATTTGGGCTACTGACAGGTTTTCAGCGAAGGTGGGCTAGGCTAACAGCTAGGAGCCCATCTTTCCCTAAAAGTGCAGAATGAAACGTGAAAAGAATACACAGCGGGGACAAAAGACAGTCTCTTCAGTAAGTGGTGCTGGGAAAACCGGACATCTGGTTATAAAAGACCGCAATTAGAACACGCTGGGGAGTGTGGGGAGGGCAGCCCCGGGCCTGAGGGGCTCGGGATGCAGCCAGGGGCTGCAGGGACCGGTGGGCTGCTTGCTGCCGGTTCAAGGCCCGTCCCGCTGCTGCCCCGGGCTACGGCCAGAGCTGCTGCCTCCGGCCCATGGGCGTCACATCCTTCAGCAAGAGGGTCCAGAAGAGCACCTCGCAGAAGAAGGTCCAGCTGCACGTGGACAGGAGCCTCAGGTGAACACTCTCCGACGTTACAGAGGACGCTACAAACTGCAGAGCAGGCCAGGCTTCAGTAAGGCCCAGTGAGCAGAAACCATCAGCCAAGGCTTCAGGGACAGACCTGTGAGTGAACACGAGACCCTCCTTACTTTTCTACCCGGTGAAGAGTGACCACAGCAAACTGGACCAGAAATGAGGGGCGGCGGCAAGCGGCTCCAGTGAGACTGGAGCACATCTTCAAGGGGTAAGTGCAGTGCTTAATGCACAGTGATGTCGGCTACACTTAAGCCCATGAAGGCTGTTCAATTTTACTGTAAATAAAAGGCTTGATGAATACTGTAAATCTTTTAGGTCAGGAGGATTACGTCCTCCTGATTCAGCATGTTTACATGCAGACTTTTAAGGCAACCACTGGACTAAAAAAAAAAAACAAGAAAAAACAAGATGAGAAAAAGAACGAAAGGAAAACAATGTATGGCCGCATCGACGAAGCATGAAGTCAGTTCTCCTGGGACTCGGGGTGACAGCAGTCTCGGCAGTCACTGTGTGATTCCACGCTGCCTCGCGCGAGGTGTAGCCCTGGTCCAGCAGCCTGCGGCTGGCGGTGGACCTGCGTGAGCAGACCCGTCTGCTGGGGACACAGACCCCCGCTTTGCTGCCAGCTTTGTCGCTTGTCAGCAAGTCCGTCTGACGCGGGTCCCTGGCCGGCCCTGTGCCTGGCACACAGCGGGCACTCAGGCGGCATCTGCTGGCTGATCGAGCTGTCACTTCAGTGCCAGCCTTGTCACATCTGGTCCCCAGCTCCAGGTGCCGAGACCCCCTGCCGTTTCTGTTGCTCAGCACGTGTAGTACAGGAAACCCTGATGCACCAACAGGAGGTTTCGGGTCAGGCGAGGTTTCAGGCAGTCCCATGCGCCCAGCTGTATTGTGGAGGGTCCAGAAACACACATGCAGAGCCCCTCCCGGGGGCCGCGGCCCCTGGTGCTCCCCTCCACGCTTCGTTCTGCGGGCAAAGTTACGTATCGCGACCTCAGCCGTTCTCCTGGGCCGGAAATGCTTTGACACGTGGATGCATTTAGTGGTTTGGGGCTCATGTTTTCAGAAGCACTAATCCTTAATTCAGAGCCACAAGAAAGCTGCCAAGGACCGTGTGGTTCCTGCTCCAGAGTCCAGCCCTGGGGTGGAAGTTGTGAGCAGCCTTGACCTTCTGCACTGGGGGGTCAGCAAGGAAGCACGGCTTTGGGCAGCACAGGCCGGTGCCGTCTGATGCTCATTCCTGTGGGCACTTCGCCTCTCTTTTCGGGGGAAAGATTGCTAAAAAAACTTTTTTAAGTATTAACAATTCCCTGGTTTTTTCTTTCTGTTCAAAAACTCAGACCCCTATATCTAATTCTATCAGAACCAAAGTATCCTTTGAAAATAAAGCTTTATATCCAAAAGTATGCTTTTGCAAAACTTTCTAGTCAGTGTGTTGGGGGAGCAGAGAGTGTGACCAGGGACTGGGAGGAAAGAGAAGAAAGGACTTGAATTCTAATTTCTGACCACCTTGCCATATATTGCGTTCGAAGGTATCACCTTCTTACTCAGTTTTAATTCTGAGTTCTTTCTTTTTTCTTTCTTAATAAATTTATTTATTTTATTTATTTTTGGCTGCATTGGGTCTTTGTTGCTGTGCGCAGGCAGCTTTCTCTAGTTGTGGAGAGCGGGGGCTACCCTTCGTTGCGGTGCGTGGCTTCTCTTGCCGTGGAACACAGGCTCTAGGCGAGCGGGCTTCAGTAGTTGTGGCATGTGGGCTCAGTAGTTGTGGCGCACGGGCTTAGTTGCTCCGTGGCATGTGGGATCCTCCCGGACCAGGGCTCGAACCCGTGTCCCCTGCATTGGCAGGCAGACTCTCAACCACTGCGCCACCAGGGAAGCCCCTGAGTTCTTCCTTAAGCCTCACAGAATCAAAGCAGCAGTGGACAGCCTGGCCTGGTGGAGCGTTTTAGTGTCTCACGGATGGATTCATCTGAGCATCCGCCCAGGAGAAGTCAGAAACCGCCCCCCCAACCCCGAGCAGGGAGGTGGAGTGGCCAAAGGTCTCGGTTCCGTGGAGCGTGCTTTCTGTGGACAAGGACACCACTCTCACTAAATAACACGTGGTGTGTCCGTGGCAGCCACGCTTTCACCAGTGCTCACGATGCACGTCTAGCCGATTGCAGCCTTTTAAAGTATGCGTAATTGAATGTACACAGAGCATCCTCTAGACTCTGAGGGGATCGTATTTTCATACACCTGACCATGGTTGGCACGTCAGGGTGCTCTCTGTGTCTCCAGTCGTGCAGATTCAGTGCGTATTTAGAGAGCGTCTCACTGCTCACAGCTCAAGGCTGTTGATATGTAGGCACCAAGAAGGCTCTAAAGTATACGGCTTATGTCGGTTTTTCCTGAGAAGCTGAGTTAGAAAGGGTTCGAAGGAATCAAACACCAAACCCCCTTTGTCAAGGGGAGTGTTTTGATATCAGGCTGGAGTTTGGGGGCAGATGGGGTTAAGGTATTGGTAACCTGCTCTCTGGAAATATCCACATACTATTGAGAAAAAAAAAAAAAAGTGTAGCTGTCTGATGTTTGAGCCGCAATTGTGGATGTGTAGGTCATGGCACCGTCTCTTCAACAGCAGATCTGTGTGCCCAGTTGAGAGAGACTCTGGACGAGAAGCTGGGGTGTTCAGCTCTGTCTGTCCCGGTGTGCCTGGAAGAGCGCGTTCATTCCCACGGGAAGCCCGGGACACTTTTCACCCTCAGCCAGAGGCTGGGCGCACGCAGTCCCGTGCTGTTTTTCCTCTAAGGAGAGGTCCTTTGGAAAGTGGAGGTTGCGTGTGTCTTTTCGACCTCTGAAAGCACGTCAGGTGAGAGAAGAGACAAAGCTCTCTGAGCTCATGTTTTTCTTGGGTGCAGAAATCTGTTCTTCCATCAGACCACGAAGCCACGTGCCTTAGCCTCTTCTGCAGCTTCCCACAGCTTGATCTGGGGCAGGAGGCTTCTGCCTCTTAGAGGTGGCCGATCCTCTCAAGCAACCCTGTCTGGCTCCGGGGAGCAGTGGGGCTTGGCGAAAGCAGCCCTCCCCGTGGCTGTCTGCATTTTTAAACCACCTGTCAAGGACTTGCGCTTCTCTCCACCTGTAAGGTTGCCACATTGCCTTCTCTCCGCTTGGTGCTCCTGGGCAAAACTGGCATGTGCCATCCAGAACTGGCGTTGTCTTCTTAAAGAGCACAGCTCCTGCCTCGGTTCCGGCCTGCTGTGCTTCTTTCATATGCCCTGAAGGGTGTCACATCTTGCCATTCGTGTTGCTTCGTTTTAAGGTTTTTTAAAAAAACAAACGGACAGACTTCTTATTTCAATGAACAAACTCTTAGGTTGGCAACAGCATGTGAGAAAGATCATAGCTGAACCCCCTGAAAGATTGCAGACGAGGGATTCAAGACCAGTGGTGTAAAAGGAAGAGGAATTTCACTTATGTGGTACAGCTGCCAAGTTGTTAGATGTTCTGGTCTCCGCTAAATAGTCACAGCGAGTCTTCCAGGGAGCAGATGTTAATAACTGTTTGCAGTTAGAATGCTGCATCTAACCTTGGCATTTCAGCTGTTTATTTTGTGGGAACTTTTGCTGCTTTCTTGCAGGGCACCTGCCTGGTAGAAAGGAGAAAGTAGGGGAGGGAACTAACTCAGGGGCCCGACCGTGGATCGCAGAGTTGTTGCTGCATGGAAATCACCTGAAGGCTCTCAGGCATTACAATGACAAGATGCAACAGTTGAGAAGGGGCCTTTTAGCCATCTGGTCCAGACATTCTGCCTACAACCTGCCACCTGGGGTTTGAGCAGCCTGGGCTTAAATACCTCTGAGGACAGAGAACTTACTGCCTCCTGGGGAAGCCTGTTCTATCTTTGTTTTTGTTTTTGTTTATAAAGTTATTTATTTATTTATTTATTTTTGGCTGTGTTGGGTCTTCGTTGCTGCGCGCGGGGTTTCTCTAGTTGCGGCGAGCGGGGGCTTCTCATTGCAGTGGCTTCTCTTGTTGCGGAGCGCAGGCTCTAGGCGCACGGGCTTCAGTAGTTGTGGCACGTGGACTCAGTAGTTGTGGCTCGTGGGCTCTAGAGCACAGGCTCAGTAGTTGTGGTGCACGGGCTTAGTTGCTCCACAGCATGTGGGATCTTCCCGGACCAGGGCTCAAACCCGTGTCCCCTGCATTGGCAGGCGGATTCTTAACCACTGCGCCACCAGGGAAGTCCCTTGTTCGATCTTTGTCAACCTCTGGCTTTTCTATGTTCTCTGTAACTTCCATCTTAGTCTCTGGCCAGTGGGGGCCAGGTTAATTGCTGGCACTGCTCCGGGGCACACTGTTTGTCTTTAGAATAGACACTTTGGTGTCCTGGCTGTCCTCCCCCCTGAGTGTTGGTCCACTTGGTTCCTTGTTGGAGATGCTGAGGAAAGCCCGTCAGCCTGGGTCTACTCCCTAGGTGTTGCTAAAGCTGGTGGAGGAGGGAGCGCTATCAGGCTGCTAGGAAATACCTCGAGACAGATGAGGCCTTAGTGCCCTGCTTGCATCACAAAAACTGAGGCTCACTTCACATAGGAAAAGTTTTAGCGAGAAGGTTTTAAAATATGATCTGTGCGGAGTTTAAAGGTTACGTGGCCCCTGAAGGCTTGTACCTTAATGTTCCTGCAAGTACTTCACACGTTGTTTTTACGGAGAAAAAAAGCTTAGGAACCTGGGGAAACCACAGGTCTCGGTGTTAGAGAAGGGCCGTATTTTCAAGCTGGAAAGTCCTTTAAGGTTGCCGTTGCCCAGTCATTGGTTTTTAGAGATGGGGAAACTGGAATTCGGAAAGACTCGCCCGAGCACCCCGGCATCATCTGGACCAGCCTCTCGCCCTCCTGACCCGCCTGGTGCTCGTCCACTTTCCGCAGAGCGGGAACCCGGCCTGCAGGGGGCCTGCCCTCACGTCCTCGAGACCTTGCCCCTGAGCAGAGGCTCCCAAGGCCAGCCTGGCTCTCAGGGACAGAGAGCCGACCTGCAGGACTCCAGGTTGCAACTGACGGCTGGGAAGGCCGTCAGCTGAGTTTTGCAAAATGAACGGGAGGGGAGAACAGAAGGAGCCTATCGTTGAAGACCAAGGTTCCAGAGTCCTGGTGGGAAATGTGACGTTGTCTTAGAATCTAAATGCTCACGAAATGCACTTGCTCTGTGGTCTGTGGGTCAGGCTTGAGCCTTTCACACGGGTCATTCAGGTGCCCCTAGCTGGAAGAGACGCAGCTCTGTGGCCCTGCCATTCGCAGCCCCGTCCCTGTTAACGAGCGAGGTGGCTGATCTGAAGCACAGGTGAGCTCAAGGTCACGCCCGGGGACGCATGGCGCTTCAGGGCGCCTCTGTGTTCCTTTCATTTTATTACAAGCTGTTGCCAAGTTCATGGTTAGGAGGGGTAAAGTGGACCCCTTTTTTTTTTAATTAATTTTTTTTTTTTTTTTTGGCTGCGTTGAGTCTTCGTTGGTACACGCGGGCTTTCTCTAGTTGCGGTGAGCAGGGGCTACTCTTCGTTGTGGTGCGCGGGCTTCTCATTGCAGTGGCGTCTCGTTGCGGAGCATGGACTCTAGGTGCGCGGACTTCAGTAGTTGTGGCACGTGGGCTCAGTAGTTGTGGCTCGCGGGGTCTAGAGCGCAGGCTTAGTAGTTGTGGTGCACGGGCTTAGTTGCTCCGCGGCATGTGACATCTTCCCGGACCAGGGCTTGAACCTGTGTTCCCTGCATTGGCAGGCGGGTTCTTAACCACTGAGCCACCAGGGAAGCCCCTGACCCCGTTCTTTGAGGTGGAATCCAGCTGGGGGCAAGAAGGGACCTTTTCTTAGGGTAGGAATGTCTACAATCAGTCATTTCATCTAGCTTGCATCTTCAAACACAAGCCCTTCAGTGGCTTTCACTTAATGAACACATCTTTGCCGATGACAGAGGCTTGTACAGGTTCCACTGTTTCACAAGCCTGTTATCCGTTTATGCCCATCGGAGTGTTTTGGGGGTGCAGGTTGGCTGTTTTTTCTTTTGGGGTTTTTTTTTTTCCATTTTGTAACTGCCTTATCACAAAAAGCAAGCACACTTCCATTCCAGGCCTCCTCATATTGTACGTGTTTCCTGCCAAATTGGTGGGATCATTTGTATTTTAAGTTTGTAATCTGTAGCTCTGTACTGTTGAAAGGCTCTCAGTTCTGGGGTGGGGGTCTCCTTAGCGTGCATGTGACTGTTAGTGTTGCAGCATCACACGGATGGGACGGCCCGACTCTTGCTCTTAATAAACGATCTGAATGAGAAACCAGAAAAAAGAAAAAAAAAAGAACATTAACACCATATACAAAAATAAACTCAAAATGGACTAAAGACTTAAATGTAAGACTGGAAACCATAAAACTCCTAGAGGAAAACATAGGCAGAACACTCTTTGCTGTCATCAAAAAGAACACAAATAACAAGTGTGGGCGAGGATGTGGAGAAAAGGGAACTCTTGTGCACTGTTGGTGGGAATGTAAATTGGTGCAGCCACTGTGGAAAACAGTATGGAGGTTTCTCAGAGCTAAATATGGAACTACCAGATGACCCAGCAATTCCACTCCTTGGTATATATCTGAAAGAAACAAAAACACTAATTCGAAAAGACACATGCACCCCAACGTTCACTGCAGCATTATTTACAATAGCTAAGACGTGGAAGCAACCTAAGTGTCCATCAACAGAGGAATGGATAAAGAAGATGTGGTACATACATACAATGGAATATTACTCAGCCATAACAAAGAATGAAATAATGCCATTTGCAGTTACATGGATGGACTTGGAGGGCATTATGCTCAGTGAAATAAGTCAGAGAAAAACAAATACTGTATGATAACACTTATACGTGGAATCTAAAAAATACAAGTTAGTTAATAAAAAAAGCAGACTCACAGATATAGAGAACACACTAGTGATTACTAGTGGGGGGAGGGAAGGGAGAGGGGCAATATAGGGATGGGGGAGAAAAAGGGTTATTATGGCATTATGTGAGATTATATGAAATCATGTGTGAAACTTTTGAAAACTGTAAAGCACTATAGAATTAGAGTGTTTCTATAAAATATTAAATTAAAAAAAATCAAGTATGGTTTTTTCTTTTTTAGAGGTGATGAAATGTTCTGGAATTGCATAGTGGTGATGGCTATACCACCTTTTTTTTTTTTTTTTTTAATTTTATTTATTCATTTATTTATTTATTTATGGCTGTGTTGGGTCTTCGTTTCTGTGTGAGGGCTTTCTCTAGTTGCAGCAAGCGGGGGCCACTCTTCATCGCGGTGCGCGGGCCTCTCACCATCGCGGCCTCTCTTGTTGCGGAGCACAGGCTCCAGACGCGCAGGCTCAGTAATTGTGGCTCACGGGCCTAGTCGCTCCGCGGCATGTGGGATCTTCCCAGACCAGGGCTCGAACCCGTGTCCCCTGCATTGGCAGGCAGATTCTCAACCACTGCGCCACCAGGGAAGCCCCCACCTTTTGAATATACTAAAAACCACGGAACTGTACACTTTAAATGGATGAATTACATGTTAATATGAATTATCTCTTCTTTTTTTTTTTTGGCTGCGTCGTGCCTCTTGCGGGATCTTAGCTCCCCGACCAGGGATCTAACCCTGCCCCCTGCAGTGGAGGTGGGGAGTCTTAACCGCTGGACCGCCAGGAAGTCCCAGTATGAATTATATCTCCACAGAGCTGCTACCTTAAGGGCCTCCCTAAAAGCAGAAGAGCTGGCAGGACAACGAGGGAGGCAGAGGCAACTGCAGACGTGTTTGGATGTGATAATGTTTGGTGACCCTGTTCTGTTAGGCCAGTGGGTGGCACTACCAAGGCATCTTCCTAGGCTAAACTAAGTGCAGGCAGATCTCGTTTTATTGCATTTTGCTTTACTGCGCTTCACAGATAATTGTTTTTCTGTTTTTTTTTTTACAAATTGAGAGTCTGTGGCAACCTTGTGCAGAGCAAGTCTATTGGCATCAAAGACCCTTTTCTCAGATAAACTCCCTTCACAGGTTCTGGGGGACACATCTTTTGGGGCCACCATTCAACCCACTCTCTGTAAAGTAACCCTCTCATTTTAGGAGCTGACTGAGGCCCTATAGAAACTGGCACGGCACCAGCTATGTGGCCGGGGGTCTGGAGAGAATGAAGACCCTGGACCCATGATGGGGCGGGTGGGTGGCCAGGCTACTTCCCAGTTTACCTTTTGGTTCTTCACTTCGATTGTGGGGCACCGTTGGCCTCGACACTGGGTCTTGTTTGTTTTGAAGCAGTCAGATTATCAGCCTTTCTGGGTGGCTTCTCCACTTACGACATATTTGGAAAGGCCTTTCCTATTCTGATGATATAAACATTGTTTTTTGGTTTTGGTTTCACAGCTTTGGTCCAGCTGGAGGGTGTGTGTGTGTGTGTGTGTGTGTGTATCAGGTGTGAGATAGGAGGCTTTTTTCCTAGATGACTACCTAATTTTCTCAATACTAGTCAATGAAAGATCCCTCTTTTCCCAACTATCTACAATATTATCTTCTACTAAAATCACGCATGTTTTTGGGTCTGTGTCTGGCGTGTTTATTGTTTTGCTCATCTGTCTGAGAATCCACGCATTGATGCCAATCCCAGGCACGTGTCTTTTCACACTTGTGAGATCTTTGAGTCAGGAGGCATCTAACGTCATAGGCTAATTGGCAGTGTTTTTCTTAGTGGCACACGAACCAACGATGCACCTTGGAATACATAGTGGCCTAGATTTAACAAAATGGTAACAATTGTGTGGGCCTTCCCTGGTGGTCCAGCGGTAAGACTCCGCACTTCCACTGCAGGGGGCACAGGTGGATTCGATTCCTGGTTGGGGAACTAAGATCCTGCAAAAAAAAAAAGATAGTAATTGTGGCTTTAAAATATGTTTTGCCTCCTGATAGGCCTTATCACACCTCATTGCCTGTCCCTACTTTTTTTCCCTCAGGGTTTTCCTAGGTATTCTTGGTCATTTTTCCTCTATGAAATTTAGAGTCAGAGTATTCTGAAAATAAATCTGAATGGGTTTTTAGTTAGGACGGTATTAGATGACACACTAATGAGAAGTGACATTTATATGACATTCAATCTGACCACTAAGAACGTTGTGTGTCTTCACAAGGATCCAAGTACTCGTATGTGTGTATATTCCTCCAGAGAGTGTGGACGTTTCCTTTACGTTCATTCTGTAAATACTGGGCGTCTACACTGGAGACGCAGCATAAACATAGCAGACACAAATTCCTGCCCTCAGATTTTTGCCTACCCTGAGATCATGAAGATATTTTCCTATGTCATCTTCCAATTTGTGCTACCTTTCCTATTTAGATCCACAAGCCACTTGGAATTGATTTCTGTTGGATTGATTTTATTCCATTTAGATGGTCAGTTGATGAAGCACCATTTACTGAAAATCTACTTCACTGCTCTCCAGTACTAATAGTGTAATAAAGCAAGTGCTCATATATGGGTAGGTCTAGATACATTTCAAAGATAGAATCAGCTTTATTTTCCTTCAGTTCAGATCTGGAGTTTGTGGAAAAGGAAGGAGCCAAGAATGACACCGTCGTTTGGGCCTGAGAAACAGGAAGAGGCGTCAAATATCGGGGAGGCACGTGGAGGACGGAGTGGGGGGCAGAAAGTCGTGGCTTTGCACGTGGGTGAGGTTGAGGCGTCTCTCAGACGTCAAAGTGAAGACGGAGGGTAGGCAGGTGGAGATACAAGCATCAAATTACATCTCTGAGAACCATTCCCCTAACAAAATTAAAATCTTAATGTTTTTTGCTTTCAATTCTGTGAAATCAAAAAAGGATTAAGACCCTCCATGCAGTCAAAAATCTGTGTATACTTTATAGTCAGCCCTCTGTATCCTTGGTTTCACATCTGTGGATTCAACAATCACAGATCGTACAGTGGTACGTACTTATTGAAAAAAAATCTGGGTGTGAGTGGACCCGTGCAGTTCAAACCCTTGTTGTTCAAGGGTCAACTGTGTATGGCACGTTTTGTGTGTCCATTCACCTACTGATGGACGCTTGGGCCGTTTCTACCTTTTGGTTACTGTGAATAAGGCTGCTATGAACATTCGTGTACAAGTATGTGTTGGAGTCCCTGCCTGCAGTTCTTTGGGGTATAGACCTAGGAGCAGATTTGCCAGGTCATATGGTAATGTTAACTTTTTGAGGAGCCACTAAACTGTTTTCCACAGTGGCTGCATCATTTTACATTCTCACCAGCAAAGTACAGGGTTCTGATATCTCCACCTTCTCCCCAACACTTGTTAATCCTTCCCAGTCTTGTTACTTTCTGTTGTTTCTGCTATTTACACGGACGCCGTCTTAGATGTGAGGTGGTTTCTCATTGTGGTTTTGATTTGCATTTCTCTAATGATGAATGATGTTAAGTATCTTCTTACGAGCTCAGTGTAATCTACATGCAATGAAACTTAATTTAAGGGTAAAGTTTTATGGCTCCTGACAAATATATACACCCATCTAACAACCACCACAATCAAGATAGAGAATATTTCCATCACTCCGAAATATTCCCTTGTCCCCTTCCCTCCCATTTCCATCAGCAGCAAGCAACCAAGGATCTGCTTGTCTACAGAGATTAGATCTACTTTTCTAGAATTTCATACAAATCAAATCATATATATTCCTTTGTGTCTGGCTTCTTTTGTTCGGCATAATGTTTTTGGTATTCATGGATATTATGTGTATCAGCAGTTCATTCCTTTGTAAAGCTAATATTGCATTGTAAAGACATAAGTTGTTCATCTGTTGGACATTTGGGGTTTTTTTTCCAAGTTTTGGCTGTTTTAAGTAAAACTGTTTTCAACATTCACGTGCAAATCTTTGTGAACATATTTTTCATTTCCTTTGGCAAAAAAAAGGAATCCTAAATGTAGAATTGCTAAGTCATATTCTATTTTAAGTTTATTTAAACTGCTCCACTGGTTTCCAAAGTGTCGGTACCATTCCCACCAGCAGTGGATGAGAGCCCTAGTTGCTCCAAAACCTCACCAACACTCGCTATGTCCATCATTCTAATTTTATTTATTCATATGGGTGTTCAGTGGTATCTCATGCTGACTTTCATTTGAATTTCCCCCAATGACTAATAATGTTGAGCATATTTTATGTGCTCATTGGTAAACTGTACCGTACAACTTTTGTGAGGTGTCTTCCTGTTGGGGGCTTATTTGTCTTACTGTGACCAGAACCCTGGATCTAAGAGCTCTTATATTCTGGATCTAAGCCCTTTGTCACCTGTGCATCTCCCCACCTCCTCACACACACGTTGGACATATTTTATCCTGTTTTCTTCTATAAGTTTGATTGTTTTTGCTTCTATAATTTTGATTGTGACCTACTTCAAATTTATTTATGGATAGTGAGAAGTGAGGATCAATGTTCCTTTTCCCCATACGATGCCCACTTGTTCCAGCACATCTTTGTTGGAAGGACCATGATTTCCCACATTTAATTGCCTTGGGACCTTTGTCAAAAATCAGTTGATCCTATGAGTGTGGGTCAATGTCAGATTCACTGTCCTGTCCAGTGACCTGTATAGGGGAACAGAGCCCCCATGGCACTCTGCTGACCTTGCATGTGTCCACATGGGCCAGGCTCCACTGTAGCCTGACACATGCCTCAGCAGAATGCCTGGCGGTCCCCCTATGACTGGAAACCCTCCCACCCAAGACAGATGTTCTAGTGAGGGGCTGTCACAGAGTTTCCCGTCTGCCTCCATCTTGCAGAAGTGTCCCTCTCTAGTGAGGGCAGTTGCCAGGTCTAGTTTCTCATTCACCTCCCTGGTCCTGGGGAGCCCCCAGACAGGAGACTGTGCCCCTGGCCCTCCTTAGGGCTCTAAACCTGCACAGCCACGGCCTAGAGTTGGATCTCCAGCAAGAGAGCACCCACCACTTAGCTTTGGTGTCACCTGTGGTGAGAGACAGGCTTGAAACCAGCTGTTCAAATGGTGTCTTAGTTGCTGCTAAAAGTCCATTTGTTGAGGTTGAACAGAAGGACACTTCAAACCAAAAGTGAGGGAGTTCCCTGGTGGCCTAGTGGTTAGGATTCGGCGCTTTCACTGCTGTGGTCCGTGTCCCATCCCTGGTCAGGGAACTGAGATCCTGCAAGCGCAGTGCAGCAAAAAAACAAAAAAAGAAGAAAAAATCCACATAAAACCAAAAAAAAGGTGAGTGTAAAAAAGTGCACTTTGTAGGAAAAGCTCCTCAGGTTCATCTCTTTCAATTTCACTCTTCTCTCCCTCATTTTGGAAGGTTCCGAAGCATATTCTCGTTTCATTGTAAAGCTGTCGTGTCAGAGTTTGAGACTCCTGAGCCCGGCGCTGCCGTGGCTTAACCAAGGGGCTTGGGTGGAAGACAGACCACTGCAGGTCCCACCGATGTCCCCACTGGGGATGAATCCCATGAGGGCACTGGGGCTCACAGACTTCAGGGGACCCCTGCCCTCAGGACGGGTCTCCTTTCTTCCAACCAGCTGCTGGTCAGAGGCCCAGGTACCCCCATCCTGGCTCCACCCCCAGGGCCTGGATTCTGGGACAGCTTAGGGGTAATGCAAGACCCTCATGGTCCTTTATCTGCCTGGGGGCGAGAATGTCTAAAAAGCTGCAGCTGGCTGATCATGGAGGGCTGAGTGTTTGCAGCAGGTATGGGTGGAAAGATGGGGTGTGAGGTTCCTGTGTCTGCAGGGCCTTCCCGGCGTGAAGATCTGTGTGTTTCCCCCGGCCAGTCATCCCCACGCCGCCTTACCGGGAAGCTCAGATCCAGGATTATGAGGGCAGAGGCTCTGCCTCTGCGTATCTGTAACTTCCCGCTTCCACTGATTTCGGATTCATGCAGCAGTAAGCAGCAGCAGTAAACAGTAGCTGGAAGCGAGACCTTAGTTCCCTGACCAGGAGTCGTAACAGCTGGACCACAGACAGAGTCCAGCGGCTAGGGCCTAAATCCCCAGTCCTTACCTACCTTGAGAAGAAGGAATTCTGACGAGGAGGCGGAAGGTAAAGAGAAAAGTAAAACGTTTATTAGAAAAGCAGAGTACATGCGGAAAGATGCATGAGCAAGCTCAGAGAGAGTCGCGCCTTTGGGAAGTTTCAAACCTTTATAAGGGGGCAGTTTTCCAGGTTTTTGTCCCCCCCTCTGGCCAAGCATCTTGCTTTGTACCCCCTGGCTAATTTGTCTCAGGACCCTCCCCCTAGGTGCGAAGGCACCTCTCAGCCAAGATGGACACATGCCATGACTGCTATCTTAAAAGTGTCCCCAGGAGACAAAGCTTGGCTATTTACCCTGTTTCTGTTGTTACTTCCATTTTGGAGAGCAAACAGGAGGCTGACTGTAAATGCCTAACCTGGAGCCCACCTACCTCCTGTCTCAGGAAATGCAAACAGGAGGCTAGTTGAAAGCATCTGGCCTGAAGCCCACTTTTTCCTGCTCCAAGAAATGTAAACATGAGGCCAGTTGTAAATGCCTAACCTGGAGCCCATCTATCTCCAGCCTCACCACAACGAGGAGCCTGGCGCCCACCATGTGCCATTTATCTATGTGCAGAGGTTTCAGAATTGTTAACTACGACACCCCGGAAAGAACTCCATAAAATAAAGCCCACTGTTTATGTATGGTCCATTTTGCCTTTAGTCTACAGATTCCATTCACTTCCAAAGTTAACTTAGGTCAGCACCTTCCATGCATTTCTAATATAGTTGGATTCTGTCGCATTGTGTATTCCATCCTGCGACACTCCTACATCCTAAATAACTAAATTTGAATAGATTATGATTGAACCCGCGGGCTATACACATCTATGGGCTTAGACAAATGCATAGTGACAGGCATCCTTCCTAAAATATCACGTGGAATACTTCAAACCCGCCCCACCCCATGATGTGCTTATCATCTATAGGTAAAGGTAGTTTTGTCTTTTCCAGAATGTCATACAAATGAGGTCGTACTGTGTGCAGCCTCCTCAGACTGGACTCTTCCGCTCAGCAATATGCACCTAAGATTCATCCATGTCTTCCCATGGGTAGATGGCTCATTTCTTTCTGTTGCTGAGTAGTATTCCATTGCCTGTGTACCGGAGGAAAACCAATTTTCCCTCTACCCTTGTAGGCTCTTGACTGAGACTCCCCTGTAAGAATTGTAATAGCATACGTACCTCCTGAATATATGAGAGATACCCGGGAAAACTGAGTCACTCGCTGAAACGGCCAAAGCCATCACCTTACATACCATCTTCAGCTAAAAACAAATGAAGGACCTTGGGGGAGGGGAGAAGCCAGTGATGGCAGGTTACCACACAAAGCACAGTAAACAAGGGTATGGTTGTTATGTGGATTTAGGTCAAGACTCTCCACTGGTAAGAGTCTCTTGAGATTTAATCATCCTTCTGTTTCCAGTACAAAGAGGGACACACCCTTACACATGGAGATTTCCCTAATAAATGTAAATGTACTTCACAAAAGGAAAACCTCTACTCAGTTTTTCTTTTCTTTTTTTAAAAATTTTATTTATTTTATTTATTTGGTTGCGCCGGCTCTTGGTTGCGGCCGGCGGGCTCCTTAGATGCAGCATGTGAACTCTTCGTTGTGGCATGCATGTGGGATGATCTAGTTCCCTGACCAGGGATTGAACCTGGGCCCCCTGCACTGGGGGCCTGGGGTCTTAACCGCTGCACCACCAGGGAAGTCCCAGTTTTTCTTTTTTTATTTTAATCGGACCAAAACAATCCTTATGCCAAAGAGACATATTTTGGGGTGGCATATTCTGCTCCCCTTGACAAGGATGTACCCCAATTTGCTTATGCATTCATCTATTGAAGGACATCTTCATTTTTTTCAAGTTTTAAGCCATTATGAGTAGCGCTGCCGTGCATAATTGCATCCTTGTTTGCACTTGGACATAGATCTTCAAAGCAGTTGCCTAAATCCTGGAAGCACGATTGTTGGATCCCAAGGTGAGACCAGTTTTTTGGGAAAAACTGCCAAACTGTGTCACAAAGTGGCTGTAGATGCATCCCACCAGCAACGAGGGAGAGCTCCTGTTATTCCTCATTCTCCAGCAATGGATATGTTTGGAGTTTAGCAGCCCTAACAAGTGTGGTGTGATATCTCATGATTTTAATTTGTAATTCCCTGATCGCATATGATGTTGAGCATATATGATATTATTAAACATCGTATATAACGTTTACCCATTTTTTATGGAGTTGTTTTTTTTTTAATTAATTAATTTATTTATTTTTGGCTGTGTTGGGTCTTCGTTTCTGTGCGAGGGCTTTCTCTAGTTGCGGCAAACGGGGGCCACTCTTCATCACGGTGTGTGGGCCTCTCACTATCGTGGCCTCTCTTGTTGTGGAGCACAGGCTCCAGACGCGCAGGCTCAGTAGTTGTGGCTCACGGGCCTAGTTGCCTCACGGCATGTGGGATCTTCCCAGACCAGGGCTCGAACCCGTGTCCCCTGCATTAGCAGGCAGATTCTCAACCACTGCGCCACCAGGGAAGCCCTGTGGAGTTGTTTCATAGTTCTTTGTATTGAGTATATTTTAAGTCCAAATCCTTTATCAGATATGTGTTTTGCAAATATTTTTCTTCCAGTTTGTGGTTTGTCTTTTGGTTTTCTGAATAAGATTTTTCAGAGTGGAAATCTTTAATTTTATGAAGTCTACAATACTACTTTTTTTCTTTTCTGGGTTGGCTTTCTGTGCTGTGTGCTAAAACTCAAAGCTCATCATCTAAAGACCTAACCCAAGGTCATGTAGATTTTCTTCCCTATTTATCTCTATAATTTTGAGAGTTTTGCATTTTAAATGTTTGTTAATAAATTTGAGTGAATTTGGTGTACGGTTTTTTGGGTTTTTTAAAATTTTTATTTATTTATTTTTGGCTGCGTTGGGTCTTCATTGCTGTGTGCGGGCTTTGTCTAGTTGTGGCGAGCGGGGGCTACTCTTCATTACCACTCACATTGTGGTGTGCGGGCTTCTCATTGCGGTGGCTTCTCTTGTTGCGGAGCACGGGCTCTATGCGCACGGGCTTCAGTAGTTGTGGCACGTGGGCTCAGTAGTTGTGGCTCACAGGCTCTAGAGCACAGGCAGTAGTTGTGGCTCACAGGCTCTAGAGCGCAGGCTCAGTAGTTGTGGTGCACGGGCTCTAAGCACGCAGGCTTCAGTAGTTGTGGCACATGGGCTTAGTAGTTGTGGCTCACGGGCTCTAGAGCACAGGCAGTAGTTGTGGTGCACGGGCTTAGCTGCTCCGTGGCATGTGGGATCTTCCTAGACCAGGGCTCGAACCCGTGTCCCCTGCATTGGCAGGCGGATTCTTAACCACCGCACCACCAGGGAAGCCCCTGGTGTAAGTTTTAAAGTTTGAGTCTACATTTATTTTATTCCATATGGTATACTCTGGTTTCTCTTCGGATCGTATAAATCTTTCGTTTTTTTTTTTTTTTAAATTCCATATGGTTTCCAATGAATTGTTCCTTAACTATTTAGGAGAAGTCATGGGATATTTGGCTCTATTTCAATTTGAATTTCTGCAGTTTAATGGATTCAGCAGAACTGCCCTTGGGGGCGGGGCCTCCACTGAACTGGGAGGGCAGCTTGGTCTGCACGTTCCCATTGGCTGGCAGGGAACGTGAGCCCGCCTCCCTGACCCGCCCCGGGAACGCGGGTTCTGCCCGCGGACTTCGCTCCCCGCACAGCCGACGGGAGCCCCGTCTCCTCAGGACCCGCTGGGGCTTTGGCTTCTGGAACACGCGGGGCTGAGTCCATACTGAATGCCGGGGCTTCGGGACGACCCGGGGTCGAGTCCACACTAACGGAAGCCGGGTCTCGTCAGGACCCGCTGGGGCTTCAGCTTTGGGACACTGCGGGGTCCAGTTCATGCCGACAGGAGCCGGGTCTCCTCAGGACCTGCCGGGAGGTGCTGCCGCTGAGGGAGAAGGTGAGGAAGAGTGGGGAGAAGGTTCCTGGGCGTGGCTGACCGCTGAGGGCGTCCATCTTCCGAGGACCCAGGAGAGGAGGGGCTTGACGTGGAGAGCTGTGGGGTTTTGTTCACTCCTGTGTGTGGTTTTGTTCACTCCTGTGTGTGGTGTAGACAAGAGTGCAGTGTTGTTCTTTGGCGTGTGGCGTCCGGTTTTCCCAGCACCGTATACTGAGGGGACTGTCCTTTCCCCGGGGTATGTTCTTGGCTCCTGTCTTGTGAGTTAACTGACCACATACCTGTAGGTTGATTCCTGGGCTCTCTGGTCTGTGTACCTGTTTCTGGGCCAGTTCCACACTTTTTTGGTGACCGTAGCTTCGTAACGTAGTGTGAAGTCAGGGAGCGAGATGCCTGCAGCCCGTTCTCCTGCCTCAGGGTCGCTTTGGCTATTTGGGGTACTTTGCGGCTCCGCGCAAGTCTTAGGATTGTTCTGTTTCTGTGAAAAATGTCATTGGAATCTCGGTAGTGTCTGCACGAATGTGTACATTGCTCTGGGTAGAATGGACGTTTCAACGATATTCTTTTCACCCACGAGCACGGGGTATCTTTCTATTTATTTGTGTCTGTTCAGTTTCTTTCATCAGCGTCTTACCGTTTTCAGTGTGCAGGTCCTTCACATCAGAGGTTAAAGTTATTCCTAGTTATTTTTTTTTGGCTGCAACTGTAAACGGGATCGTTTTCCTAATTTGTCTCTTTGATGGTTCATTCGTGTACGGAATCACAACTGATTTTTGTGTGTTGATTTTTGCACCCTGCAGCTTTACTGAACTCATTTATTAGTTCTAACAGCTTTTCGGTGGTTGGATGTGGAAAACTAGAACTCAGGTGTCCCACTGTTCCGACTACGTCCAGGTCATCCATAGCACCCAAGACGTAGTGGCTCTTAGTAACATGTGGACTCCTCCCAGGGCGATTAGTCTCATCACGGTAGGTGAACTGGATCTGGGTAGGGCTTGGCCTCTATGGCAAAGTTGGATGTCTTTTCTGTTTTTCTGGCGTGGTATTGACATGGTTGTTTTGAAAAGTAATTTTCTAGTAAGTTTCAAAAGTATAAAAAAACTTTAAACAGCGGCAGGACAAAGTTTTCCACATTCACACGAAATACCGCAATGTGTTTCACCCCAAACTGGGCACATAACCCCCAAATGAGGAATCATTATGGTTTCCACGTCATAATCCAATCCACAGGCCCACCTCAGATTTCACCAGCTGCCTCAACTGTGTGGAAATGACTTTTTCCATCCTGATCCAGCTTTTTGTTTTTGTTTTTTGGGGTTTTTTTTGGAGCAATTACTGAGACTTTGCCTCATTTTCAAAACCTTCATGGATTCAAAGCACACAACCATGAGTCCGATCTGGGTGGTCTTTTCTGTAGGGCTTCTTTCACTTAGGATGTTTTCAATGTATATCCGTGTTGTAACATGTATCAGTTCTTCGTTTTTTTTCATTGTGATTAAAACACAGATGACATTTACCATTTAAGCCATTTTAAGCACACAGTGCTATGGCATTAACTACATTCACATTGTTGTAAAAATATCCTCACCATCCATCTCCAGAACTTTATTTTCCCCATGTGAAACCGTAGCCATTAAACACTAACTCACCTCAACCCCTGGCAACCTTATTCTACTTTGTCTTTGAATTTGACTTATCTGGATACCTCATACTAGTGGAATCATAGAACGTTTGTCCTTTCTGTGTCTGGCTTGTTTCACTTAGCATAATAACGTCAAGGTTCATCACATTGTAGCATGTGTGAGAATTACCTTAGTTTTAAAGGTTGAGTCATATTCCATTGTGTATATACTACACTGTACTTATCCATTCATCTGTTGAAGGATGTGTTGTGTTGCTTCCACCTTTTGGCTATTGTGAATAATGTTGCTATGAATATGGGGTACAGATATCTGTTCCAGTCCTTGCTTTCTAATATTTTGGGTGTACACCCTGGAGTGGAATCAAGGGATCATACATTTTCCATGTTTTTGAGGAGCCACCATACAGTTTTCCACAGCGGCTGTATAATTTTACTTTATTCCTTTATATGACAGAATAATGCAGCTTATGGATCTACCTTATTTTGCTTATCTGTTTACCTGCTGATGGACATTTAAATCTTTTCTACCTTGGGCTACTGTGAACAGTGCTGCTATGAATAATTGGTGAACAAGTTTTTGTTTGAACACCTGTTTTCCATTTTTTGGGTATATATCTAGGAGTGGAGTTGTTGAACCACATGGTAATTATATTTTATATTTTTGAGTAAATGCTAAAGTTTTGTACACATAGACTGCACCATTGTACATCTCCACAAGTAACTTTTAAGGGTTTCAATTTCTCTACATTGTTGCCAACATTTGTTATTTTTATTTATATATTTTAAAATTTATTTTAAAATTTATTTTTATTCTAGTGTGTGTGAAGGGGCATCACACTGTGGCTTTAATTTGCATTTTCATCATGACTACTGATGTTTGACATCTTTTCATGTCCTTGTTGACCATTTGTATGTCTTGCCTGGAGAGCAGTCCATGCAAGCCATTTGTCTGTTTCAAAAATTTTATTGTTTGTCTTTTTGTTGATGAGTTGTAAAAGCCCTGGGTATATTCTAGGTAAAGAGTCTTATCAGATATATAATGTGCCAATATTGTCTTCCATTCTGTGGGCTGTCTTTTTACTTTCTGGATAACCTCTTTTGATGCACAAAGGTTGCAATTTAGAGGACTTAAGAGTACACTTAAAAAGTGGTTACCATGATAAATTTAATGTTATGTACTTTTTACAAAATATCCCCTGTGCTCTAATATTGGAAAGAACTTGAGTAATGAAGCACGCCACCTCAAGAAACCAAACACGCGCGCTGTAGAAACGGCAGGCGCACGTAAGCACTTGTCTCACTGGATGGCGAGCTCCTCAGCCTCCGACACGGTGATCAGACTTTGCCCGATTCACAGACCAAGACAGACTCTTCCTCTGACCCAAGAGCCAACCCAGTGCCTGTCACTGCTCCCAACAGGGCGCAGCACCACGTTGAGTCTCTTCATTCCCCAGATGCTCGCTGGGTCATTGATTTTAGCCCCTTTTCAGTACCCACTTAACAACAAAGCAGTAAAGCTAATGCTCTCCTCTATGTTTCTCTTCTTGGAGAAGCAACCTCCGGATTGAGCCCCGTAGACAAGCCTGCAAACGCACCTGTCCCGCGCCCAGGTTTCCTCTTCTGTGGGCATGTGGTCCAGGGAAGTCTTTCAAGTTTTGTTAAGCTTTCAGACAGATAAGAAAGTCGGGGACTGGCGCACGTTAGCTTTATTAAAGGGAGGGTGAAAGCACATCCCAGTCAAAGGGCACCCAGATGAACTGTCAAGGGGGAGATTGGCCAAAAGGTGTGGTTAGTAACTGCCCTGTAGTTTACATCTCAAGAGCCTTCGAGGTTAAACCGCCTGCTCTGCTGAGCCGTGAGGTCATGGTGAGTGCTGAAGTTTACTCTCAAATTCACTCTCTCCTTTTCCTTCCCTCTCGTCCCTTCCCTCTTTCCGTCTCTCAAATCAATCCAGGTTCTCCCAGGGTTCAATTTATCCTCTAGATAAAAGCAGAGCTCTTTTACGAAGTACATTCAAGCCATTCAGACTGCAGGGTTCTAGTTCAGAAGTTACAATTTCAGATGTGCCTCAGTTATGGGAAATGGCCACGTAACCCCTACGTCAGTGTGCCCATCCGTGAATGCCTCCGCTAACTTGCTTCATGAAAGACCATCTGTGCTGACATACACCCACCCCCCATGCTTTCCTAACAATCAAAAACGAGCCAACCTGCAGCCCTTTGACTAGCACCCTGCATGTGAGGTTCCTGGGAGGATAAGGAGGATAATTTAATTCACAGAGGTGGTGGTTGGCCTGAGGTCCCTTTAGCTCAGACGGAACAGCGTCTCCCAGAATCCCCTTCCCTGCTTGGCTCTGGGTTAGGGCTGCGTCCACAGGAAAGTGTGCAGGAGACGGAGGGGAGGGACATGCTTCAGGGCAGGTACCGCTGCAGTCCACGCACACTCACCACCTCGTGGCCTCTTGCTGGCTCTGGGCAGCCCCAGGCTCCTGGCTTGTCCGCCCCCGGCTGGAGCTCCTCCTCAGCTCCAGGTCCTGGGCCAGGTTCCTGAGCCGTGCTGGGGGGGGACACGCCAGCAGGTCACCCGTGTCGCTGAGGTCGGAGTTTGGAGTGCTGACTGACTGATGGGGGTCCCAGGGCGTCCTTTCTCGCCCCCGCTGCCTGCCCATCTCCCCCGCTAGGCTGCTGGCCGCTGTGACATCAGGCCCCGCACAGACACAGGGCAGCAGACTCACGTGCACAGGCGGCTCCACCAGCTGCCGCAACTGCGTGTGGTCTCAGCCCCGTAATCAATCCTGTACATCACTTACACGGTTCTACTTCTCGGCTTGAACCCTAAGCAGTCGCCGGAGGAAGTAAGTCAGCAAACACCGCGTGGAAGCTGAAATTCTCTGATCTCACCAAATCCTGCTTTGTGATGGCCTTGGCCTCACTGGATGCTGAAGAGCAGGGTCGTGGCATCCAGACTTGATCTCTCGTTTTCTCTGGGGCCTCCCCGCGCGGCAGCGACCGGGAGGATGACCTCTGTCTCCTTGGGGCCTCTCCCCACAAGCTCACCCTTATCTCGCTCGGTTCTGCTTCTTCCTCTGTGCTCACCAGTGTCCCGCCATGAGCCTGCTGCTTCGTGTCTCCTTAGAGGCCCTTTCTATCTGAAATAAGACCAGTGTATATCAAATCATAATTTCTAATTCCAAATATATAGGTTTTTTTTTTTTTTTCATTTCTCACTGAGCTTTATTTAGCAGTAACTCTGAAAACTTCAGACCCCAGAATCTCTCCTCTGTGGTACAGGGGCTGGCAGTCAACGCCAGCTCTGCTCAGTCAGTCTGACCTTTGAGCAGATCCCTGAATCTCTCAGACCATCCGACCTTTATCTGTAGACAGAAAGAGCTGGAATTGGTGATCTCAAGACCCCTCCAACTTCAGACATTCCATTCAAAATAAACTTCTAAACAACACTCTAAATACACTAGGAGAAGTTTCATCTTTAAGGGAGCTGGAAGTAAATATTTCCAGAAGCAAGTACTTAGACTTTTGTATATTTTCAAACACACATCAAACACACGTAGCTGTAATGAAAGCTTTTTCCAGAATGAAATTTGCTCAGAGAAAATTTAATATTCAATCACTGTTACTAAATTTACTCTAATTTTAGCATACTATTTACATAGTCTTTGATCCTTTATTTTTATTTTGATAATCTTTTCTTTTTTAACGTATACTGTCGCAATCCTATTTGGAAGTGTGTGACAATATAAACGTAAGGAGATAATTAAAAGGTCCTAGTAGCTCTAACTGAAAAGCAATTCAGGTTAAAACTCCTTTACTGTGCCACCTGGAAACAGAAAGTTAATGCATTATATTAATGTTGCTGGAAAGAATACAGCTCTCAAAGGACTTCCAGGAAGTGAATTAAGTTTGGGGGAAAAACACGCATGAAGGCTTTGCTGATTTGACCAACTTCACGTGGAGTGAAAGAGCTTCACTCTTTGTTTCACAAGAAAAGCCCCTCGTCTGCCTGGGTCCCCCACTCCACCTCACTGTGTGTGAGGGATGTCGAACACTCCTTTGTGTCTCGTCCCCTCAACAAGGACCAGGGTGTATGCCCCTCACCGTATCACCAGCATCTGTGCCCAGGAACTGCCAGATCCCTGCTCCTAAACCAAACCCAGGGGCCAGATCTCTGCTCCCTACAGACGGGTGGCCCAGGTGTTGGCTGCCTGACTTTACCTGAGCCTATTTCTTGTGGACAAGGAAGGGTAACTCAGAGGGTAAAACTAAGAGCTCAGAGAGCAGAGTCAAGAGCCGTGGAATTACATGGAAGCATCCTAAATGTCCATCAGTGGAGGAATGGATAAAGAAAATGTGGTACATATATACAATGGAATATCAGCCATAACAAAGAACAAATAATGCCATTTGCAGTGACATGGATGGACCTAGAAGTTGTCACACTGAGTGAAGTCAAAGAAAGACAAATATCATATGATATCACTTATATGTGGAATCTAAAAAAATGATATAAATGAACTTATTTACAAAACAGAAATAGAGTCACAGATGTAGAAAACAAACCTATGGTTACCAAGGGGGAAAGGGGTGAGGGATAAATTAGGAGACTGGGACTGACACATACACACTACTATATATAAAATAGATAACTAATAAGGACCTACTGTATAGCACAGGGAACTCTACTCAGTACTGTTAATGAGCTATATGGGAAAAAGAATCTAAAAAAGAGTGGATACATGTATATGTATAACTGATTCACTGTGCTGTACACTGAAACTACCGCAACATTGTAAATCAACTAAACGCCAATAAAAGTTAAAAAAAAAAAAGAATGTAACAAGTGAATGTCCACTATAAAAAGCCTGGGAAGCTCCAGGTAGAAGCAACTTCCTCTCCCACTCCAACTCCCAGGAGGAGAGAGGGGTTGAGGGGTGCGGTGAGGATGGCCTGAAAGAAAATGGTCTTGCAGCTGTGGGAGGGTCAATGCCACTACTAGCGCAGGTGGGGCAAAGCCCCAAGGAAGAACACCCCATGTGGCCGGGCCAGCCTCTGGGAGCTGCCCTAGATGGAGATGACCTCAAATCAGAATTTCCAGGAGTCTATGTGATCAGGCCAGCCTAAGGACGTGGAAGGTTATAAAGAAGCCCTCCCCCTGGCAGATGGAAGCCCCTTGAAAAAAAAAAAAAAAGGAGTTAAAAAAAAAAGAGCCACAGAATTGCTATTCCCAGACAGCAGTAGCCCCGGGCCCTAATAAGAAATTAGTGACACGTGCCTTGCTGGTCTCAGAACGGCTGTGGCCCAGTGGCTGCTGTGTGTCTCCTGCTTGCCCCCTCTTTGAATGGGAGTGTCTACTGCAGTCACCCCATGCCTGCGCCTCCACCATGGGACAGATCACCAACCCCTTCAGCTCACAGGCCTTCAGATTGAGAAGGATCGTACTCAAGGAGCTTGGCTTGAGGAACCAGACCCAGGGTGCCTCATTTGCACCTGGGCATTGAGGCTGAACCTGACTTCATAATGCTGTGAGACTTCTCTGTAGGTGTTTGGAAGGAGTAAAGTATTTCGCATGTGGCAGGAATGTAAGCAGTTGTGGTCAGAGGATAGATTGTGTTTTAAATCACGACCCCAGATTTCTTCATCACTTCTCCCACTGAAAAGTGGTGTCTATGTCCTCTCCACGTGATTCTGACCAGGGGCTTGGGACTTCTAGAACGAGGAGAGTGTGGCAGAAGTAATGCTAAGTGACTCCCAAGGTTAGGTCAGAAAGGGATCTGCAGCTTCCACTTGCTTCTCTGGGGATTCTTGCCCGTGGATCCCAGCCACCACGCTGTGAGGAAGCCCAAGTTGCCATATGGAAGGGTCATGTGTAGGAATTCAGGCCAAGAGCCCCAGCTGAAGTCCCACAGCAAGACGTGTGGGTAAGTCTTTACATCATTCCAGCCCTAGCTGTCAAGTCATCCCAGCTGAGGGCCCAGACAGTGTGGGCCAGAGACAAGCCATCTCCGCCATGCCCTTTGCAAATTCCTGACACTCAGAATTCACGAGCTTAACGCATAACTTCTGTTTTACACCATTAACTCTGGGATGGCTTATTCTGCTGCGGTACAAAACTGGAACCGCCCGTGTGCATTCCCGTCCCTGCTGTGGCTACAGGGGCTTCATGCCTCAACCAGGACTGGAGACGGCAATGCCCTTGGGTCCTGCTCCTCTCCTGCCTTGCTGACTGTCCCCCATCACCACGACAACGCATGAAGCTGAGATCCAGACGCTGTCGCTGCCCTTACCAGCTCTGATTTTACATGTCAGACTGCACTGCCTTACGGATGAAACCCAAGACAGCACAAACGCCGTGGTGAGTAACATGATTATGACTAAGGAAATAAGGAAAAGGAAAGCACAGTCCAACAGTTAACACTTGGCAATATGGCCTGCTGAGCTGGGCCTAAGACTTCTGAATTTTTTGTTTTGTTTTTATCTGTCCTGGCACCTCTATGCAGAAAGTTACATTACATCTCCAGTTTCCTGTTGGTCTAGGACAAGGGCCGATGGCCAGTGTATGGCGAGCGTCTGGCAAATCCCCAGCTGCACCGGGCAGAACTCCAGGCCAGATAACCACTGCCCCAGACCCCCCTCCACACAAGCCAGGGCTCCCCACCAGGGAGAGAATGCAGCCACAGCAATACTTCCTCACACATTCAAAATTCCCGGTCAACCCCTACCACGCCTTCTACACGCTCGGTCCTCAGTCTCCTTTGCGTCCGAGATCTCAAGGCTTCATGGAAGTGAGACGTTCTCCTCAGAAAATGGAACCTGGCACACAGCCCTGTGCCTCATTCTACCAGCCAAAGCCACCAGCTCTTCCTACTGAAAAGCCATGTGTCACCCATGTCCCACAGAAGCCCTCAAATTCACGACAGCAATGCCACCAAGAAGACCCAGGGTCAGGGAGGGCTGCGGAGTAATGAAATAACCGCCAGGTTCACTAGACTGCCAGCTGCTAGGTGGTGTGGCAGCAACTCCTTCCCACTGGCCTGACATCTTGGATGTCATGTCCTGGAACTGGTGACAAGGCACCTGTGGGGGGCAGTGTGGCCACCCGGGCAGTGGGTGGTGAGACCAGGGAGAGAAAGTGGGAATGCATGGATGGATGGTGGACCCTGTAGCGAGAGCTGATTCTTTAGGTTGATGTGGTTGGTGTAGAGATTTTAAACAGAATTTGGGGGACTTCCCTGGCAGTCCAGTGGTTAAGACTTCGCCTTCCAATGCAGGGGACGCAGGTTCGATCCCTGGTCGGGGAACTAAGATCCCACATGCCTCAGGGCCAAAAAACCAAAACATAAAACAGAAGCAATATTGTAACAAATTCAATAAAGACTTTAAAATGGTCCAAGACAAATGAACAGAATTCGGAAAAGACCAGGTTATTTGACCACAGACCAAGCCCTTGGCCTCCACAAGGTCTTGGGTTTTTATTTGCTTTGCTTTCACTAATGTTTCTTTACTTTCCAAGAACTTCAGAAGAGGGTAAGGGAGTGGGGGAGGAAGGGAGTGGCAGATCAAGGAGAATTTAAGTCCTAGATCTGAACTGTGAGATCCTAAGGTACTGTCGGTTTTAAAAAGGTGTCCCACTTCCAAGAACCCAGTTCTGTAAATAGTTTTCAGAAGTCAGGAGACTTGCAGAGATTTAGCTTGGCTGACAAAATTTCCATTTGCCTCTTCCATATTTCATAGTGCACTCTCCTTGGTTTTCAATCTCTAAAATTCCAAATTAATGTGGACATCGCTTCTAGCAAATGCAGTCAGAGCTGTCCTGCCACCACCAACGGGCAATCATAAAGCCAAAGGAAGAAAAAGAACAACTCAGCACAGCTTCCAGAAACCAGAAGCTTTCTCATCTCGCCCCCTTTCAACCCCATCCTGCCTCTTCCCACGTGTCTCAATCTACTGTCATGATTCAGCTGCAAATATACCTAACAGGAAACATCAGCTCCAATCCTATTCTGTCATCACTCAAAAACCACCACGGTTTGGTCAGAGTAGAAAATACAATGAACACTTGTGAACACAAACTACACTCAAGGATTCTTACGCTCCCAACCGGTTCAGCTACACAAGCTTCTAAATGGGGAGAGTCTAAACCCGGCTCCCGGCCTGATGGTCATCAGGTCTTGCTGCCTTGGCTTCCGCTCTAGGCCAGAGCTGTCCATTGGAATGTAATGTGGATTGCAAATGTGAGCTGCATATAAAATTTTAAATTTCCTAGTAGCCACATTTAAAAAGTCAAAAGCACATGAAATTAATTTTCATAATACCTTTTAATCTAATATGTGAAAATATTATCATTTCAATGTAATCAATATGTTGCAACATGTGGCTCGTGTGCAGATAAGCTTGTCCTTATGTTTATGACTAAATATGTTCCTTTCTAAGGGAAAGTGCCTCTCCTGGGTCAGGCAGCTGAAATGGGAACCCCTGTTCCCTGGGAGTGAGCTTGTCAGGTAAAATACAAGACACCTAGTTAAATACGGATTTCAGATAAACGATGAGTAATTTTTTAGTATAAGTACATCCCAAGTATTGAACGGGACAGACTTGTACTACAAAAAAAAATTTTCGTTGTTTATCTGGAATTCAAATTCAGCTGGGCTTCCTGTATCCCTATTTGGTAAATCCAGCAACCTGAAAGGCATGATTGGAACTGAGTCCCTCTTTAGCTAAAAGAGAGCACGTTGGTGGTGAGTGAGCACAGCTTCCTCCCATCAGGGGCACAGTTAGGGTGAGGGGACGGGCCAGCCGAGGTAGGAAGGGCGCAGGTGCCCTCTACCTTGGCCCAGCACAGACAGGAAGGCACTGGTGACCCCACAAAAGACAGACGGCAAATGGAAGCTGAGGAGATGTGGCCGGTGCTGGGGGCAGCAGGAGGTGACGGTGCCCAGGAGGTCAGGGCAGGCCTGCTGGGGAGGATGGCGTGCAGGGTGAGAAGCACCATTACCAAGGAGGAGTGGTGAGCGCACCTGCAGGAAGGTGTGCAGCTGAGCAGCAGGGGGCGCTGGCGCTCTGCAGCTACTCCTCTCCACCCTTCCTTCTTCCCTGTCCATGAAATTTACAAAATATCTGTATATCCCTTATGAATAAACATTTCGCAAGACCTTGATCTTAACGTGGCATCTGCAGCCTTCCGACTTGCTATGGATTTTTCTTTACCGATAAAATTGTCTTTTATTTTTATTTTATGTACTAAGAGCCCTCGCAATGGGTGAGGAGAGAGAAGTATTGAGTTTGTTTAATTTATTAGATACTCCTTGGTGTGCTCCAAGTGAGAGGGGTGAAATATGCCCCTCAAATTTCTAAAATTCCTAACAATTCCAAACCAACACAGTTGCTGGTTAAAACTAAGGGGCATGGGGGTCACGGAACTTTGGGGGAGATGTGTTTCAGGTTGGCTGGGTGTTGAGCACTTGTAAGGCTCAGAGGTAAGATCCAGAGTGTCTGATACAGTAGGTCAGGGTGGGAACTTGAGAATTTGCATCTTTAACCACTTCCCAGGTGATGCAAACACTGCTGGTCGAGGGACCACACTTTGAGAACCACTGCCTTAGACAGTGAGAGTTTCCAGAGAAATTTAAACAGAGACATCTGCTCTGTTCCATAGTTAAGAGTTTCTCACATTAGAAACCCAGAGAACAACCCGCAGATAAGCAGAATAGCTCTCCCACAACTAAGGATGTAAAGAAAAAAACCACGTGGAGACGTGTAGGAGAGACAGAGATGCAGTCTCGTCAGGACCCGCACCCCTGACGAGTGACCCAGAGCAGGAGGGGACATCACGAACGTGGAGTCCTCCCTGGGGAGCACACGTCAGGCACCCCAGCCCTGGGGACCTGCACCAGGAAGACGAGCTCCCATATCATCTGGATTTGAAACCAGCAGAGCTACATCCAGGAGAGCTGGGGGGCTATAGGAAACCAAGACTCCACACTTAGTGGGCCTGTGCACAAACTCACTCACTCTGAATCCCAGCTCAGAGGCAGCAGCTTGAAAAGTGTTTGGGTCACATGAGAAGGAGATTCATTGACTAAGTTTAGGGCAAGTGCCAAAGGGGCAGGATCTGTTGAAACTTTCTCCAGGGACCAAAGCGCTGATGGGTGACATTTTTAAAAATTCTCCCTCGGGACTTCCCTGGCGGTCCAGTGGGTAAGAATCCGCCTTCCAATGCAGGGGACGCGGGTTTGATCCCTGGTCAGGGAACTAAGATCCCACATGCACGGGGCAACTAAGCCCACGCCGCCAACTACTGAGCCCGCACACCTAAACTAAAGAGCCCGTGTGCTGTAAACTACAGAGCCCACATGCTCTGGAGCCCACGGGCCACAACTAGAGAGAAGCCCGTGCGCTGCAACGAACAGCCCATGTGCCATGACTAAGACCCAATGCAGCCAAAAATAAATGAATAAATAAATAAAATATTTAAAAAACAAAAATAAAAATAAAAAATTCTCCCCTTGCCTAGCTGGCCCAGCACTGGCAGGTGCCATTTCCACCATTCCCCACTTATCTTGCTAGCACTGCTTGCCCTGCCACGGCATTCCCCTGTGGACCAGCCCCGCAGGCACCCCTCCAAATTGGCTCCCACCCTGCTACACCCGATGGGCAGCCTCAGCAGGGACCAGTGACCCCCAAAAGAGCCTCCTTCCCTGCCACACCCAGTGGGTGGCCTCAGCCGTGACTAGCATCCCCCCAGGGTGGCTCCCCACCCAGGTCAGCCCCACCCACAAGCATGCCTGCAACTGTTGTGGGGATCACAGCCAGCTGCACTAGGGGCCAACCCCGCTCACTGGCATGCCTACAGCAACCGCGTTACCACCACAACAGGACAGCACACACAGCCCACACACGAGACACCCTTAGAGCACCTGGCTCTGGTGACCTGGGGGAATGGCTCTTCTGTGACCCACAGGAGATATTCTACGTAAGGCCACACATTCAAGACCTGGAGACATAGCTCATCTACCAAATACACAGAAACAAAGAGTTAGTCAAAATGAGGAGACAAAAGAATATGTTCCGAATGAAAGAGCAAGACATAACTCAGAAAAATAACTAAACAAAATGGAGATAAATAATCTACCTGATAAAGAGTGCAAAGAAATGGTCATAAAGATATTTACTGAGCTCAGGAGAATAATGAATGAACAGAGTGAGAACTTCAACAAAGAGACAAAATATGAAAAAGAACTAATCAGAACTGAAGAATACAGTAACTGAAATGAAAAATACACTAGAGGGATCAACAGTAGATTAGATGATGTAGGAGGACAGACCAGAAATCTGGAATACAGGGTAGTGGAAATCACCCAATTGGAGCAGCAAAAAGAAAAAGTAATCCCCCAAAATGAGGACAGTCTAAGGGATTTTGGGGATAACATCAAGCATACTAACATTAACATTATAGGTATCCCAGAAGGAAAAGAGAGAGAGGGAGGGGAAAAAAGATAGAAAACATATTTGAAGAAATAATGGCTGAAAACTTCCCTAACTTGGTGAAGGAAACAGACCCAAATCCAGGAAGCACAGAGAGTCCCCAACAAGATGAACCAAGAGACCCACACCAAGACACATTTTACAAATTAAAATGTCAAAAGTAAAAGATAAAGGGAGAATCTTAAAGGCAGAGAGAGAAAAACAACTAATTACGTACAAGGGAACCTTCATAAGACTATCAGTTGATTTTTCAGCAGGAACTTTATAGGCCAAAAGAGACAGTTGTGATATACTGAAGTGCTGAAAGAAAAAACCTACAACAAAGAATACCCTACCCTACAAGTTTATCATTCAGAATTGAAGGAGAGAGAAAACGTTTCCCAGACAAGTGAAAGATAAACGAGTTTATCACCACTAAACCAGTTTTACAAGAAATGTTAAAGGGATTTTTTTTGAGCAGAAAAATCCATAACTAGAAATAAGAAAATATATGAAATGAAAAATCTCACTGGTAAAAGCAAACATAAAGTAAAGGTAGTAAATCAAACACAAAGCTAGTATGAAGGTTAAAAGACAAAAGTCAAATCAATTATATAAGTACAATAAGTAGTTATGGGATACACAAAATTAAAAGATTTAATATATGATGTTAAAATTTTAAGACAGAGGGGCTTCCCTGGTGGCGCAGTGGTTAAGAATCCGCCTGCCAATGCAGGGGACACAGGTTCGAGCCCTGGTCCAGGAAGATTCTACATGCCACGGAGCAGCTAAGCCCGTGTGCCACAACTACTGAGCCTGCGCTCTAGAGCCCTCGAGCCACAAGTACTGAAGCCTGCATGCCTAGAGCCTGTGCTCTGCAACAAGAGAAGCCACCACAATGAGAAGCCCACGCACTGCAATGAAGAGTAGCCCCCTCTCACTGCAACTAGAGAAAGCCGGAGTGCGGCAACGAAGACTCAACACAGCCAAAAATAAATAACTACAATAAATAAATTTTTTAAAAAATTTAAGACAGGGAGTGAGGGGGTGTAATAAAAATGTAGTGTTCTTAGAACACATTCAAATTTAACTGATCATAAACTTAAAATAGGCTGCTATACACATAGGTTTTTATAAATGTATCTCGTGGTAGCCACAAATCAAAACTGTGTAACAGATACACAAAAAATAAAGAGAAAGGAACCCAAACCTAACACTAAAGAAAATCATCAAACCACAAGAGGATACACCAAGAGATGAAGAAAGGAACAGAGAAGAACTACAAAAACATCCAGAAAATAATTAACATGATGGCAATAAGTACATACCTATCAATAATCACTTCAGATGTAAATGGAATAAATGCTCCAATTCAAACACATAGGATGGCTAAATGAATTAAAAATAAAAATCTGTATGCAGCCTGCAATAGACTCACTTCAGATCTGAAGACACACAGACTGAAAGTGAAGAGATGGAAAAGATATTCCATGCAAATGTAAATGAAAAGAAAACTTGGGATAGCAATTTCATATCAGAAAAAACAGACTTTAAAACAAAGAATGTAACAAAAGACAAATAAGGGCACTACATAATGATAAATGGGTTAACCCAAGCAGAGAATATAACATTTGTAAATGTTTGTGAGCACAAAATAGGAGCACCTAAATACATAAAACAAATATTAACAGACATAAAAGGAGAAACTGACAGTAATACAATAATAGTAGTGGACTTTAATTCCCCACTTAACATCAATAGATAGAGGATTCAGACAGGAACAATAAGGAAACAGTGGCCTTAAATGAAATTTTAAACAAGATTGACTTGATAAATATATACAGAACATTTTATCCCAAAACAGCAGAATACACATTCTTTTCAAATGCACATGAGACATTTTCCAGAATAAATCATATGTTAAGAAACAAGTCTCAATAAATTTAAGAAAGGTGAAATATCAAGCACCTTTTCAACCACCATGCTATGCAACTAAAAATCAAATACAAGAATAAGACTGGGAGGGACTTCCCTGGTGGCACAGTGGTTAGGACTCCACCTGCCAAAGCAGGGGACACGGGTTCGAGCCCTGGTCTGGGAAGATCCCACATGCTGCAGAGCAACTAAGCCCATGAGCCACAATTACTGAGCCTGTGCTCTAAAGCCCGCGAGCCACAACTACTGAGCCCGCGTGCCGCAACTACTGAAACCCGCACACCTAGAGCCTGTGCTCTACAACAAGAGAAGCCACCACAATGAGAAGCTTGCGCACCGCAACGAAGAGTAGCCTCCGCTCGCGCCGCAATTAGAGAAAGCCCACGCACAGCAACGAAGACCTGACGCAGCCAAAAATAAAAACAAATTAAAAAAAAAAAGATCCAACCTGGACCCCAAGACTGCCAGCAGCAAGAAGACCTCATGCTGTGACCCTCCTATAGGGGAAAGTACTTCCCTGAGTGATACCAAGTGAGGAAAGACACTTTGAAGGCAAAAAAGACACTGGCAGTTTCCACAGAATCAAGTTTGTGAGTTAAAATGTTTGTGGGGGCTTCCCTGGTGGCGCAGTGGTTGGGAATCCGCCTGCCAATGCGGGGGACACGGGTTCGAGTCCTGGTCTGGGAAGATCCCACGTGCCGCGGAGCAACTGGGCCCGTGAGCCACAATTGCTGAGCTTGCGCGTCTGGAGCCTGTGCTCCGCAAAAAGAGAGGCCGCAATAGTGAGAGGTCCGCGCACCGCGATGAAGAGTGGCCCCCACTTGCCGCAACTAGAGAAAGCCCTCGCAGAGAAACGAAGACCCAACACAGCCATAAATAAAATAAATAAATAAATAAACAAATAAAAAAGGCATTCCTGCTTAAAAAAAAAAAAAAAAATGTTTGTGGAGATTTACACTGACACCTTGTTAGTAAAACTGTGTTGGCTTCTGCTTGAAGATTTATTGATTCTCTGCCCTTTTAGCTTTTGCTCAAGACCATCTCTCAGAACAGAGGTGCTTATGCAGCATGGTCGCAGGCAAGTTTTTTCAAACCCCTTTGCTATTAATCACCAACCCTAATAAAATCTGGTTTGTTTTTGTTTTACTGACTTAAGAAAAAGAAACATCCAGCATCAGTTTCACACTAGCGGCCACATCTCAGTTCAGACGGGCCGCACTCACTTGTACGGCAGGCACGTGCGGCGAATGGCCTCTCTTTCTGGACCATAAGGCCTTACATTTGATTTCTCAGAGCTTCTGGAGCAACTCTTAGAATCTGCAAAGGCTACTCCAAACGGTGTTATTCAGTTGTTAAAAACAGTATTATGTATTTTGATGGACTTAAAATGACATGTAGATATTAAAGCTCTATATATTTTCACCTGTAAGCATAACGTTTCTTACTGAACACACTGTGGGAAAAATATTTCACCATCCTTTTTTTAACCATTCAGTTTATTAGGGATTTAATAGGGGTGAGTCCTTGCTCTGGACAGAGCTTGCCATCACAATAAGAATGCACAGGACAGGGGCTTCCCTGGTGGCGCAGTGGTTGAGGGTCTGCCTGCCAGTGCAGGGGACACGGGTTCGAGCCCTGGTCTGGGAAGATCCCACGTGCCACGGAGCAACTAGGCCCGTGAGCCACAACTACTGAGCCTGCGCGTCTGGAGCCTGTGCCCCGCAACAAGAGAGGCCGCGATAGTGAGAGGCCCGTGCACCGCGATGAGGAGTGGCCCCCGCTCGCCGCAACTAGAGAAAGCCCTCGCACAGAAATGAAGACCCAACACAGCCAAAAATAAATAAATAAATAAATAAATAAATTTTAAAATAAATAAATTAATTAATTTTTTTAAAAAACCGCCGTGGGAAGAGATTCCAGTGTAAATATGGACATGGACAAAAGAACAAAGAGTGTCACTCATCAGCCCCTTTTACAATTGCAAACAATTGTCTCTACCAACTTGAGTCATAATTGCCTAAAACTGGAAGCAACCAAGATGCCCTACCATAGGCGTATGGATAAACAGACTGTGATGCATCCAGACAAAGGAATGTAAGACAGCGTAAAAAGAAGCCGCAGAAAGATGTGGCGGAATCTTAAGTGAATATTGCTGGGTGAAAGAAGCCAGTGTGGAAAAGCTGTATTGCCTAGTCCAAATATAGGCCATTCTGGAAAATCCAAAACTATATGGATAGTAAAATGATCGGCGGTTGCCAGGGGTTCTGGGAGGGGAGGAACGAAGAAATAGGAGGGGCACAGGGGACTTTTAGGGGGAGGAATGGGTCTTCTTTTACTATAATTCAAAATCCATAACCTTACGTTGTACTGTATACTCTAGGACTAATGTCGTCTGTGAGCACTTTATGCTGTATTCATTCATAATTCATTCATCATTTCCTAAGAAGTGATTATCGAGCACTATACAATGTGTTAGGCACTGTCCTAGCCGAAATATTCTGTATGCATTTGGACTTACGTCATCCTTTACTGGAATTTCTTTCTCTATTCATTGCCTAGCATTTGCCTATTTAACATGCTAAGGTCTTCCCAATCATCAAGTGCTCTGAAAACATATACATAGTGCCTCTCCCCACCAAGAGTTAGTTCATCCTCTTGTCTTACGTGAGCTTCTTCTATACTTGAATATTTCACCATATGGACCATTATTTAGCTACATCTCTTTTATAAGCTCTCAGAGCTGGGGGAGCATTGTTATTAGAATGACTTCATAAATTACAACCACCAGTAAGTGAAAACCTTGTGAAACACGTGTTTTGTGAGGGCTTATAAAACATATAAAATAAAAATAATGCAGGTTTTTAGTAAGGTTCGGAGACCTTTACATGGAAAGAAGAAACATTAACATGTCTTCAAAGCCAAGTGATCAATGTTCGTGGGCTGTAGATTTCTGGGAGGGCCTCAGGAGTTAGGGGATGTGTGGGACCTGGATCCGGGGACACGGGCTTGAGGGCTGTGGACCAGAACGTAGCATCCCAGCCAAAATCTCCGGTTAACAGAGATGGTAACTGTCTTTCTTTTATTTTTTTAAAGTGAGTTAATAGAGTATATATTTTAGAGCTGCTTAGAGTCACAGCAAAATTGGGCGGAAAGTACAGTTTTCGCAGATACTCCTTGTCTGCATACGTGCAGCTTCCCGCGTGACAGGCATCCTGCTGCCCGTGGTCCTTCTGTTAGAATCGAGGACACTGCCCTACGCTGCAAGGTGTGCTTGTCTTTCCTAGTGGGTAAGCATCATCTTAGTGTCAGTAAGATTCTGAATGTTTAGGAAAATCAAAACCATAACAATAATATTATTGTGTTAAGGAACATGTGTGACTTTCTTAGGTATTTTTAATGTATAAAATAATTTGTTCTATTAGAACTTCAGCTTTATAACTAAAATGCCAGATCAAGCAATTTATTTAGACTTGTGATTTTAACTTGAAATCTTCCTAAGTTGGAACATCTATGTGACCTTTATTAAACTTTACTGTATTTATAAGTTCAATTTATTACATTTATAAGAATTATCTAATACTTAGGTTTTGTTTATTAGGTCAAAATACTTGTGAAGGAAATGGGATGTATTAAATTTGCAAATGCCATATGGACACCTAGGGGGGAAAGCAGGGGTGGGGAGGTGGTAGTGGGATGAATTGGGAGATTGGGATTGACATATATACACTAATACGTATAAAATAGATAACTAATAAGAACCAGCTTATAAATAAATAAATAAATAAAATAAAATTCAAAAATAAATAAATTTGCAAATGCAGTTTAAAGATATAAAATGTGTAAATAGGCCAGACTTAGCATTAATAACAACTCTCCTATAAGTGACAGTTAATAATTGCTCAAAAAAAAAAAAGATTATCGTAATATGGACTTTAAAACTTTGGGAAGAACTAGGGTTTTGGATCTGTGACTTTAATAAATTGAACCTTTATTTTAAAAATCTCAATAGACTTTTTGGAACAGGTGCAGTTTCCTCTGAGGCAAAACAAAACAAGCCTTTCATATTTAACACCCTCTTCTTCTAGAGTACAGTGACCCTTCCGTTAATCTTTTAAGCTTCTATAATTGTATCATCAAAATAATGATTGTTTTTGTTTTTGTTTCATTTATCTCTTTGCTATCATACAGTGAGATTCTAGAGCACAGGGACAATGTCTCATTTATATTCGATTCTGTAGTGTCTGGAATAATGCTTTGGCACACAGGAAGCGCTCAATAAGTGCTAAGTGCAATACAAAGGTTCTGGACAAAATGGCAGAGTGTGACAAAATGGCTCAAATTTACACTAATTATCAAGATACAAAGCAGTACAAGTGTATCTGAGTTGACTTGACGCATGAGTAGCATTTTGGTCAAATCTCAAAGGTAAAAAATTATATAATAGGTCATCTCTCTTCCCATCCATTCTCGTGTCAGTTAAATTCCACAGGAATTGCTGTGAGTTCTTTAACTTGGGGCATCTTGTCCTTGAGTAACACTGAGGCTTCTGAATTTGTTGCTTGTTTCTGGATCTTGATTTAAACATTGAGTTTGCCTTAGTGAAAAGAACTTGGAAAGAACGAACTTGAGCTCAAGTCCTGATCCTGCCCCAGGCCAAATACAACAGAGCAGCTGTGCAGCCTGGGTCAGTTGCTTACCTCTCTGAGTATCACTTTCCTTCTCAGTAAAAGAAAATGATACCAGTATCTGCCTCATAGCAATTCTGTTTATAAAATGCAGTCATAATGTATACATTCAGGGCAACTATACAAATGAAGACTCACGCTATACGCTTACAAGAACTGTTTCTCACTTTTGTCTCGACACTGCCTTCTAGGTCCTTCCTACTGAGAGTGTGGCCTGTGGTCATGCAGCGCCAGCCTCACCCGGAGCTTGTTGGATGTGCAGAATCGCACTCTCACCCCCCAGCCCTACCGACCTGCAGGCTGCGTGTTGACAAGGTCCCAGATGACTGCACGTTCCAGCTTGAGAAGCACTGTCTACACAGGGCTGAAGGGGTGAGTTCCTTTCTTATTGCTGCTGTAATAAATCTCCACAAACCGACTGCTTGAAACAACAAAAGTGTATGATCTTAACAGTTCTGGAGGCGGAAGTCCTAAACTCAAGGTGTGGGCAGGGCTGGTTCCTTCTCAGGCTCCAGGGGAGGTTCATCTCCTTGACTTTCCAGCTCCTGGAGGCGCCTGCATCCTGGGCCCGTGGCCCCTTCCCCCGTCGCTCTGACCACTGCCTCTGGCTTCAACCTTCCTCTCTGACTCTGACTCCCCGGCCTCCCTCTTTCACGAACAGGACCTTTGTGATGACAGTGGGCCACCCGGATAATCCAGGATACCCTTCCCACCTCAAGTTCTTAAACTTTAATCATTTCTACAAAAGTCCCTTTTGTCGTGTGTAAAGTAACATATTCACAGGGGGATTAGGACATGGCATCTCCGAGGGGCCATTGTTCTGTCTGTAACAGATTTGTGTGACTAAGCTTTGTTCAATCGATCAGAAATCTATTTCAAAGCAGTGGCGACTGAATGACATGCTCGCGTTAGTTCGTTGATTCGATCATTTGTATCCTCAGTGTTTCAGGGCCTAAAGGCTGCCCAACGATCCACGTGTGTTCTCTGTCCTCACTCTCTGCCACTCCCGCCCCCCAAACTCCTCTCTCTTCCACGTGCCCAGCCCACATTTCACCTTTACTCGCAAGGCATGACTTGGCCTCCCATTTCACAGAGAAATTACAGTCCACCAGACAGGAATATCCTCAACTTCTTGACATTTTTTTCTTCATTTATTTATTCAGCAAATATATACTGGGTGTCACACTGTGGGCTAAGTACTGTCCTAGGTTTGCAGGTACAATGGCTCCTGCAAGGAACTGACATGCTAGTTGGAATTTCCTTTGCCGTCCAGTGGTTGGGACTCCACACTCACTGTCGAGGGCCTGGGTTCAATCCCTGGCCAAAAAAAAAAAAAGAAAAAAGAGAGAGAGACAGAGAAATAAGGGAGAAAATAGGGGGGGGAGGGGGGAGGGAGGAAGAGGAAGGGGAAACAGTAGATAGTGGAAAACGCCGTGCTGTGCTGAGAATAGAGGACAATAGACTAGGCAGCTACTTAAGAGGGAAAGGTCAGGGGAGCTCCTCTGAAGAGGTGCTCTGAAGCTGAGATGTGAACCTGACAAGAACCTGCTACGTGGAAGCACACCAGGCAGAGGAGACCATGGTTGTCATCAGACAGACACACGGACTCGCATGGACTCCCATGCTTTTCTGTTCTCTCTCCTCTGGCTTAAGGGAAGACGCCCCCCTTTGTTCTAGCTGAGCAGTCTCACATGGCAGGCACATCCTTGGGAATCCTTGAAGACTTTCCAAAGGCTTCCTGGGCAAGTGCATTTTCGGGAGTCATTTTCCTGATTTCTTTTTTTTTTTTTTTGCCTTTTCTATTCATTTATTCATTTCTCAAATGCTTGTTGAGATTCTTCTCTTTTCTAAGGGCTGTGATAAGTGTCATATGTGTTGAGAATATAACACAGAGTAAGACGTGATTCCTACTCTCAAGGGACTAATATTCTGATGGAAGACCCCACACTCTAATTTGTAGTGACTATACTTTATACACTGTAAAATTAAGTATATAAGAAATAACTCTGTGTGGGCTACCCTGGTGGCACAGTGGTTAAGAATCTGCCTGCCAATGCAGGGGACACGGGTTCGAGCCCTGGTCTGGGAAGATCCCACATGCCACGGAGCAACTAAGCCCGTGAGCCACAACTACTGAGCCTGCGCGTCTGGAGCCTGTGCTCCGCAACAAGAGAGGCCACGATAATGAGAGGCCCACGCACCGCGATGAAGAGTGGCCCCCGCTTGCCGCAACTAGAGAAAGCCCTCGCACAGAAACGAAGACCCAACACAGCCAAAAATAAATAAATAAATTTATTAAAAAAAAAAGAAAGAAAGAAATAACTCTGTGTAACTCATTCCCCATGTTTTACAATGTTATAGTTTCACTCTGCCTTTTCCTTGGTATAATGTTAGCATAAATACATACCCCAAAACATGCCAGTAAAGTGTAAAGGTATCTCTTTTTACAACAAAAAAGTGACTCCTTTTTCAAAGCCATTCTTTAGATTTTTCTTAAATACCTGCCTTTTCTTAGCCCCAGTATGTTGTAGCAAAAATAGAAATGAGACTTTTCTAATAAACAAGGAAAATAAGAAAACAATAAACAGGCTGGGGAAACAGCATAAACAGTCCTGAAAGAGTTAAACCATCTTGATTATTCTTTAGCTGTAACCACTAACAAACACTTGTAGCTAGACTTGTCCTCCTTCACAAAGCTAACCTCTAACACTCTCTGACTCTGTGTGAATTACATCCTGCACCTGGTGTTTACACCCCCTGCACTCCCTTGTAGCAAATCACCCCTTGTAGCATTCTGCATTTCAGAAAGAAGGTTGCAGGCCAAAACCCAGAGAGGAACTGACCCAATTACGGGGCTGCCTGACACCAGCTGTGACTGTTTTGAAATAATGCGGGTTAGGGTTAGGGTTAGGATTAGGATCACCACTTTCATCCTGATCACCTATCCCAGACTGAGAGCCCCACCTGCAAGACTTCTCCTGATTCCCCAGGGCACAGTTCTGGAGGCGCTAGCCTGCTGTGTTCCCGCTTTGCCTGGCAAATATAGCTACTCTTTTTCTTTTTCCTCCAAAATTCTGCCTCTGTATTTCTATCTGGCATCCGTGCAGAGAGCCAAGATTTTGGCATCAAGTCTAACTTCATTTTCCCGATCTTAAACTTCCACGTGTGCTCCTTTCTAAGGTTGTCTGTCTGAGACCACACGTCCAAGTTGAGATGTCCTCCCTTCCTGTCTACCTCCCTTTCACAGTTACCCTTTACTCTTTTTATGAAAGGCAGCTCAGCTCTTACCCAACCTAAAGCTTAATGTGTGGCTTTGCCCCCAGTGAGTAAAAACCTTAGCTTGTCAAATAAGGGGTGATTCTAGATATGGCTGGTTGTGTAGAGCAAGGGAAAGTGGAGATAAACAAAGAATATCTGTAATGATTAGGGTTTTTTTAATGACTTTTTTTTGGATTAAGAAGGCCTTTTTTAATATTTATTTATTTTATTTTATTATTTTAATTTTATTTTTTGGCTGTGTCAGGTCTTAGTTGCAGCATGTGGGATCCTCGTTGAGGCGTGCGGGATCTTATTTGTTGCCGTGCGTGGGCTCTTCATTGCGGCATGCAGGTTTTCTCTCTCTAGTTGTGGTGCACGAGCCCCAGGGTGCATGGGCTCTGCAGTTGTGGCGTGCGGGCTCCAGAACACGTGAGCTCTGTAGTTTGAGGCCCATGGGTTCTCTCGTTGAGGCACATGAGCTCAGTACTTGTGGCACGCAGGGGCTTAGTTGCCCCGCGGCATGTGGGATCTTAGTTCCCTGACCAGGGATCGAACCTGAGTCCCCTGCATGGGAAGGAGGATTCTTTACCACTGGACCACCAGGGAAGTCCTTGTGATGATTAGTTTTATGTGTCAACTTGACTGGGTTAGGGGATGCCCAGGTAGCTGGTCAACAGTACCTCTGGGTGTTCTTAAGGGTATTTCAGGGAGAGATTAGCATTTGAATGGGTAGACTGAGTAAAGAAGATCACCCTCCCCAGTGTGGGTGGACATCATCCAAATCTTTGAGGGTGAGAATAGGACAAAGAGGGCGAGGGAGGGTGAATTTACTCTGTTTGAGCTGGGACACCCATCCTCTCCTGCCCTTGGACCTCTGTGCTCCTGGTTCTCACCTTCGGACATGGACTGGACCATACCGCCAGCTCTCCTAGGCCTCCAGCTTGCAGATGGCACACCATAGGACTTAGCCTCCATAATTGCATGATCCAATACCTCATAATAAATCTCTTTCTATCTGTTTATATGTATCCAGTTGGTTGTGTTTCACTGGGGAACTCTGACTAATACAACATCCAAATGAGAACAAACAGGTTATTTATTCAGAGTGTGCTCTGGCAAGGGACTCGGCCACATCACTTGCATTTGGTAGAGACTGGAAGTCAGGCAGAGGAGGGAAGCTTCGTGGTGGGAAGGGAGGCCTTCAGGTGGCTCTGCTGAGTGGCTACTGGCCTGGGGAAGCTCATGGGGTTGGTTTCTGGAGCGTACACCATCCGTCCTTTATTGTGCTCACTATTGCGCTCTGCAGATATTGCACTTTTTACAAATGAAAGGTTTGTGGCCACGGTGCATTGAACAAGTGCCATTTTTCCAACACTATTTGCTCACTTCTGGTCTCTGTGTCACATTTTGGTAATTTTTGCAATATTTCAAATGTTTTCATTATGATATTTGTTTTGGTGACATGTGACCAGTGATCTTTGATGTTACTGTTGAAACTGTTTTAACCTTTTTAACAATAAAGTATTTTTAAATTAAGATATGTACTTTTTTTTAGACATAATGCTATTGCACATTTAATAGACTACAGTATAATCTAAACATAACTTTTATATGCACTGGGAAACCAAAAAATTTGTGTGACTCGCTTTATTTTTTGCTTTATTGATGTGGTCTGGAACGGAATCCACAGTATCTCCAAGGTGTGCCTGTGTTTGACTCTGGTCGGTCCTGGGTTGAAAGGCAAAACAGAGGAGCAAGAAGAGGGAAGTTGCCGTCGCTGACCACTGACAAGTCCTGACTGTTTTGGGCCAATTGTGCAGAGGTTGTGGGTCAGAGACTGTCGTCAGATATGATCTGGCCATTGTCTGTGTATTCAGTATCTCATGAAAAATTCTGATAATTCCGAAGACTGAGCAGTAAATACCATTGCAAGTTGGGTAATTTCTACTTCTTTGCTTTCAACAGAATAGCAGGGGCAATCTAGGTTACTAAATATTTTTGGGTTTTTTTTTTTTTTTTTTTTACGTGGGATCTTAGTTCCCCGACCAGGGATCAAACCCACGTCCCTTGCATTGGAAGCGTGGAGTCTTAACCACTGGACCACCAGGGAAGTCCCTAGATTACTAAACATTTTTATGATGGGTGATTCTATAATATTTTGGCATATATCCTAGGAGTTCAGAGAATTAGGTAGAATTGCTATAATAAAACTCCTTTCAGTCCCTCTACTTATTATATGAGCAGGGTGTTTGGTTATTTTTTTTTAATTTGCATTATAAAAAGAAAAATATGAATAGAACTGATGCTGAAGCTTGTCTTATTTTATTAATACGTAATATTTATCCACAGATACGTGAATTAAATTTTAAAAGCCCTATTCATCTCATTAGGAGATATATTTCAATAATATTTTACTTTTTATGTTTAATAGTTATTATCAAAATTATAAAAGTTATGCTATTTTATCAATTATATACTAAAATAATTATATCTAAATTGAGTATGAATATTTTATTACATTCATATTTTTGTTGCAAGTAAGTACGGTGGGTTGATTAATAGAATATAGTATAAAATTCAGTTATGGAAATTAAAAGGATGTGAATGTGCAAGGAATGAAGGGACATTTTGGAATTGCTAAACTGTTAAAAAAAAAAAAAGAGGCCCGTGTCGGCAGCTGCCGCGGGTCGCACAGCTCCGTCCCATCTCGGGGGGGGGGGGGGGGGGGGGGGGGGGGGGGGCGGGGCGGGCGGGGGAGGCGAGGCGCGCGAGCAGAGCGCTGGGCACGATGTCCGACGCGGGCGGCGGAAAGAAGCCACCTGTAGAGCCGCAGGCGGGCCCGGGGCCGGGGCGCGGAGCCAGGGAAAGGGGCCTGCCGGGCCCCTTCCCTCTGGTCCTGAAGAAGCTTATGGAGAACCCCCCGCGCGAGGCGCGCCTAGATAAGGAAGAGGGGAAGGAAAAGCTGGAGGAAGACGAGGCTGCAGCGGCGAGCACCACGGCCGTCTCTGCCTCCCTCGTGCCACCCATCTGGGACGAGACCATCCCATACGATGGCGAGTCTTTCCACCTGGAGTACATGGACCTGGATGAGTTCCTGCTGGAGAATGGCATCCCTGCCAGCCCCACGCACCTGGCCCAGAACCTGCTGCTGCCTGTGGCCGAGCTGGAAGGGAAGGGGTCGGCCAGTTCCTCCACGGCGTCCCCGCCATCCTCCTCCCCCGCTGTCTTTCAGCCCTCGGAAACCGTGTCTAGCACAGAATCCTCCCCGGAAAAGGAGAGGGGGACACCCAGTCCCATCGACCCCAACTGCGTGGCGGTGGATGTGAACTTCAATCCCGACCCTGCCGACCTGGTCCTCTCCAGCGTGCCGGGCGGGGAGCTGTTCAACCCTCGGAAGCACAGGTTTGCAGAGGAGGACCTGAAGCCCCAGCCCATGATCGAAAAGGCCAAGAAGGTCTTTGTCCCCGATGAGCAGACGGACGAAAAGTACTGGACGAGATGCAAGAAGAACAACGTGGCGGCCAAGCGGTCCCGGGACGCCCGGCACCTGAAGGAGAACCAGATCACCATCCGGGCGGCCTTCCTGGAGGAGGAGAACACAGCCCTGCGGACGGAGGTGGCGGAGCTGCGCAAGGAGGTGGGCAAGTGCAAGACCATCGTGTCCAAGTACGAGACCAAGTACGGGCCCTTGTAACCCGTGCCCCCGCCCGGGCGCGCTGCCTCACCTCAGACCTCTGCCTGGGACCCCTGAAACCCACCCCTGCGTGGAGACTTATGACTCGTCGTGGGCGCATGGCGGCGCACCTGCCCCAGGAGCCTTCACGTTCAAGCTTCATTATCACATGGCCAGCACGGCGACTTCCGTGGAGGCCAGCCTCCTCCCTGGCGGGATGCGAGAGAATCTACGAGGTGGTGAATCAGCCTTAGTCTCTGTTCTTGGCTGTCTCAGTTGGACCGGAAGGGGGACCTCTGGAGCATGGGCTCTTCTTTTCCAGGGTACCCAGGCTTCCCTGACTCTCCCTGCTTCTCCAGCCTGGGCCGTCCAGGCCTGTCTCTGCAGAATGAGTCATGATGGCTGTCGCCCTTACATCTTCTCAGGTAGCAGGGCGCATTTCCAGGCAGGGAGGGTCTGTTGTCCTCTCCAGAAAGTCTTAGAGAAAAACATCCGTTCCCATCTTCCTCAAAGGTAAAAAGACACGCCAGCTCCTCTGTAGTGTCCACGTGGGTGCCAGGCCGCAGCGGCTGGGTGTCTGCACAGCCTGGGACGGGCTTTGCGTCTGGGCCTGCAACAGAAGTGCACCCAACCATTCGTGGCTCCCTCACCCCTTTTCTCTGTGGCTCCGAGGCCTGGAAGGAGGAGGCCCTGGGGAGGGGTTCCCTCTGCGTTCCATCCGCCGTTGGGGAGAGACTCCCGGGGTGGTGGTCTCTGAGCCTTGGTCGCCGTGCATATCTCCTCTTCTCCAGGTCACTTGTGGAGGCCGCCTGAGTCAAATCTGTCCCACCAGACTGGGCCTCTGGGCCTGCTGTTTCTTGTCATCCAGTGACCAAGCTCAGATCTTGGATTTAAAAGAAAGAGCCTCCTCGTCTAGGAAGCTTAACTTCCTGGAGCTGGGATGCACCTTCGGCGTGGTGTTCAGAAAACCGGTCTCCACAGCCCCTCACGCTGTAGGCGGGGAGCTGGGGCATGTTTCTCGAGAAGCTCCCGCTCCTTCTTGCTCTGCTTTCCCGTGCGGGCCAGGCCCGAGTCCGCTGTCCCTGAAAAGCAGAAGAGGGCTTCCCAGTTCTGGCTTCAGGATCCACCCCGTGCGAGCGGCCTGGAGGGCGTCACCAGGCAGGACACCTGGTCCCCTGGTCGCAGCACAACTCTTTTGGAACAGCGGGCTCTGGGGACATTTACGTAGGCTAGAGTCCCCTCGATCTGGGTCCCAGGAGACAGCCACCCATGCAAGCCTGGCTGTGGTGTGGTGCGGAGGGGCCCACCTCCCAGCTGCTCCTTTCTCTTGTGTCCAGCTGGACTTGTCCTTTGGCTCTGCCCAAAAGATTAATTAAGGAGATCCGTGGAAGCGTCTGCTCGCTGCGGTCAGCTGGGGCACCCAGAGATGGGTGTACTTATTTGCTCAGGGCAGGCAGCCTGTGGTAAGGAGGGGTCAGAGGTGACGGGCACACTTTGTCACATTCACCACTGGCTTTATTTAAAGTGGTGGCTCGGAGTCCTGGGCCTTGACCCCTAAAGACTTCCCATAACAGATGTTAAGAGCAAGGGAAGCCATCCACTGGCCGTGGACCACAGCCCCGGGGAGCGCCACGGCCCTCCAGGGACCTGCACACCCGTCTCTCCAGGGCACTTGACAAGGGTCCCTGAGGCCAAGGGATGTCAGCGCCCTCCCTGCAGGCCCCGGAATTTTACTTTGTGGTTCTATGAAAACCATGTTCACACTTTTCACTCTATTGTAACCACAACAGGGCAGTTGCATCCGGCATGTCAGTGTCCTGCCCTGGGCAGCTCGCCCGCCCGGGCACTCTCCCTCTGGTCTGGCCACCCACCAAGAGGGCACTTCTCATTTTGTTATTGGGAGAAGAGCCACCAGCTTAAAAGCTCTTCATTTTCTTTGGCCAGAAGTGTATGGTTTGTGTTTCTTTCAGTTTTTTCCCCTAAGGGATGGACATTTAGTCTCCGGGTGGCGTCCACTTTCCAACCCCAGCGGGTGAGATGACGGCCTGATGTCTCTTCTCTTTGTCCCGCCTTCTGCCTGTGTAGTGCCCTCTCCTTCTACCCCTCCCCCCCCCCCCGCCAGCCAGTGGGTGTCTGGTTCTCTCCTTACTTGGGAAGAGTGTGGTGCTGGCTTCTTTTAGAAAGGCCCCTTTGAGCCAGGAGCCTGGCAGGGACAGGGAGGAGATGTCCGTGGAGGTTGACATTTTGGGGAAAAGGGTGCTCAGGTAAGCATGTCTTCTTCCCGGGCTTAAGGATCAAGTCCTTGCAGGAGGAGAGGGTGGTGCCTACTCAGTTTCCATTGTGGAGTTGGGAGTCCCCTTGACTCCCCGCTGGACCCTCTCTGTCTTGGGACTGACAGCCAAAGACTGAGGCGCCTATGCTCAGATCTTTGACATCCTCTAAAAAGCACTGGAGGCTAGAGACGCCAATGTAAATGGCTTTCTGTGGGCTTGCAGTGCGCTGGGAAGCGCCATCCCTACCTAAACACCCTGTCTTCAGCCTCATTGCAACCTCAGAACAGACAAATCATGAATGAATCAGCTAGAATGTTGCAAGAATATGCATATAATAAATGTATATCTAGATAGAGAAATATATATATATTCAGAGAGAGAGAGAGAGAGAGAGCTTTCACAATGGCCAGCAGCCTCGTGGAGGACCTGGGTAACTCTTACCCTTGGCCAAAGGCAAGGGTTTGCCTGTCTGGGTCCTGAGGTTGCGGAAGGCACGTAGTAGTGAACCTTGACTCGGTAAGCATCACTCTGGTGAGAGGACCTGCTGTGGCCCTGGCAGGCAGCTCCTGCTTGAGGTGGGGTGGCAGGCATGGGGGCCGGCAGAAAAGGGCCCCTTCATGCTGTGCAGCTCTCCATCCAGGGCCCTGGGAGCAAGGGGCTGAAAGCCCTTGGTTTTCATGGCAAAGCCACACCCCCTCCCCAGAGCTCCTTTAACATCTGTTAATTAAGTGCAATAAATTTTTCTAGAAAATGGCAAAGATGACTTCCAGGTGGATATTGCTGTTTTACACTTTTGGGGATGCCAGAACACCACTTGGTTTTATTTTTCTAAGTGCATGTGACGCGACAGAGCGTGTGGGGCTCTGCGTCCTCCCCTGGGAGCTGGCATTCCAGCAGGCCTCTCTCTCCTTTACCTTTGTTGGGGAAGGAGGCAAGGCGCAAACCCTTCTTCCCAGCCGGTGAGGGCAGAGGCAGAGCGTAGCCCACTGGCCTTATGTGCGTGTGTGCGTGCGAGTGTGCCGCTGCCGGTGGGCCGGAGTGATGTGGCGGGAGGGAAGCGGGGAATGTATCCTTTTCAAACGAAATTAAATATTTTGAGACGAAAAAAAACAAAGAGAGAGAGCGTGTTTATCTTCTCAGTGTGCAATGGTGGGTACCAAATTGCTAGAGTATTTTGATTTCATGGACTGTATTTAAAAGACAGTATTTTTTAATATGCTAGAACTTACATCCTTTGCAGCTGTTTATATGTAAAAAGAAAATGTTTGGATGTCAAATTTAAAACGTGTGAATTGTACATATTTTTTCAAACATTTTTTAGTGTACTGAGCAAAACAGTTGGACGACCGATGAGCTAAAACATTGGTTTACAAGCTTAAGCACGCACCAGAATCCCTGGAAGGTGGTTAAAACGCAGGTCGCCGGTCTCCTCCGCGGACATTTCTCACTCACTGGGTCCGGAGTGGAGCTGGGGAATTTGCATTTTTCATCAGTTCCCAGGTGGTGCGAACGCTGCTGGCCCACATCCTGAGGACCGCAGTCCTGCTCTAGAATTACTAGCCTACCTGCAGTTGACTAACCTGGAAACACGGGTATCCCCCTGCTCCTCCTCCTTCTCCCACAGTCTCCAAAACAATCACCACCTAGTATTCCCCATTTACTCCACCTGCAGATCGGAAGCCAGTGCAACCCCTCCGCATCCCCAGCCCTGGTCCAGCGCAGCCCCGCCCCAACCCGGATCCCTGCCGCAGCCCCGCCCCCACCCGGAACCCCGCCGCAGCCCCGCCCTCACCCGGAACCCCGCCACAGCCCCGCCCCCAACCGGATCCGCCACAGCCCCGCCCTCACCCGGATCCGCCGCAGCCCCGCCCCCACCCGGATCCCCGCCGCAGCCCCGCCCCCAATCGGAACCCCGCCGCAGCCCCGCCCTCACCCGGATCCCCGCCGCAGCCCCGCCCTCACCTGGATCCCCCCCGCAGCCCCCTCCCCCCATCTCTCCGCAGCGCAGCCAGAAAGACCTTTCCGAAGCCCAGCCACAATCAGTCACACTCTCGCTCAGCACCTTCCCCAACCCTCCGTTACCCTGAGATGCAAGACCAAATATCCTCCTGTGTCTCTTGGTCTCGGCTCATTTTTAGAACTTCATCTTACATCTCCAATCCTCACCACAACTGTAAACTTCAAGTCTACTGGAGTATTTCTTGTTCCTTTAATGTGCTCTGCTCTTTCTCACCTCTGGGATGCAATTTAAACTCTCTGGAAAACTCCTCCGCTCCTCCAACCTTTGTTCACTGTGCTGAGTCCTAATCACCTCCAGACTGGTTGTTCAAGTCACTTCATCCAGAGCTCATCCTGGATTCTTTACAACCAGCTCGAATCCCGCGAAGTGTGCTCTCATGACCCCACTGCTGGCTTCAAGGATCACGCATCACATTTGATGGTACTTGCCTGTTTGCTTGCCTGTCTCTCTCCCTCTAGATTTCAGTTCTCTGGAATCTCTTCTCTTCTTTACCATTGTATCTCTAGTTACAGTGCCTGGAGCGCAGTAGATATGCAGCAGATGTTTGTTGAATGAATTCATGTTCCTCCCGTTCGTTCACATCACACCAAGAGCTGAAATGGAAAGCAAAGAGAGTGTAGTCTATGGTCCCAGCGGCTAGCAATAACACAGGAGCCTGGGGCAGGAAGACAAACACACAGAGAAAGAAAAGACGGTATGGTTTGCTGTGAGAGTGACTGACACACAGTGTAAGTGCAACAGAAGTTTCGAGAGAAGGGAGATTGTGCTTGATGGATTGTTTGGAGGAAACTAGATGAAGACCTTGAGTCTTCACATTTTCTTTTCATGACTTTTATAGTTGAGGACAAAGGGCATTTTGTGAGCCTTTGGGCAAAGCAGTGAACTATTTATTTAGCATCGATCTTTTCCAAGACTGGGAGCTATCACATGAAGAGAGGCTGGGCAGCCTGCCCTACGAACTTAGTGCCGTGACTTCAAAGCTTGTAATCGCTATTGATTATTATTATTTTTGTATCAGTTCATATCTGGTCACAGGGAATGTAGACAGATACAGAATTTCAGTTTTTGGAAACTGCATGAAGGTTCATTGCAGCAAGGAGGTGACAAATGGTTCCTCCAAAAGCTAGTTTAGTAAATCACTCTAGTTGAAAAAGACCTAATATTAGTGTTTTCTTTCAAAGATATTTAAAGGCACACATTTTCATTCAATTCAAGCCTTCTATACTATACAGAGCGAAACTACTGAAAGATTCTGAGAATCATGCATTCTTACATCTACGATAAAGGCAGTTTTAAAAAGCCTTTTTAGGGCTTCCCTGGTGGCGCCGTGGTGAAGAATCCGCCTGCCAATGGAGGGGACAGGGGTTCGAGCCCTGGTCCGGGAAGATCCCACATGCTGCAGAGCAACTAAGCCCGTGCACAACTACTGAGCCTGCGCTCTAGAGCCCACGAGCCACAACTACTGAGCCCACGCGCCACAACTACTGAAGCCCACACGCCGAGAGCCGGTGCTCCGCAACAAGAGAAGCCACTGCAGTGAGAAGCCCGTGCACTGCAACGGAGAGTAGCCCCTGCTCACTGCAACTAGAGAAAGCCCACATGCAGCAACGAAGATCCAACTCAGCCAAAAATTAATAAATAAATAAAATAAATTTTTTTAAAAAAGCCTTTTTAACAAACATTAAATTTTAACAAACATTAAACATTTTAACAAACATTCTAAATGTTGACCTGGCATTTTTATTTGAAAGTTCAAAATTCCTGAAAGTAGTGGTTATTAAAATACTATATAGCAAAGATGTAAGTGTCTCATGTGTGAGAAGCAATTTTGGTTCTGCTCTCACTGGTCCGTATGACTGTCAGGCAATAGAATTGCTCCTGCCCATGTGTTTGTGTAACAGGGAAGAGCCAATTTTGACTCCACATTAGATCTGTTTCTTTGACTTTAACCTTTGCTTTTCGTTGCTTTTGTTACTATAGTCGTACATAATGGCCTGCCTCAGGGAACCCTGCCCCTCTGCGTGAATGTTAAACTAAAGCGCCTTTGTTCAGTTCACATGGAGACAATCTGACCCTGCCCACCTGTGAATGGCTGCAGAAAAGAAGAAATTAACACATCCCCTCCCCGACGCTGGCCAAGCCAGGCGAAACTAATGGCCTTTTTACTTCCTCGCCTCCTCCCCATCTCTGTTCTATAAAAGAAACTGGCATCCAGACCCCGGTAAGATGGTTTCTTGGGGACCCTAGTCCACCATCTTCTCGGTCTGCTGGCTTTCCGAATAAAGTCGCTATTCCTTGCGTCAACACCTCGTCTCCCGATTTACTGGCCAGTCTTGTGGGGAGCAGAGCGAGCTTGGACTCAGTAACATTTGCATAACTTACTTAAAAATAAGTATTATGCATGTTTAACATACACTGCTGCAGTTTCCCTGATTATTTCTGGAAAGAAAGTATCCAGGAAAAAGTTAAGGCTCCAAATAAAACCTTTCAGGGAGAAAAGTGAATTGCTAAAAATAGGGCAGGAACAGCTGAGAGTGTGACCTGGAGACACAGGAGCAGGGACGCTTGCAGACTAGGAAGCCCTTCTGGAGAAATGATCTGAGGCAGCATAGTAAGGAGGTGTATGCATGTTCGTGGGAGGCCGTTCTGAACATAAAGGGCAATAGAGCACAGAGGTGGGTTTTGTGGAGTGGGCGAGGGAGGCAAGGCCTGCAGTCAGAGGATGGGCTTGGGCAGAGCAGTGCATGAGCCTCGTGTAGGAGGCTGGAGGGCCAGAAACGCACACACATGCCACACAAGTCAGGTCTGTGTGAAGCTGGGAAGGCCGAGAAAAGGCAGCAGATAGGCATGTAGCAAACAAGGGCAGAACTGTCGGAGCAGGTGATGTGTGGCTGGAGAGGAAGGGGCAGAGGCGAACGGTGAGGATGAGGGAGGGAACACGTCACGATACTGACCATGCACGAAAGTGAAGCGTGCACAGTGATTTCGTAAGATCGATGCTGTATGTTCTTTAGAGAAAGTAGCTATAGGGGTTCCAGAAGGGCGATCAACTCATTTTTCATGATGAAGAAAACCCACAAAGTTTACAAATGAGAAACATGAGCATTAGTTTTTAATGCCACTGATAGGTTGGATGAGATTGGGGGCGTTACTAAAGACCCACAACAAACCATATCAAAGGGAAAGAGGATTTCATACCGATGAATAGGGAAAGTATGGTTCCATATACCACACAATAATTTTGGAGTATGTAAAATTTATTAATTGGACTGACCTGTTAAAATGATAATTATTGTGCATATATGTGCAGCACACATCTAGGTTTATAAAATACAGCATAAGAGTATTAAATTTGCTGAGTGCATTCTCCTAATAACGAATAATGTAAATTAGCACTCTTCACAGCCTCGACTCAAGGATCATATACAGATATGAGTGAATAAGCAGAGAAGTAAATATTAGCTTCTTCCACCAATTTATTTGCTTCTGAGGCTTAAAATATTGAATGCGTTTTCATTTTTCTACTGTGCTTTATAAGGAAGTTAGTTTCAGAGCCTAAGGGATTGAAAAAAAAATATTGACTTAGAACTATTTTTTCCTGGAAAACATATGTTGTAATTTACAAAAGGAATATTTGTTGTTTTTTTTTTTTACAATGTTGCAAAAGCTTGCATTCAGCTGGTAGTGCTTAGCTGTCATTTTGGGGCTTCATAGCATGCTGATAATTTTGGCAAAATTCGTGGGAACTGTCCAAATGAGACAGACTTTAAAATTACTGAGAGCATCATGAATTCTTGAAGCACTTGTTGGGAGGGAGTTAAATGTTTTAAATCCCTTCTGTTAGCTCTTCTCACAGCAGACCCAGATGCTGAGGTGAACTCCTGGTTAATGACCTTCTTCAAGGTCATCGAATAAATCAGTTTCAGCCCTGGGGCTGGACTTCTAACCTCAGAGTCCTTATATGTAGCCTGTCTCCTGAGCTGAGTTGCCATTAATAGACTCGTTAGATACTTTGGGTTTTCAAATGTGGTTTAAAAATTCCATGTGATTAAACCACGAGAAAAGATAACACATGTGCAATTTACACACTTTGCAACATTGTTTAGTGCTAAGTAAAAATCTAGACGCCCTCATATCCAGACAAATCCAGCTTTAGAAATGCTTTGTTTTGGCCAACAATCTGTTGAAAACTTTGGTTTTCAACTTTTGGTTTTCTAATTTTATCAACATTGAAAAATTAGAAGTTTCGTGTAGCTGGCTTTCTGGTTTCTTTTTTAAATTTTAAAGATCTGATCTAATGCATAGTATGGTGAATATAGACAACAATATTGTACTCTAATCATCAAACTTGCCATTCCCAGTTTTTCACTCTCCTAATTGTACTGTACATCTGCATCCATCAATCTGTATTTTTTAGGACTGGTTCCTATAAAGTGGAATTTGGGGAACACAATTCGTGCACATATTTAGGTGTTGGCTGCAGTTTCCACTATCTGTGTCTCTTCATCAAGTTTGCGCCTTGTCTGGGAAAGCAGGGGCTCTCGAGAGTCCGGAGCTCCGCCTGAGGCAGGGAGATGGCCGAGTGGGCAGTGGAGGCCGTCAGAGTGCCTAAGAGTGACCCGCGGAGCAGGGAGGGCCACCCCAGTCCCCTGGCCCAGGTTTCCCGCCACACCCCCCTGCTTCATTCCCCGGAGCTCATCTTAGCCCGGCCCGTCCAGTGACACACCCAGCCCTGGAGGCGGCAGGCACAGACCCTGAGCACCCCTCGGGCTCCCCCAGCAGTGACCCCTGGCTCGGCCCCTGCGCCAGCCCCCAGCCCTGACACCCCTCACATTCAGCTTCTGCGTGGGGTGGGGTTCGGCTTCCCGCCCAAGACGCCAGGTGAGGAGGAGAAGGGGGGCGCCCTCACCTCCCTCAAGGTGAGGACAGAGGGCGCTCTATCTGCGGCTGCGGGTCAGAGACCTCCCTCTCGTCGGCCAAGAGACGGGTCCCATGCACAGAACACAGACCTTCACAGGGAGGACACTCAGGGCTCCCCTGAGGGTAAGAGGGGGACGCGCCTGATGGAACTGGGGTGGAGAGCAGTGAGGACCACGGGGCAGGGTCCTCACGGCGCGGGCAGTGCCCTCACGGTTACGGGCTCAGGCTCGGTGTTGGTTTGTACGAAGGGGCCCGGATTCTTCCCAGTGTCGTTTCCATTAAAGACTAACATCTTCTCCAGAAACTGACTTTCAATATCGACCCGCAAGAAGACACTGCCCCCCGCCCCCGGTGGCTGCGAGACCCTGAGATGCAGTCTCAGGGCAAGTGCACAGGGGAGGTGGGAGGCGCCCCAGGGAGCTCAGCGCAGCTCACTGTGGCTGCTTGGAAGGAGGGAGCCCCTTTCCCGGGCGCCCCGGCCTGTGGTCCGAGGAGGAGACGGCACTGTGCACGGCGCTCCAGGGTCAGCCCTGCACACTCGGAACCTTATTGTCCTCAGGCACAGGTTCATGTCCAGCTCCAGGGATGCCCGGGTCTGATGGCGTGAGCCCCAGTGCTGTTCCCCACCACCGGCCAAGGGACAACCCCCCGCAATGGGAGTGTGAAAAAGGCTTCCTGGAGAGTCATCTGAGTCTGAGGGAGCTGGGCCCTCAGCAGAGGGAACAGATTGGGCAGAGGCAGGGAGCCCAGGGCAGCAGTGGGCTTGCAGGGAGGTCATATCAGCGGGTACAGCTAAGGAGTCCTTACCCGGGTCTCTTTTCCGGACCTGAATCATCTCATTGAATCTCTTAACAACTCCAGGAAGAAGGTAGAAACACTGTCCCTGTTGACGGATGAGGAAATGGAGCTGAAAGAAACTGCCCCCTTTTCTGCCCCACAGACTGGCCAAGGCAGGATATGAACCCAGTGTTCAGTAGACGCCTGCAGGGCCCACCTGACAAGCAGGCTAGGACCAGATGCCGCAGAGGGACCTCTCAGCTCTGAGGATACAGGAACCTTTATTCCTGGAGCTCATAGAGAAACCATCTTCTGCCCAGATATCGGGTGATCCTGTGCCTGGGAGGGCCCCCAGTGGCCAGGGCAGGCCACTCCTGGCCAAGGAGTCCAGCCCCAGGCGTAGGTGGTGACACTGCCCCAGAGCTCAGTGAGTTCTCGAGGCCTGGGGATCCGATCTCTGGAAGAATCCAGGGGCGAGCAGTGTGGAAGGAGCACAGGGTCCAAAGGCAGAGAGACTGCAGTCTGGTCCCTGCTCAGCCTCTTCTTAGCTGGGTGAGCCCAGCAAGGCTGTGAGCCTAAGTGGCCCCATCTCTAAAATGGAGAAAACAACTGGAGCTGCTTAATGGGTTTTGGGAGAATTACTGGAGAAATGCCTTGCGTAATTCTTGTCTGGTGCCAGGGGTACCTTAAGAGTCAGATGCAAAGCAGTCATGTTGGTGACCCTTTATCCAATGTATCTGTTTTAATTTTTGTTGACGATGTCATGTTTAAGACACTGATGCCAAATCCAAAGTCGTGAAGATTTGCTCCTATGTCGTCTTCTATAAGTTTATAGTTTTAGCTCCTAAATTTAGGTCTTTGATCCATTTTGGATGAGTTTATTTATTTGGCTGTGCTGGGTCTTAGTTGCGGCACTCAGGATCTTTGTTGCTGCGTGTGGGATTTTTAGTCGCGGCATGTGGGATCTAGTTCCCTGACCAGGGATCCAACCCAGTCCCCCTGCATTGAGAGCGCAGAGTCTTAACCAAGAGTTTTAAAATTTTATGTCAGGCAAGTTTCCACCGTCAATCAGACACATAATTTTATGTGTCTGTATGTGTAAGAAGGGGCATCGCCCATTCAGTGCGTTACCTTTAGTTGTTATTTGTAAGGAGTTTTCATTAGATTCCAAAGGATTGAAGAATAAAAGGAAATTAAATAATTCTTAAAGAAATCCTCTAAGGATATAAAACATGTTCTGAGGAAGATTAACTAGGGACTATGTGACTGTCACAAATAGCCACGCACTGCCCTCTGATGGTCACATGAGAAATGGCAGGAGTGCTCAGGGTTCCCTTCTTCTGTGGCAAAAGAAGCCACATCTAAACTCAGACATCTTCACAGGACTGCAGGTAGATAAAACCAAATTTGTAAAAAAGAAAGCTGGAGTAGCAATTCTCATATCAGACAAAATAGACTTTAAAATAAAGACTATTAACAAGAGACAAAGAAGGACACTACATAATGATCAAGGGATGAATTCAAGAAGATATAACAATTGTATATATTTATGCACCCAACATAGGAGCACCTCAATACATAAGGCAAATGCTAACAGCCATAAAAGGGGAAATCGACAGTAACACAATGATAGTAGGGGACTTTAACACCCCACTTTCACTAATAGACAGATCATCCAAAATGAAAATAGATAAGGAAACACAAGCGTTAAATGATACATTAAACAAGATGGACTTAATTGATATTTATAGGACATTCCATCCAAAAACAACAGAATACACTTTCTTCTCAAGTGCTCATGGAACATTCTCCAGGATAGATCATATCTTGGGTCACAAATCAAGCCTTGGTAAATTTAAGAAAACTGAAATTGTATCGAGTATCTTTTCCGACCACAATGCTAAGAGACTAGATATCAATTACAGGAAAAAATCTGGAAAAATACAAACACATGGAGGCTAAACAATACACTACTTAATAACCAAGAGATCACTGAAGAAATCAAAGAGGAAACCAAAAAATACCTAGAAACAAATGACAATGAAAACACGATGGTCCAAAACCTATGGGATGCAGCAAAAGCAGTTCTAAGAGGGAAGCTTATAGCAATACAATCCTACCTCATGAAACAAGAAACATCTCAAATAAACAACCTAACCTTACACCTAAAGCAATTAGAGAAAAAAGAACAAAAAACCCCCAAAGTTAGCAGAAGGAAAGAAATCATAAAGATCAGATCAGAAATAAATGAAAAAGAAATGAAGGAAACAATAGCAAAGATCAATAAAACTAAAAGCTGGTTCTTTGAGAAGATCAATGAAATAGATAAACCACTAGCCAGTCTCATCAAGAAAAAAAGGGAGAAGACTCAAATCAATAGAATTAGAAATGAAAAAGGAGAAATAATAACTGACACTGCAGAAATACAAAGGATCATGAGAGATTACTACAAGCAACTATATTCCAAAAAAAATGGACAACATGGATGAAATGGACAAATTCTTAGAATTCTTAGGAAAGCAGAACCTTCTGAGACTGAACCAGGAAGAAATAGAAAATATAAACAATCACAAGCACTGAAATTGAAACTGTGATTAAAAATCTTCCAACAAACAGAAGCCCAGGACCAGATGGCTTCACAGGCGAAGTCTATCAAACATTTAGAGAAGAGCTAACACCTATCCTTCTCAAACTCTTCCAAAATACAGCAGAGGGAGGGACACTCCCAAACTCTTTATACAAGGCCACCGTCACCCTGATACCAAAACCAAAGATGTCACAAAGAAAGAAAACTACAGGCCAATATCACTGTTGAACATAGATGCAAAAATCCTCAACAAAATACTAGCAAACAAAATCCACCAGCACATTAAAAGGCTCATACACCATGATCAAGTGGGGTTTATCCCAGGAATGCAAGGATTCTTCAGTATAGGCAAATCAATCAATGTGATAAACCATATTAACAAAATGAAAGAGAAAAACCATGATCATCTCAATAGATGCAGAAAAAGGTTTTGACAAAATTCAACACCCATTTATGATAAAAACCCTCCAGAAAGTAGGCATAGAAGGAACTTACCTCAACATAATAAAGGCTATATATATGACAAACCCACAGCCAACATCGTTCTCAATGGTGAAAAACCAAAACCGTTTCCTCTAAGATCAGGAAGAAGACAAGGTTGTCCACTCTCACAACTATTATTCAACATGGTTTTGGAAGTTTTAGCCACAGCAATCAGAGAAGAAAAAGAAATAAAAGGAATCCAAATTGGAAAAGAAGAAGTAAAGCTGTCACTGTTTGCAGGTGACATGATACTATACATAAAGAATCCTAAAGATGCTACCAGAAACCTACTAGAGCTTATCAATGAATTTGGTAAAGTAGCAGGATACAAAATTAATGCGCAGAAATCTCTTGCATTCCTATACACTAATGATGAAAAATCTGAAAGAGAAATTAAGGAAACACTCCCATTTACCATTGCAATAAAAAGAACAAAATACCTAGGAATAAACCTACCTAAGGAGACAAAAGACCTGTATGCAGAACACTATAAGACACTGATGAAAGAAATTAAAGATGATACAAACAGATGGAGGGATATACCATGTTCTTGGATTGGAAGAATCAACATTGTGAAAATGACTATACTACCCAAAGCAATCTACAGATTCAATGCAATCCCTATCAAACTACCAATGGCATTCTTCATAGTAGAACAAAAATTTTCACAATTTGTATGGAAACACAAAAGACCCCGAATAGCCAAAGCAATCTTGAGAAAGAAAAACGGAGCTGAAGGAATCAAGCTCCCAGACTTCAGACTATACTACAAAGCTACAGTATTCAAGACAGTATGGTACTGGCAGAAAAACAGAAATATAGATCAGTGGAACAGGATAGAAAGCTCAGAGATAAACCCATGCACATATGGTCAGCTTATTTTTGATAAAGGAGGCAAGAATATACAATGGAGAGAAGACAGCCTCTTCAATAAGTGGTGCTGGGAAAACTGGACAGCTACATGTGAAAGAATGAGATTAGAACACTCCCTAACACCATACACAAAAATAAACTCAAAATGGATTAAAGAGCTAAATGTAAAGCCAGACACTATAAAACTCTTAGAGGAAAACATAGGCAGAACACTTGGTGACATAAATCACAGCAAGATCCTTTTTGACCCACCTCCTACAGAAATGGAAATAAAAACAAAAATAAACAAATGTGACCTAATGAAACTTAAAAGCTTTTGCACAGCAAAGGAAAACATAAACAAGACGAAAAGACAACCCTCAGAATGAGAGAAAATATTTGCAAATGAAGCAACTGATAAAGGATGTATCTCCAAAATTTACAAGCAGCTCATGCAGCTCAACATCAGAAAAACAACCCAATCCAAAAATGGGCAGAAGACCTAAAGAGACAGTTCTCCAAAGAAGATATACAGATTGCCAACAAACAGATGAAAGGATGCTGAACATCACTAATCATTAGAGAAATGCAAATCAAAAGTACAATGAGGTATCACCTCACACCAATCAGAATGGCCATCATCAAAAAATCTACAAACAATAAATGCTGGAGAGGGTGTGGAGAAAAGGAACCCTCCTGCACTGTTGGTGGGAATGTAAATTGATACAGCCACTATGGAGAACAGTATGGAGGTTCCTTAAAAAACTAAAAATGGAACTACCATATGACCCAGCAATCCCACTACTGGGCATATACCCTGAGAAAACCATAATTTAAAAAGAGTCATGTAACACAATGTTCATTGCAGCTCTATGTACAATAGCCAGGACATGGAAGCCACCTAAGTGCACATCGACAGATGAATGGATAAAGAAGATGTGGCACATATATACAATGGAATATTACTCAGCCATAAAAAGAAACGAAATTGAGTTATTTGCAGTGCGGTGGATGGACCTAGAGTCTGTCATACAGAGTGAAGTAAGTCAGAAAGAGAAAAAGAATACCGTATGCGAACACATATATATGGAATCTTAAAAAAAAAAAAAAAAAGGTTCTGAAGAACCTAGGGGCAGGACAGGAATAAAGACACAGACATAGAGAATGGACTTGAGGACACGGGGAGGCGGAAGGGTAAGGTGGGACGAAGTGAGAGAGTAGCATGGACATATATACACTACCAAATGTAAAACGGATAGCTAGTGGGAAGCAGCCGCATAGCACTGCTATGCCGCAGTGCTATAGCATAGCCGCATAGGGAGATCATCTTGGTGCTTTGTGACCACCTAGAGGGATGGGATAGGGAGGGTGGGAGGCAGACGCAAGAGGGAGGAGACGTGAGGATGTATGTATATATATGTAGCTGATTCACTTTGTTATAAAGCAGAAACTAACACACCACTGTAAAGCAATTATACTCCAATAAAGATGTTAAAAAACTTCTTTTAAAAAATGTAGAATTCAATATTTTATACTTTCATAAAATCAAATATAACCTTGAGTTGAAAATTTTTGTATGGATCTTAAGGACTGTAGCATTAAAAGTTCATATTTTACTATCTTTATTTAAAGAAATAAAAATAAATTTTGTCTCCTATAATGTTGCTATATTAAGGTCAGTCTTTAAAACATTTAAAGCTTGTTCAGATGTTGTCATAGCAGTGAAAAAGATGCTGTTAACACAGTAAATTTGTTTCTATGATAAAAGACAAGCTGATATGTCTTTCTCAATAGCCCTTTAATTTTGTGGTTATCAAATAGTATTTGGTACTTTTCTTTTTTTTAATATTTATCTATTTTATTTATTTATTTTTGGCTGCATCGGGTCTCAGTCGCGGCCCACGCGATCTTCGTTGCGGCGTGCAGGCTCTTGTGGTGAGCAGGCTCTTTTGTTGTGATGTGCGGGCCTCTCTCTAGTTATGGCGTGGGCTCCAGAGCGCGAGGGCTCTTCGTTGCAGTGTGCGGGCCCCAGAGCGCATGGGCTCTGTAGTTTGTGGCATGCAGGCTCTCTAGTTGAGGCCCGCAGGCTCAGTAGTTGTGGCGTACAGGCTTAGTTGCCCTGTATGTGGGATCCCAGTTCCCCAACCAGAGATTGGACCCGCATCCCCTGCATTGGAAGGCAGATTCTTAACCACCGGACTACCAGGTAAGTCCCTTGGTACTTTTCTTATACTTAACCTACTTTGAAATGAAACAGTAAAAGGATTTCATGGGACCAAAATACACAACGGCTGTTTCTTACATTTTAGCGTAGCACTCCATGCTGAAACAAATCCTAGGTAAACTGATGTCCATGAAAGCTTCTTTGACTAATCATGTTCCCCTACCTTCCCTTATGTGTACAGTGTTCTGTTCCCTATATGATAATTACTCATATTAACATTTAGTATTTATATTTGTGTATAATTAGTTAGGCCCTCATCACCTAATCCTACATTATTCATTTATGCAATAATAATTTCCTGGTATTACTGATAGGAAGACTGATAGGAGAAAAGAAAGGAAGAAAGGTAAAAGCAGAAATTAACAAATTTGAAAATACAGTGTTCAGTGAAAACCAACAGCTGATTCTTTAGTAAGAACACTGTATGTCAAATATGAATTCACAAGTGTGACTATATTTTCCTAAATTAGTAAAATTAACTCAGGTAGTTAAGCTGAATAAGTAAAACAGAAGAAACAGGAAAAGTAATCAAGGGCTTTCAAGAGGGTAAATCTGGCATACCCTCTGGAAATAAAAGATGAAAAGTTGAAAAACTCTTCAACTCATAAAGCTAAGATAACTGATACCAAAACTGAAAAACAGCATTAAATCAAGCCAACCACTGAGCTCCAATAAAAACTGTGAACACTGCAGCTTAGGTGAGCTTCCCTGGTCGGCAATATTCCCTGTGTATTGTTATACATTGATGCCAAGAGATAAAATGTATCCATGGCTCCCCAGGGAAAAAAAGAATGCCTGTGTTTGGTACCATCATGGACTCTGCTTTATGTGCTTTTTCCCTTAGCTAATTTTAACCTATATCCTTAGTCTGTAATAAACTGTAACCATGAATATACTGGTTTCAGTTGAGTTTTGTCTTTCTAGTGAATTATCAAACCTGAGAATGATTTGGAGAATCTCCTGAAACTGCGACTGATGTCAGAAGTGAGAGTAGTCTTGTGGGTAGTGTTTTCCCCCTAACTATACAGTTGTTTAAACTGACATAACACTCTTAAGTGACTCCCCCTCCCCTTGAGCATGGGTGGGACCAGTCACTCGCTTCCAACCAGTTATATGGTAAAGGTTATGGGATGTACATGATCACGTGTATGCAATTATGTTAAATAAGACCGTTGCACCCTGTTGCTGGAGTGTCTCCCTCTCTCCCAGCTTTGAAGTGCTGCCATGTTATGGGCTGCCAATGCTGGGGGTTTACATGGCAGGGAACTGAAGGCAGTTTCTAGCAGCTGAGGGCAATCTCTGGCCAACAGTAACTGAAGTTCTCAGTCTTAAAACTGTAAGAAACTGAATACTGCCAATAAAGTGGATCTTTCTCCAGTTATGCCTCAGATAAGACTGCAGCCCCAACTGACACCTTGACTGAAGCCTTGTGAGACCCTGTGCAGAACCATGCCCAGAATCCTAATCCACAGAAACTGTGAGATAATAAATGTGTACTGTTTTAAGCCACGAAGTTTGTGGTAAGTTGTAGGAAACTAATATAGTCCAACCCCCTCTACCACCGTCACTCACAAGCACTCAGGCCCTATCCTCTCCATACAACTAATCATAATCCTGATAAGGTTAATAGTCAATAGTTATAATATTACTTTGACTTCACAAATACAGTTGAGCAATATTCTCAAATTAGACTATGATTAGTTTTCTTTTCTTGCACACATACATTTTTTCCTGGAGTTAAAAGTAGCTTGGATTTTTTTGTTTGCCTAAGTTTCTGTTTATTTATCACACAATGTCCCCAAAACTCTCCTCCAAATGTCCAACTTTTAGTACGTTCAAACACATTAGGTTGTTAAAGATACATAAAATGCACAAGCAGAAAGGAGAAGACTGATACATTCAAAATTTAAATTTTAAAACCTTTCTCACTAAAAAAAAAAAAAAACAAAAAAAAAACCTTTCTCACTAGAAGACACAAAAATTGGTATAGACAGTCTACACAGAAGTTATTCGTGATATGAGAATGACAACAAGATGACAATGAGAAAACAATAAAAAAGCCAATAAGAAAATGTGCAAAATATCTGAATAGGAAAAAGTTAACAGACAGCAACTGCCTCAAGCTGAATGCTGCCTAAGTGCAGAGGAGAGAGGGTGACATTTTATTCCACACCCTTTTCTTTGAGTTTTGTACCATGTATGTATTGCCTTTTCAGAAATACATATAAAAGTATTACTTAAAATAAAAGAAAGTAAGTTATGTTTTATATTTAGCCATGTGTAGAAAAGTATCCTATATTTTTCTATGAAAGATTAAGAATTTCCTGGGACACACAGAACCTATTTTTTCATTTCCTTCTTACCTGTCCTAACACATAGGACAGGACATGGCTTCCAAACATATTTGTATGTTAAACAAAACCTACCAGTTCGTGGAGGCAATGATCTTGCCTCCTTCCACACATCTGTGCTAGGTGAGAAGTGGTGTTCAGTCAGTGCTTGATGAATTTAATTGAGGTGATATGTATTTTGTCCTTCTCTTCATGCCACTCTGGTAAAGCTTTTATATTTTAAATACTCCTTTGCTTCTTATTCCTTGAATCATCTGTTTCCTAGGATAATCCATCCTTTTATATTGATTAGAGTTTATGAAGAGAAACGGAGAGCTGAATAATCATTTACATTCATTTTAGTCAATCGCTGTGACGCATTTCAATGATTATAAAGTCACTCTAATTCTTCTTTTTAAAAATATAATTTCAAAATTCCCCAAAAACTGGAAATCCATTGTTTCTTTCATATTCAATTTGCTTTGACAGAAATTCTTTACTTGGCTTGTCAATATCGTCTCGAGAGAAGAGATTGACTTCAGGAATGAAATAATGCTCAAGTTGTTCTGTCTTGAGGCACTGAAGAAAGTATGTCACACAGTTATCAAAGCAGAGCTCCAAATCCTTGGAGTGCCACTGACTGTCATCTGGGTCCTGGGTACAGACGTGAAAGAAGGCAGTTTTCACATGATAAGAACAGAACTTATCCAATTCTTTTCGGTTTCCAAACTTTTTTTTCAGTTGTTCTAAAAGATACTTCATTAGTTTTAAACACTCTTTCCTGTTGAATAAAAAAGAAAACCATTTATTTTTACTTCTTTACAACCTGTTTCATTCCACAAAGAACTTTAGGTATCTTACAGGAAAAACATATAGATATAGTAAACAATACAGATATTATAATACATATAGATACAAAAAACAATAAAGATATTGGGTTGGCCAAAAAGTTCCTTTGGTTTTTAAGTAAAAATAAAAGACACATTTTTCATTTTCACCAAGAACTTTATTGAACAATGTATTCACTTCACTGTTTTGTTCCACTACCTTCTGCCATTTTTCAGGCAACTTCATAATTCCATCTTCCCAAAACTTTTTTATCTTTTTGAGCAAAGAACTGTTCCAGGTCCCAGAACTGTTACAGTCTTCCAGGGAATCGAAATTTTTTCCATTAAGAGAATTTTGTAAAGACCGAAATAAATGGAAATCCGCAGGTGCAATATCTGCTGAATACGGCAGATGAATCAGAACTTCCCAGCTAAGCTGTAACAGTTTTTGCCTGGTCATCAAAGAAATATGAGGTCTTGCATTATCCTGGTGGAAGATTATGCGTTTTCTGTTGACTAATTCTGGATGCTTCGGATGAATCAGAACTTCCCAGCCAAGCTGTAACAGTTTTCGCCTGGTCATCAAAGAAATATGAGGTCTTGCATTATCCTGATGGAAGATTATGCGTTTTCTGTTGACTAATTCTGGATGCTTTTCGTCGAATGCTGCTTTCAGTTGGTCAATTGGGAGCCGTACTGTTGGAATTGTTTGGTTTTCCAGAAGGAGCTCATAATAGGGGACTCCGTTCCAATCCCACCATATACACACCATCACCTTCTTTGAATGAAGACCAGCCTTTGATGTGGTTGGTGGTAGTTCATTTCCCTTGCCCCACGATCTCTTCCGTTCCACATTATTGTACAGTATCCACTTATCATCACCCGTCACAAATTTGTTTTAAAAACGGAACGTTTTTGTTACATTTCAATAGAGAATCACATGCGGAAATATGGTCAAGAAGGTTTTTTCACTTAACTTATGTGGAACCCATAAGTTAAACACCAAAGCAGTGAACATAACCAAGCTGGTGCAAATGATTTTCAGCACTTGATTTGGATACTTTGAGTATGTAGGCTATCTCCCACGTGGTATAACATTGATTGTTCTCAGTTAATGTCTCGATTTGATCGCTATCAACTTCAACTAGTCTACCCTACCGTGTAGCATTGTCCAGTGAGAAATCTCCAGCATGAAACTTCGCAAACCACTACTGACATGTTAGATCAGTCACAGCACCTTCTCCACACGCTGCACAAATCTTTTTTTGCGTTTCAGTTGCGTTTTTACCTTTCTTGAAATAATGAAGCATAATATGCCAAAAATGTTGCTTTTCTTCTTCCATCTTCAATATTAAAATGGATACACAAAAATTCACCGATTTTGATGTTTTTTTAAAAATGCACACTGATATGACAGCTGTCAATACAATCTAACAAAACTGTTTCAAATGATGTTAAAGACAACTAAGTGTTACTAGAGCCATCTTATGGAAAAAACTGAACGAACCTTTTGGCCACCCCAATATATATAAATAATATAATTACAGAGTCATTCTAAAACCTAATTACTTTTTCAAATACATGCTTTAAAGTTTCAAGAACCTATTTTCTCCTTTCCTCTTCCCCACTCCTAGTTTAAATATTTTATTCTATCAGGATTAATTCAACTACATGAAACTGGCAGATATTTATATTATTCATCCAGTTATTTAGTACCTAGAAAAATCTTGTTTTAATTTTTATAAAATGATTTTGTCTTATTTTGGTTTACATTAATCATCCAGTTATTTAGCAGCTGACAAAATTTAATGTTTATAAAATTACTAAGCCTAATCAACAATATACTTTTCTTAATGCTTGCTTCAAAGCCTGCATATGAAGCCTTAAAGAACTTCCTGTGCCTGCACATTGGGCATTCTTGTTTTAACCTTTTAACTTTTGTGATCCTTATTCCAGACAACTTTAGAAACTCAAATGAATGATTCCTTTTCAAGCTCAGTTCTTTATGGTGTGTATGCTACCAAGAAAAATAATTACACATCTCTCAGTGTTGTTTCAAATTTAGCTGGTCAGTCCCTGGCCTTCAACACAGCCAAACCACCTCAAAGCAAGCACCAGCATCCAATAAGAGTGGTCCTTTGGTCTCCTGCCATTATGCAACATTAATATTCATTACCTTGAAGCAACCAGAACGCTAAGACAAATCCAACTGTCACGACTAGTCATGACTAGTGCTCACACCCTTCGCTCTGTCCTACTTTCATACATCCACATCCATATAATCCAGGCTCAGGACTATGCTCCCCAGCATTGCCTTTTTTTTTTTTTAATTTTTATTTATTTATTTATTTGTTTGGCTGTGCTGGGTCTTAGTTGTGGCACGCACGCGGGATCTTCGTTGCCGCGTGCGGGATCTTTTAGTTGTGGCATGCAGGCTCTTAGTTGCGGCATGCAAGATCTAGTTCCCTGACCAGGGATCAAACCCAGGCCCTCCGTGTTGGGAGCTTAGAGTCTTAACCACTGGACCACCAGGGAAGTCCCACCATTGCCTTCTAACAACACTCTTTCCTTAGTCCCTTGGACCTGGCTTCCTTGGTTTCATTCTTACACTCTAATACTCCAGGTCAATCCAGCCATGACTGCCCCCAGGACTCAACCCAGCAATGATCATCTTCAGGTTTAAACTATGGAGTCAACAAAGAACTAAGCATTCTATTGATAATCTGTCATTTCACAAAATAAGGAGGTTACCTGCAACATTTCACTCCATCAATTTCACAGCATGTTTTAGATTGTCCGTGATTTTTCAAAATTTCCTTTTCAATGTGAGAGAAGGACAGACGCCATGTTTCTTCTTAATTTCCAAAAGAAAAATAGAAAAGCACTTTACCAAAAACAAGCAATATAAACAACACAATATTTAAATGATTTCCTTCATTAAAATATCATCCTGAAAAATTTCTAGGGGGAGATAGACCAAAAGAAGTGAACAGATGAACAATGTGATTACATATTAAAACAAGTGATTTGAACAAGCAAACAATGTGCCAAGATAGAAAAAAAATTGGGGGGAGAACTCAGAGCTTAATACATTTAGCCATGGTAAGATGTATTGCCTTTTATATATTGCTAAATACAGTCTGTTGATGTTTTGTTTCAACAATAATTTGAATTGATTGATTGAAGTTTTTTGTTTATCCTTTTATACCATCCTTGCAAGTTTGGGTATTCATGTAAAATGAACCAGGGAACATTTCCTTTTTTTCTATTTTTTGGGAGTTTATGTAAGAATAGAATGATCTCCCCCTTCTCCCCAAGTTTTAACCATGGATAGCTCTTTTAAGCTCTGACCATCCTATCACTATCTGGTTTTAATCAGAAATTGGTTTATAATTTTAAAAATCAATCAATATAATCTGTCACATTAACAGAAGAGGGGAAAAACATATGATCAACTCAACAGAAGCAGAAAGTACAGCTAATAAAATTTAACATTCATTCATCATTAAAAGAAAACACCTCTCAGTAAGTTAAATGTGGATGGAAACTTGATCTAATAACAGGTAGATTATTTAAAAAAAAACACAGCAACATGATAATCTAATGTAAATAGTTGAAGTTTTTTCTTTGAAATCAGGAAGGCAGGCTGTGTGATATCCCCATTTCTGTTCAACATGCACTGGCTAACCTAGCAAGCACAGTAAGAGAAGGAAAAATAGGGTTATATCACTGGAAAGAGAGAAACAAAGCTATCATTACTGACAGATGATATAACTGTATATGTAGAAAATACAAAAGAAGCTGGGTGACAGGTATGCGTGAGTTCAATATATTCTTCAGTCTACTTTTCTATTGGTTTAAAATTTTTCATAATAAAAAGTTACAATTGCCTATGAGTAAATCTAACAAAAGACATATAAACTTTCTGTGGAGAAAATTTAAAAACTTCACTGAAAATTATTAGAGGAAATCTAAATAAATGGAGATGTGCACCTGCACATGAATTAGAAGACTCATTATTGTAAATATATCAAGTCTCCCCAAATTCATCTATAGGGTCAATGCACTCACAATCAAAACTCCAAAAAAAAATGTTTCTGTAGACCTTGACAAGATGATACCAGCATTTTTATGAAAATAAAAGGGTCAAGAATATCTAAAACACTCTTTAAGAAGGACAAAGTGGGAGAGCAGATATCAAGACTTATAAAGTCACATTATGTATGACAATATGGTATAGCTCAAGGACAGACAAAGATTTTAGGGGGGGACAGAATAAAGAGTATACTAAAGCCTACACAATATACAGACAAGAAATATATGGAGAAGGTGGCATAGATAGGTGTGCTCATAGATGCTGTATAAATCCATTTACAACATCCATTTATGCCATTCTGAAAAAGGCAAACTATAGAGATGGTAAACAGGTCAGCGGTTGCCAGAGGTTTGGGATGCGGAGGGTTGAATAAGTGAAGCACAGGGACTTTTTAGGGAAGTGAAACTATTGGTATCATGTAATGGTAGATACACGATGCAATGCATTTGTCAAAACCCATAGAACTTCATGGCACAGAGAGTGAACCTTAACATACACAAATTGTTAAAGAGTCATTTAGAAGGTCAAGGGATCTCAAGAAGTAATGCAGACTGTGAAAATACTCTAACTGTATTACGAATGTATGACACAAACTCCCTGAAGGGCATGGGGGCAAAAGGTGTTGACCTAAGTTACTCTGGAAATGGGGTCTGTAAGACTGAAGGCAAAAGGAACTGTACACATGCACTGTGCACACAGGGGAATGGATTTACAATTCCAAACCATCCATACATGTGGATTGGAACTGAACAAGCAACAGCGGAGGAGGTGGGTGGCAGATGGTGGGAGCCAGGTTTCTCACTGTTGGAATGAGAGGTTACAGAGAGCAAGGAGAGAAGGTAGAACGATCCACGTGATAGTGGATTACAGTTAGAGACATCAGTATGAACTCATGTACCACTTAAAACAGATACAGGTGGTGACATACGGAAATACCTATAGAGCTGTGCATATGCTGGGGTTAGTAATCATACATATATTTCCTTGCTACTCCAGCTGAGAGGGATGACACCCTAGTAGCAGAGCACACACAGCACCCAGATCATGCTTCTAGTACACTCTCCAATGAAAGGATACAGGGTTCCTTGGAGAAATGGCTGATTCTAGGACTGAAGCAAGAAATACACAAGATGAGCCTGGAGCATCTTGTAGTACCAGAAAGTGAGTTAGTGCTGAAAACAAAACAAAACCCACAATTATGGGACGTTTGTCGAAAGGACACAGGAGCCAAATGAAAGAGCTCCTCAAGGCCAAAGCTGGAACAATTTAAGCAACAAAATGAAAGCAGTATTGAATTATAGCCCAAAATATGAGACAAATATCCATGAGTCCATACTGATATGATTTAAGTAAATAAATAAATGGGAGAGAAGAGATAAATCTCCCATGCAGAATATCAAATAATTTGTGTAAATACTCTGCTCTTAAAGAGGTGAGCTTAGGGATTTCCCTGGTGGTCCAGTGGTTAAGACTCCACGCTCCCAATGCAGGGGGCCTGGGTTTGATCCCCGCTCAGGGAACTAGATCCCACATGCATGCTGCAACTAAGAGTTTGCATGCCGCAACTAAGGAGCACGCGAGACACAACTCAGACCCGGCACAAACGAATAAAAATAAATAAATAAATAATTTTTAAAAAAATAAATAAAGAGGTGAGCTGAAGTGTGAGCTGCGCACAGTGACTTCCTTCCAAATAACACAGTATGAAAAGGGGGAAAGAGAGGATCTTAACAGTGGAGAAACCTGGCAAACACTCCCTCAGCCAGGTGATCAAGGTCCATGCCAGCAGTGCTAAGTCATACTCACGATGTACCCTTGATGTCATATGATGAGAATGGCATTTCAACTCTGCGGTCCTCCTCCACCAAACTCAGAACTCCAGTCTAACCCACAAGAAAAGCATGAGACACGTGCCAAATGAGGGATGTTCCACAAAATATCTGACTGGTACTCCTCAAAACTGTCAAGGTCATCAAATACAAGGCAAGACTGAGAAACTGTCACAGTCAAGAGGAGGCTAAGGAGATGTGACGACTAAATGCAATGTGGTGTCCTAGATGGGATCTTGGAACAGAAAAAGGACATTAGGGAAAAACCAAGGAAATCTGAGTAAAGTATGGACTTTAATTAACAAGACTACATCAATATTGGTTCATTAATTATGACAAATGTGTCATATTAATGTAAGATGCTAATAATGGGAAAAAGGTATGCGGTGTATAGGAACTCTCTATACTATCTTTGTACTTTTTCTGCAAATCTTAAACTATTCTAAAATTAAAAGTGTATTTTAAACAACTATGTTGAAATATCATTTCTCTCTTTTTGGATTATTGGCAAAAATTCCAAAGGGTTTAATGAGTTCTGTTGTTAAAGCTGAGGGTGAAATGGGTACTCTCATACACTGCTGTGGGAATGCAAATTGGTGAATTCTGTATGGAGGTGATTTTGGCAATACCAGCAAAATTAGATATGGATTTACTATTCCTCGACCAGCTGTAAAAACAGACTGTAAAAAGGAATGGGTGCTCAAAAAAAAACAAAAACACTAATTCGAAAGGATACATGCACCTCAATGTTCACAGCAGCATTATACACAATTGCCAAGATACAGAAGCAACCTAAGTGTCCATCAACAGACGAATGGATAAAGAAGACAGTGGAATACTACTCAGCCATAAAAAAAAGAACGAAATTTTGCCATTTGCAGCAACATGGATGGACTTGGAGGGCATTATGCTAAGTGAAATAAGTCAGACAGAGAAAGACAAATAGTGTATGACATAATTTATATGTAGAATCTAAAAAATAAAACAAACTAGTGAAGATAACAAAAAAGAAGACTTACAGATATAGAGAACAAATGAGTGGTAATCAGTGGGGGGGGAGGGGCAGGTACAAACTACTGGATATAAGATGGGCTACAAGGACGTAGTGTACAACACGGGAAGTACAGCTAATACTTTGTAGTAACTGTAAATGGAAAGTAACCTTTAAAAACAGTATAAGATTTTTTTAAAAAAAGGAACGAGTGCTATCTCTACATAGAGCTATGGAATGATAGCCTAGATATCTTATTAAGTGAAAATAGAAAAGTGTATTTTTTATCTTAAAGAGGGGGTGTTGCATATGAATATATATATATATATATGTATTTACTTGTACTTTTTAAAAATGAAAGGTAAACTGAAAACAATTATAGGGTTTCCAATCAGGGAAGGAGAGAAGAGTGTAGAGGGAACATAAAGGGAAGCTGTGTTTCCCTAAGAATACTTTTTTCTGTAGCTTTGACTTTGGAACCATGTGAATGCTTTATAAATTTATGAAACAAAGCTAAATTAAAATTTAATTCCAATACCTAAAATTAGAAACAATGAAAACAATGAATTTAAGCATACTGAGTTGGGCAGCTTAACCGCCTGGAGGAATTTTTTCAAGTGGGTTTTAAACTTAATATTTTGAAATCCTTCAAAAATATACAGAAAAAGTTGAAAGAATTTTATAGTAAACATTCATATGCCTGCCACCTACATTCTACAATTAATGTTTTGCTATATTTGCTTTATCACATATTTATCCATCTATCCAGCCATAAATTCTTTTTTTTTAAGAAAACTGTTATTTTAAAACAAGTTGTGGATGGGGACTTCCCTGGTGGTCCAGTGGTTAAGAATCCACCTTCCAATGCAGTGGACGCGGGTTTGATCCCCGGTCGGGGAATTAAGATCCCACATGCTGCCAGGCAACTAAGCCCACGCGCCGCAACTACTGAGCCCATGTGCTCTGGAGCCTGTGCACGGCAACCAAAGACCCTGCATGCCACAACAAAGATCGTGTGAAGACCTGACGCAGCCAAATAAATAAATAAATATTTGTTTTAAAAATTTTTTAAATAAAATAAAACAAGTTGTGGAACTAATTAGAATACTTTACCCATAAACACTTCAGCATGAATATTATGAATTGGTGTTCGGTATTTGTTTGCGTGTGTGATTTTTTAGGTAAGATTTGCAAACAGTGAAACGCACACACGTTAAATGTAGCATTTGATGGGTTTTGACAAATGACTACACCTGTGTCGTTTGTTTTTTGTTTTCTTTAATTTATTTATTTGGTTGTGTTGGGTCTTAGTTGCGGCACGTGGGTTCTTTGCTGCCACACGTGTGTTCTTTGTTGCCGCGTGCGGTATCTTCCTTGAGGAAAGCAGGATTTTTAGTTGCGGCATGTGGATCTTTTTAATCCCCCATCAGAAAGTTATCATCACCCCAGGAAGTTCTCTCCTGTCCCTTCCTAATCAATCCCCAGCACCTCAGGCAACCTCTGCTCTAATTTTTAAAAAAACCATAGATAAATTTTGCTTGTTCTAGAACTTAATATAATTGAGATCATACAGTATGGACCCTTTGTTTCTGTTTCCTTTCACCCGTCTTAATGTTTTTAGTATTCATCCATTCTCTTAGCAGTGGTTCATTGCATTTTGTTGTTGAGTAGTATTCCATTTTACGAATATACTACAGTTTGTTTATCCATTATCTTTTGATGGACTTCTGGGCTATTTCCAGATTTTGGCTATTATGTATATTCTTATATAAATGTGTTATGGACTTAATGCTGGATTAGGGAAGATATATGTTTAACTTTTTAAGAAACTGCCAGACCTTTTCTCAAAATGATTGTACCATATTACACTTCCATCAACAGTGTATGAATTATTATTTTTTTTAAATAAAGCTTTGCATGTTCATTGATTGGAATGTCAGAACTTAAATTGATGAATAACTTTTTTTAATATTTAAATAAATTTAAAATGCTGGGCAGATAGTTTAGATATCTGGGAATATTGTAGTTTTATTGATTTTTTTTTCTATTTTAGCACTTATTGCATATACGCTTTGACATGAGGTATTGAGAAACATGATGAAATGTATATATAGTCCCTGCCATGCTCATAAAGTATCATTCTGAAAATGATCTTCAATGCAAAGACATACCTTCTAGGTTTATTTTACGTGTAACGATTCTTGTACTTAGCTGACATTCAATCTCCTATGTTAGATAAAGTAAACTATGGATGATTACAAGTTTGAAGGAATTTGTATATTAATGTTTGTATATTTTTTAGTGTAATAAAAACATATACAGATGAGCAAACAGGTTTAGCGGGGCTTGATAACTAGCCCCAGATCACACAGCTAGTAAGGGAAGAAGCCTCAGGATTCAGATCCAGGGCAGTCTGACTCCAAGGCCAGTACTTGCTTTTCTTTATTAAAAACAAACAAACAAAAACAACATTCAAACATGGGCTAGTAGGCATCTTAAAGCTGAGTATTTGATATTACTATTACAATTATGACCTTTTCAATTCCATCTCTCACCAAACTCCCATCTTGTAGCCTATTTAGCCTAATGGCTCTTGAAATGCCAATAGCACTAGTTGATCTTTCACTGCCCTAGTACGTAACCTTAACGACTCTTTTATATGGACGTCTTTTAAGTTAACCTTCATAGTCAAGATACCTTGAAAACCACTTCCTTCCTTTGCATGCTTGGGTACGAGGTAAAATGGCTGCCGTCTTAAATTGTTCTTAACTTTTGCTCCAAGCCAGTTACTGATGGGCAGGCCTCCCTGGGTGCTAGCAGGCCAGCTGCTTTTAGATTCCAAAGCCAGGATTATATCCACAGATATTTCTTCAGGTTTTCTAACCAGAAGTGTTACTGCAGGGCTCCCTCTTTTCTTCCTCTCCACCATGACATCTGTGTCTGTTTAAACATATTAATAAAGAAGAAAGGGCTTATCAATCCAGTTTTCTCTAAAAACACAGGGAAAATAACACAGCTATAACTGGAGATCCATCCGTAAGTACTAAGGGTAAGATGAAAATCAGTTCTAAAGAAGAAAATGACCCCACAAGGCAGTGTTTTACTCATTTAGCCAGTATTTATTGATACCCATTATGGGGTGTGAGTACTATCAAGATTCTGTCTGGTATATAAAACAAGTAGCCCCCGAAGAGTTTGGGGTTTGGGAGTGCTGTGATTACATTTTCATTTAAATTTGTGTATGGCGGTTTGGAGGGAAGCCCACGTAAGAGGCCAGATGAGCAGCTGGGAGGAGAGAGGTGATTCAGAAGACCTCAGCGGGAACTCCCTGGCGGTCCAGTGGTTAGGACTCCACGCTTTTGCTGCCGAGGGCGCAGGTTCAAGCCCTCGTTGGGGAACTAAGAGCCTGCAAGCTGTGTGGCATGGCCAAATTGAACAAAACAAAAAAACCAACCAGCGACAGCCAGCCCGGAGGGTGGAGGCGTGTCATACAGAGAGGCAGTGAGCATCAGGACACAGGGAGCAAGCACTCTTCACTGCAGCGTTATTCACAACAGCCAAGATGCGGAGACAACCTAGGTGCCCTCTGATGAATGAGTGGGTAAAGAGGTTGTGGCATATATAGACAATGGAATATTATTCAGCCTTAACAAGGAAGGAAATCCTGCCATTTGTGACAATATGGCTGAACCTGGAGGTCACTGTGCTAAGCGAAATGCATGACCTCATTTATGTGGAGAAGCTAAAAAAGTCAAATACATAGAAGCAGACTGCAGAATGGAGGTTGCCGGGGCGGGGAGGTGGGAGAAGTGGGAAGCTGTTCATCAAAGGGTACAGAGTCGCAGTTACGTAGGGTGAGTAAGTCTAGAGACCTAACGTACAGCATGATGACTGTTCATATGACTGTACTGCACACGGGAAATGTGCTAAGAGAGTAGATTTCAGCTACTCTCACCTCACACACAAAAAGGTAACTATGTGAGAAGATATGTTAATTAGCTTGACTGTGGTAGTCATCTCACTATGTATATCAAAACATCACGGTGTACACCTTGATATGTACAATTTTTATTAAAAAAAAAAAAAAGACCCAGGTCGCAGAAGTGAAAGCAATTAAAGAGGTTCAGACTAATAGAACTGGTGGATAAACTGAATCCGTGAGGTAAGGAAGAAGGTAGGGGTCTGGGAGGCCATCCCTTGATTCTGGCCTGGGAAATGGTTGGTGTTGAGTCTACTCGTCAACACAGAGTTGGGCAGGAGGAAGAAAGACCGGGGTCAACACAGAGTTGGGCAGGAGGAAGAAAGACCGGGCTGAGATGAACTTCATTTCAGATACACTGAGCTCTAGGTGCCTGGGGGAGACCCAACAGGAGATGGACACTGAGCGGCTGGCCAGAAACTCGGTAAAGGCTTCTAGATGAGAGATACTGGTTCAGGGACGTGGGGTGTACAAGCAGTAAAGACCGCTCCCAGGTAAGACTTCTGGAAGGCACAACAACGGGAGAGAAGACAGAGCACGAAGGAGAAAATCCTAGTGCATACCCTCATTTTCTTGTCACTAAATCCACCAACCCACCCACCTCTTACCCATCACCTTCTCTTTTCATCCTATTACCACCTAGGAAGTGTCCATCCGCCTTTCAAAGGCCACCCTGCACACGGTCTCTGGATCCCTTCCTTCTCACCTTGTTCCTTCAGTTACTCCCTCTCCCCCATCAGTGGCCTCTCCCTCCCTACTGGATCATGCCTATCTGCATACAAAGGGATCCAGGGTCTCTCATTCTAAAGGACACCTCTCCCTTGACCCTGCATCTGCTGCCTCCCCATACTTACCCATCTTTCTACTTCCTTCGCACCCAACACTTTCTATAGAGTTGCCATACATGCTGCCCTTCTCTCTTGTGCGCTCATGACTCCACTGAAACTGCTACGTCAAAGTTACCAACACCCCCAGAAAACAAACCGAAGACCAAAATCCAGTGGCTTTCTGGATGTCAGCAGCAATGTAAACACTGACCACTCCTGCAAAATACTCAAGTCACATTTTGCTCCCTCTCTTCTCTCAACCTCCAATGGGATCCTCTTCTTACCACTCTACTTAACACTGCAATTTCTCCCCTGTGCCACCCCCAGCATTCCTGAACCCTCTCACTTTGCTATACTTTTTCACCATAGGACTTACTACTTTCTACTATACAAGATCATTATGTTTTCCATTTGTTATTAAAGGCGTGATTACATGATTATAAGGTACAGAAGGGTGAGGGTCTTCATCCATTTGTTCATTAATAGGTCCCAAACACCTAGAACACTCAGCACATCAGATGACCAATGACCATTGATTAAATTAATGAAAAATGAATGCTTTCATCCATTGTCAATGCCATTTATATGTTTACCTGCAGCCCAAACATACCCTCTGAGCTCCAAACCCATACCCAACTACATACTTGACACATTCATTTCAATGTATCATAGGAATCTCTAACTTAACATATCCAAACTCTCAATTGCCTTCTTATAATATCTTCTCCGAAGAAGTCAGAGCAAATTTTTAAAAACAGAAAGCCAGTCATTACCCTCTAATTAAAACCTGGCTTCTCGATGAACATGGCATAAAATCTAAACTCCTTTCCAGGATCTACAAGTCCTCCTAGAATCTGGCCCTGGCCTCCTCTTCTACTTCATTTCATGTCACACTTCCCCTTGTCCACATGGACCTCTTTTTGCTTCTAGGGCTTATCAAGCTCTTTTCTGCCTCAGGGCCTTACTCCACTACCCACTCTACCCCAACTGCTACCACTTCTCCCAAAGCACTCACTACCTTCAAAGCATGCTACCACTCACTCCCTTCAAAGCATGCATTGCAACTTGTGTTTACAAATTTCATAGGGGAATCCCACCAATTTTATTCAACCACATATACCCAGCGGTGCAGGCAGCATTTCAGCGAATATTCAGTGGAGGCCAAAATAGAGCCAATCGGAAATTCCCCAGTGGTCCAGTGGTTAGGACTCCACACTCACTGCCAAGGGCCCAGGTTCAATCCCTGGTCAGGGAACTAAGATCCCGCACAGCTGCATAGTGCGGCCAAAAAAAAAAAACAAAACAAAACCAAAAAACAAACAAAATAGAGTCAATCAACATTTAGGAAGAATACCAAGAAAATACAGTAGACTAAAATCAAGAGCAAAGAGTTGTTTCTAGGAGGTAGCAGTCAACAGTCTGCTGCAGGGAGATCAAGAAAGATCAGGAGAGGCAATTAGCAGATACGATTAGATCTTTAAGAATCAAAAGTCAAAGATCTTACCTTCAATATTTTTAATTTCTTCCTTAATGATTTTCCTAAACTTGGACAGCATCTTAGAAGCTGATAATATTTCCCCTTCTAAAAACTGATCCAGAGGATTTCCTTTGGGATTTCTTTTGAACTTCACAAAGTAATGAGCACCACTGTTGTAATATTCTTCTAGCTGAATTCGGGGGACCTCCAGTTTGAACATAACGTCAAATTCATTAGGAGCAGAAATCTAAGAAACAGTAAAAATAGCACTGATGTGTTGGCTTGTGAATATTTTCCAACCAACTACAATTTTTTTCCTTAAAATTTCCACTTAAAATCCTACTATGAAAAGCAAGATTTCTAATATTTATACCCTCTGGGAGTGAGACTAGGGGAGCTAGGTGAAGAGTACTGGCTTCAGTTTGTAGGTTCTATACTCATTTTCTTAAAAACAATTAAAAATAATATGCAAGCTTTAAAAATCTGTACCAGTTTTTTCCTGAGATTAAACCTTGATAAAATTAAAGAAATTTAAGGTGCTACCTTTTAAGTTACAAGCTACACACTGAGCCAGCCCCCTGTCACTGGTCTCAAAAATATGTGTAGTTACCTCCTGGCTAGTGAGCAAGGGCCCTCACCTTACAGCTAACAGTCAGCCAAATGAGTATGAGCTCCAAGTCATACACTGACTACATCAGTGTCTTTGAACCACAGCATTTTAAGAGCTTCAGGGAATTCCCTGGCGGTCCAGTGGTTAGGACTCCGCACTTTCACTGCCAAGGGCACGGGTTCCATCCCTGGTCAGGGAGCTAAGATCCCACAAGCCGTGCAGCGTGGCTAAAAATAAATAAATAAATAAGAACTTCAAAGAATCTTCTTCATCACCACAATAATAATTACAGCAATTATAATAAATGATTATTTTCCTATATTAAAAATGCACAAGTCTTTTACTCATTAGGAGTATGCTTCAAGTACAGCTATTGGACTGTACTATTCAACACAGTATCTGGTGGCCCTATGTCTTTTTTAATTAATTAATTTATTTATTTATTTTTGGCTGCGTTGGGTCTTTGTTGCTGCGCACAGTCTTTCTCTAGTTGCGGCGAGCGGGGGCTACTCTTCGTTGCAGTGCGTGGCCTTCTCTTGTTGCGGAGCACGGGCTCTAGGTGCATGCGCTTCAGTAGTTGTGGCTCACGGGCTCTAGAACGCAGGCTCAGTAGTTGTGGCACGCGGGTTTAGTTGCTCCGCGGCATGTGGGATCTTCCCGGACCAGGGATCGAACCCATGTCCCCTGCATTGGCAGGCAGATTCTTAACCACTGTGCCACCAGGGAAGCCCTACCCTCTGTCTTTTGACCATGTGAATGTGTCTAGTCCAAACTGAGATGTACCATGCTGTGCAGTGAACCGTGTCCTCTCAAAATTCATATATTGAAGTCCTAACCCCCAATGTAACTGTACTTGGAGACAGGGCTTTTAGGAAATAATGAAGGTTAAATGAGATCATGAGGGTAGGATCCTAGTTGATGGGACTGGTGGACTTAGATTAAGTGAGATCGGTTGCTGTGTCTCTGCACACATGCTCAGAGAAACACAGCGAGGACACGGGGAGAAGGTGGCTATCTGCAAACCAGGACGACAGCCCCCACCAGAACCTAACCATGCTGGCACCCGGATCATGGACTTCCAGCCTCCAGAACTATGAGAAAATAAATGTCTGTTGTTTAAGCCACTCAGTCTATGATATTTTATTATGGCAGCCCAAGCTGACTAGGACATACTATGGGGGTGAAACAAACACGTGAAGTGCCATCAGTGGGAATGAAGTAAAAGCCTCTGAAGTAAAAGCCTTTCCATAAAAGTGACAAGAACATGGGCAGAAATGGTCAAATTCAACTTTTTCAGGTCTTTGTAAATTAACCAAAGGCTTGCAACAATCCAAGAAGGATTTATTCAAGAGAAATGGTTGAATCCCAGTAAGGACAGTGAGCCTTGAGGGCATTCTAAATCGCCCTATTCCCATCCCCGGCAGCACTCCCACTCCCGATCAGAAGCCCTCCACAAGAGAAGCCAGAACTCTGACTACTAATAGCATTGGTTAGGTTTGCCTGTTTGGGATCATCATATAAACTGAATCATATACCCTTTATACCTGACTGCTTTCATTTAACATTGTTTGTGAGATTCATCTGTATCATTATGTCTATAGTGGTACTTTGTTCTTTTTCATTCTGTGTAGTATTCCACTGAATTAATGGAATATACCAAAATAGATTTACTGGGGCTTCCCTGGTGGCGCAGTGGTTGAGAATCTACCTGCCAACGCAGGGGACACGGGATCGAGCCCTGGTCTGGGAGGATCCCACATGCTGCAGAGCAACTGGGCCCGTGAGCCACAATTACTGAGCCTGCGCGTCTGGAGCCTGTGCTCCGCAACAAGAGAGGCCGCGATAGTGAGAGGCCCGGGCACCGCGATGAAGAGTGGCCCCCGCTTGCCACAACTAGAGAAAGCCCTCGCACAGAGACGAAGACCCAACACAGCCATAAATAAATAAATAAAATTTAAAACACAACACTGAGCTTTAAAAAAAAAAAAAAAAGATTTACTCATTCTGTTGTTGAGTATTTGGGTTGTTTCCAGTTTTTAACTACTACAGATAGTTCTGAATTTAACTATTACAAAGTTGTTCTGAGCATTCTTACGTATGCCTTTGGGTGGCCACGAGCACTCGTTTCTATTGTACATGTACCCAGGAGTGGGACTGTTGGACCACAGGACAGGCAAATCTTTAACTTTAGAAAAAAAATGTCAGTTTTCAAAAGAGGTAGTACCAATTTATCCTCCCAGCATCAATGCAAGGGAGTTTCAGTTGCTCCACATCTTCTCCAAACTTGGAATTGTCAAGTCTTTTAAAATTTTAGCTCAAGGAACACAAATCAGTCCGTGTGGACAAGGGGAAGAGTGACATGAAATGAAGTTGAAGAGGAGGCCGGGGCCCAGATTCTGCGAGGACCTGTATTTCCTGGAAAAGGGCTCAGATTTTATTCCATCATGTTCATTGAGAAGCCAGGTTTTAGCTTTGTATTTTTAAAAATTTACTCTGGCCTCTGTGGAGATATTCTAAGAAGGCAAATAAGGAGATTGGAAAGGCCAACTTCAGGTGAAAGATGATGGTGGCTTAGGTGGAGGCGGGGGTGAGGTGCTGGGGATGGACAAAAAGATTATGAACTGGAAATCCCACAGGGAATTTCTACAAGGAAACTTCCAGATTTTCACCTAGAATTTGATAATATTACAATAAAATACATGAATGGAAATGCGTCAATATGAATCCAAGTAAAAGAGTTAATGAGAAGTGTCTTTCGTCTATCCCTTTACCAATTATAAAGTTTGGAATCCAACTTTGAAATTCAAGTGTATGCATAACAGAAGAAAATACACCAAAATAACGGTGAATAAAACAAACAGGAATAATATTGTCCTTCTATATGCTTTTCTGAATTTTCCAGGGACATCAACACGGAACAGGGGCAAGTACGGGAGAGGCTGAGGAAAGAGGTATGGAGCAGGGGTACCGTTGTGCTGTGGGAACCTACTGAGGGCAGGCAGTGGGTCAACTCTACAGTGGACACGTATATACCTTTTATAATCAGTTTTTTAAAAGCAATACATTTTTTAGATAAAACAGATTTCACTGCATTTCCTTCCATCAGCTTGATTTTCAAAAGGAGAGGGGTACTGCTATATTTAAAATGGATAACCAACAAGGACCTACTGTATAGCACAGGGAACTCTGCTCAATATAATGTAACAACCTAAACCGGAAAAGAATTTGAAAAAGAACAGATACATGTATATGTATAACTGAATCACTTTTCTGGATTCCCGAAAGTAACACAACATTGTTAATCAACTGTACTCCAAAATGAAATAAAAAGTTTTAAAAAATAAATAAATAAAAAGGAGAGTGGTTCTGATGGGAGACTGCTCTAAGTGTCTTCTTGTTCTCTAGTTCTAACTAATAGCTTTGGACCCTCCACATAATAGAACTGATCGACATTTATGTAGTAAGAATCACGCTCCAGGCAGATAGTCTGATGCAAGTTTTGCTCACTTGGCTTTCAAGAAGCTTTAGATGGAATTATATGAGTGGTCTTCAGTGCTAAAAGAGTTTAAGATCCAAAGACCGATACATACACCATCTTTCTGCGATAAACAAATATCACTGAGTCCACAGCAATAAAATGAGCAGCCGTATAAGGGTTCAAAGTTGTGTAAAACTTTCTGTGACAATGGAGCTTGCATTCTAGATGGGAAGCCAAAACAAAACAGCTGTGTCACAGGCCACAAAAGAACACGAGTCTGAGTTACTTCCGAAGGGAAGTGAGGGACGCGTAGGAGGTGGGCATTAGCCGCGGGAACTGCAGCGGAGGCGCGGCGCAGCTCACCTTCACGTGCTCGTAGTAGCTCCCGGTGCGCAGCAGCGCGACGCCTTTGAACTCGGACTCACAGCGCTGCAGTCTCCGCAGCAGGTGGTCCGTGAGCCTGTTCACCACCTCCGCCGCCGCAGAGATTTCCTGGCGGCTCAGCCTCAACTTCTCCAGTACCGCTCGGGGCTTCCAGGCGCCGGGCGCCTCTTTCCCGCGCCCGAGACTGGGGACTGGGACCAGCGGGCCGGGGACCTCCGTGGGCCCGGGCTGGGGTCTCCGCTCCCGAGCGGAGCGCGCGGTGCCCTCGCGGCGAGATGCAGGCCTGGGAAGGGGCGGCGCCGGGGCCGCGGGAGGCATCACCCCTTCGGTCCGAGCCGCCGGACCCTCCGCCTGGTCCTCGGCGCGGGCAGCCCGCGCGCGTACCTGCCGCTTCTCCTGGGGGTCCGGGCCGCTCTTCTCTCTCCGGGATCCCGACGGCCTGGCGGGGCCGCACCTCCGCGCGCTGGGCCGGGCGGCCTCAGGGACGGCCGGGGACTCTCTAGGCTCGGTCCGGGCGCCCTTCACACGCGGCGCCGAGACCCTGGGGGCGGCGGCTTCCGCCCGCGAAGCTGCTCCCGTCGCCTTTCCGCGCCGCGAGGTCATGGCTGGCGCTCTCGGCTCCCCAGAGGGAGAAGACTCGGCTTCGGGAAAAGGCCTTAGGAGGAGTGGCCAGCAGTGGCGATTGGAAATGAAACTTAACCGTCTGGCGGGAACTCAGCAAACGCGGCGCGGAGGAGGAGCCCAGGGCCAGGCGGTCACGGGGAGCCACGCCCCCGCCGCGGAGGGGCGGGTCCACAGCGTCTCGGAGTCGCGCACTTTCTCGCCTCCGCGTGGAGCGGTGCCGGCGGCTTGGGAACCGCGCAAAACCGAACCCAGGGCAGCGCAGAACACCTTCGCGAGCTTTGAAAGCGAGACGCATTTGCCGGCGTAGCGCCTACAAATATTTTGGAAAACTGTAACACCTTCTCGCACATTGAAGTTGCCAGAGAAACTTTTTCAGTGTAAGTTTAAATAAAGCATTTTTTTTATTAAAGGGAAATAGAAAAAAAAATTTTTACTAGATGGAATGAGATGTGGATTGACTGTAATTGGAATAAATATTTCATATTATTTGACTTTGTAAAAGCACGCACAATCTTAAACTGTGAAGTTCCTATTGGTGAGTTTTAGCCACTGGTTCTCAAAAGCCCATCAAAAAATGGCACTTGGGAGCTTCCCTCGTGGCGCAGTGGTTGAGAATCTGCCTGCCAATGCAGGGGACACGAGTTCAAGCCCTGGTCTGGGAAGATCCCACATGCCGCGGAGCAACTAGGCCCGTGAGCCACAACTACTGAGCCTGCGCGTCCGCAACAAGAGAGGCCGCGATAGTGAGAGGCCCGCGCACCGCGATGAGGAGTGGCCCCCGCTTGCCACAACTAGAGAAAGCCCGCACACAGCAACGAAGACCCAAGGCAGCCAAAAATAAAAATAAATAAATACATAAATAAAGAGTTCCATAATGTTTAAAAGATATATGTACAAGGATGATCATAATATCAAAAAATTAGAAACGTGAACTAAGAATGCTGCCTGCCATATTGGTAAACAAAGGATGTTGCAGTCATCAAGCCCACATGCCCAGACAGTGAGCCCTGAGGGAACTCAGGATGGAAACCAGGAATGCCCACAATCTAGCAATCAACTGCTGCAGCCACCCACCCCCCAATGCTGCACCCTGAGGAGACTCAGGATGAGAAAACACAGGATACTGGCCCCAGATAGCTGAGGTGAATATCTAAGGAATGATTTCAGTGATCCAAGACTTTGCATCTTCCCATACATAGAAAAGCGCTAATTTTATTAACTTGAGATGTCTGGCTTTCTTTAATTAACAATAATCTTTTGATGTTCCAACTTGTACCTGCCCTTGGTTGCAAAAACTCCTATATATCCTGGCTTCCCCCCTGCCCACCTCTATGGAGCAGTCTCTCAGAGTTATCTGAGATGCTGTCTCCCAGGCTTGAAGTCCTCAGAATGTCCGCTAAATAAAACATAACTCTCAGCTTTTGGATTGTGCATTTTTTTTTCCGTCAACAGAAACAATCCAAATGCTCAGTAACTGGAGTTGATTAAATAAACTATGGTTCATATAAATAACTGACTATAATACTAAAAAGTGAGATAGATTCATATATACTGGCATAGAGATAGTAAAAATATACATCGTTTAAAAAAGAGGCAAACTGAAAAACAATATAATCAGTATTATACATGCAAAATAATAGTAGCATTAGTATAAGTATGAAACACTAGGAGGCATTAGCAACAAAATGCTGACAATTACTATGGAGATGAGGGCCGGAAGGCCTGATGGAAGTTACGGGTTCCTTAACTCTCAAAGTTTTGTATTTCTGTAAGCTTTAAATTGTGTATAAAGAATGCTTATTAGTAATGTAATAAGAAAAAAATTATGCATTCGATAGATGTTAATAATCAGAACAATTAAACTGCCACATGGGTTGTTTCACTATCTAACCAGTCAAAAGTTTCCTCTATAAGAAAGGTGTTTGGCGGCTCCCCCATGCCTGCAAGGCCTCTGCTTGCCCAGCTTCAAGACAGAAGAAAGAGCCCGGAGTCAGCAACAGAGACATCAATGGTTTAATGGATAGGGGGAACTTACCTGTCAGAATCAAGGTCCTAGAGTGACACCCCACTGTGTACTGCGGAGGGCGAGCAGGACACAGGGCAATCTTTGCTCCCAGGGGCAGAGGGAGGTTAGCAATTATAGGGGGAAGTAACTACAGGTCGACTCATTACCAGGGAAACCAGCAGAGGGGCACGCCCCCTCGCCAGCCATTTGCTATCAGTAGCTAGGGCCTGGGGCAAGTATGTAAGAAGGTCAGTCCTGTGAGTCGGGTGTAGGTGAGGCAGGAACTGGTTAAGCAGGGGATGTATAGAGAGCAAGAGAACAGCTACCTCCAGCAGCCTAACCATACAGAAGGTTTTAAAAATATCAACTGCAAAAGGCTGGTGGACATTTAACCTTCAACCCTTCCATTCACCTAATTAGCCATCATGAATCTTTCATCCACAAATACATTTGAAGGCCTTTGAAATCGATTCCTATTCAGACTGTAGTCTTCATAAACAGAAGTCAAGGTGATAACTGCACCAGAAAATTCAAAGAATCTGATAAAGCAGTGATCCAAATTCTTGTTTGTAGGTGGCCACCTGGTGATCGGGGCAGTAATTCGCTGAAAAGGACAAAAGATGACTGAGTAGGAGTCCCCCCAATCCAGAACCATATGGAATCAAACAGCCTGCGCCGACCAAGAAAGGAGGCACACACCTCGCTGGCCACCTGCACAGCTGCCGGGCCTTGTTTCATCAGTAAAGTTTCGCCAAACTGCCAATCAGCGGCGACGCTGCACGTAGACGTGCTACGCTGTGACGTCAGAACAAGATGGCTGCTCCCTGAAGACTTTCTCCTTCTGAATGTTTGCCCCTCGCTTGTGTCAGGCTCAGAGTTAAAGACTCGGCCTTTCTCCAACCATGTTCTCCTTCCGAGCCTGTGGTCGCTGGGTCGCGGCTTCACTCACCAAACAGCACCATCCGTCTTCCCGGTTCAGCGGTGACAGCGCGGCGCCCTGGACTCCGCACTTCGACGTGGTAGTCATCGGCGGAGGACATGCGGGGACCGAGGCCGCTGCCGCCGCCGCTCGGTGCGGCTCCCGGACTCTGCTGCTCACGCACCGAGTGGACACCATCGGTGAGTAGCGCGGTGTGGGGCTTGCCTAGGACGCAAGCAGCCAGTGCCTTCCTCCTCCCCCTCCCAGTGCCTGATGTGGACCGCCTTTTCCCTCCCTTAAGGCTGGTGAGAATCCTGCCGACTGTGGTTTTAGCCTGATTCGTGTTTCGCAGAGCAAGCGGGCCCGGGCCAGAGCTCTAAGACTAGGGGCTATTCTGAGGACCATGGATTGTACTGCTGCTGAAAAGTAATTAGTGGGGGGGTGCGGGGGGGCTGGGGGTTGGGGAGAGGGGGTGCCTTGAGAAAAGGGTGGACTGTAGGAATACTGGCTGATTCCTTATTTCATTGTTGTCATTTGCCCTTTACTAGCTTGTTGCTTTGGTTAAAGAGTGAATTAGGACTTCCCTGGTGGCGCAGTGGTTAAAAATCTGCCTGCCAACGCAGGGGACACTGTTGGATCCCTGGTCTGGGAAGATCCCACATGCCGCGGAGCAGCTAAGCCCGTGCGCCACAACTGCTGAGCCCAAGTGCCACTGAGCCTGCGCTCTGGAGCCCGTGAGCCACAACTACTGAAGCCCCCGCGCCTAGAGCCCGTGCTCCGCAGCAAGAGAAGCCACCGCAACTGGAGAAAGGCCATGCGCAGCAACCAAGACCCAACGCAACCAAAAATAAAAATAAATAAATAAATAAATTTATTTTTTAAAAAAAGAGTGAATTAACATTATTAGTACTCGTTTATTAAATGACCATTGTGTTTTTCTCGAGATTTTTTGAAGCCCTTTTGAAGAACGAGGGTACTTTTTTTATTGCATTCTGTATTCCTACTGAATGTTTATTCCCCGGTTTTGTGCCTAGGACGACCCGACAGTGCTTTTTTGCACTTACAGGCTGTGGTTGGACGGCCATAATTTAAACAAGACTCCTCTCTAGCGTCATCTTAGATACTAGCTAGGACATTATCCTGTAAATTATGCATGCCTATGTCTTTCCTCTTGCATTTTGCTTAAGAGTGAATAGTAACTGAAATGTTAACTGTGCTTTGTGTACTGAAATACTTTTTAAAACAACCATTCAGCTCGTAACTGTGGAGAAATATGCACTGTTAACAGCGATTCTTTTGGAACGAGGCTATATGATGACCCGAGTAAAAACCAGGAATAACAATTTAAAAAATCGAATGAACAAAAAAGTATTGAACTAAGATGATCATTAAATAGTATAAGTAATGTAGTTCTGTCAAGCATAAAGGAATTCCCATCACAACCCATATTCAGGGCTTCCCTGGTGGCGCAGTGGTTGAGAATCTGCCTGCTAATGCAGGGGACACGGGTTCGAGCCCTGGTCTGGGAAGATCCCACATGCCGCGGAGCGGCTGGGCCCGTGAGCCACAACTACTGAGCCTGCGCGTCTGGAGCCTGTGCCCCGCAACGGGAGGGGCCGCGATAGTGAAAGGCCCGCGCACCGCGATGAAGAGCGGTCCCCGCACCGCGATGAAGAGTGGCCCCCACTTGCCGCAACTAGAGAAAGCCCTCGCACGAACCGAAGACCCAGCACAGCCAAAAATAAATAAATAAATAAAAATAAAAGTAGCTATAAACAATCTTATAAAAAAAAAAAAAAAAAACCATATTCATTAAGTAGTCATTAATATACTATAAAAATACCTGTTGTATTTATACCAATACAATATGACCTAAATTTTCTTTTTAAATAAATAGATTTCAGAGATATTTTAGTAACTCTTATATTAGTAGATGAGCTTGGTAAATGACAATTCTATCTTAAAATCAATGTCTCATTTTTTTAAGGTAATTTGATGTAGTAGAGTATCAGGTATTTCTGCTTGTCCTCAGAAAGATAGCTTTGGCTTAGAAAATTGAACTTCCGTAAGAATACAGAATGCAGGAATTGTCCTCTTTCAATTCAGTCATATCATCTGCCAATAATGAAGTCAGAGACAGAAAATCTTTTATTGTATACTAACCTGGAAAATAATGCTTTTCGGCAAACTATTTTTTGGCATTCATGACAAAAGAGAAAAGTCTTCTGACACTAAACCAGACACTGGCAAGTAGGAACAGGATTTCCATGATTACTTTAGATCAATAAAGGTTTACCCCTAAACTGAGTTTAGGTCATACTCCCCAAACAAAGCCTCATAGGGAATAGTGTTTACCTAAATAAATAGTGATTCTGTGTCAAAGGAAGGAGGGAAATAATCTACTGCAGCTGTCATCCCTGTTTTTACAGTAGGGACACTGAGGTACAGAATATTAGATAACTTGCCAAGATCACATGGAGCTTGTAAGTGGTAAATCTAGGAACTGAGCGAGATCTCTTGCTCACTCCTAACCCATCCTCCTAATCACAGCACTATTCAGCCTCCCTCTGGAGACCGTGGAAACTTTTGGAGGGCTTGTTGCCGGCCACAGCGGATCAGCAGATTGTTGGCATAGCTTTCCCAGTCTGTACCTCCCATAAGGCTTGGGGGATTTAAGGAGAAGGTATAAAATGTGAATTCTACTTTCAGGAAGCTTATGATTTAATTATTTCTGCAAAATAAGCATAAAGAAAACAGCAGATGGCATTTATGGAAGACATACTTGATTATAACTGTGAACCAGTGCAAAGGAACTTCTTAAAATTATGCTTGATTTAGGAAGGTTTCATGAGATAAGAATTTCAAGGTCACATTGAAAAGGAAAAGGAAAAGGCAACGTAATGAATGTGTACAAGGGAAAGATTCAAAAGAAACTTCCAGCAATGGTATGTCTTCCAGGATGCCCTGCATAACTTTTTCTCTTTTTAAAATTTTATTGATTTATTTATTTTTGGCTGCGTTGGGTCTTTGTTGCTGCGCGCGGGCTTTCTCCAGTTGCAGAGAGCGGAGGCTACTTTTCGTTGCGGTGCGCGGGCTTCTCATTGCGGTGGCTTCTCTTGTTGAGGAGCACGGGCTCTAGGCGCACGGGCTTCAGTAGTCGTGGCTTGGCGGGCTCTAGAGCACAGGCTCAGTAGTTGTGGAGCACGGGCTTAGTTGCTCCGCGGCATGTGGGATCTTCCTGGACCAGGGCTCTAACCCATGTCCCCTGCGTTGGCAGGCGTATTCTTTTTTTTTTTTTTTTAATTTTTATTTATTTATTTATTTTTTATTTATTTATGGCTGTGTTGGGTCTTCGTTTCTGTGCAAGGGCTTTCTCTAGTTGTGGCAAGTGGGGACCACTCTTCATCGCGGTGCGCAGGCCTCTCACTATCGCGGCCTCTCTTGTTGCGGAGCACAGGCTCCAGACGCGCAGGCTCAGTAATTGTGGCTCACGGGCCTAGTTGCTCTGCGGCATGTGGAATCTTCCCAGACCAGGGCTCGTACCCGTGTCCCCTGCATTGGCAGGCAGATTCTCAACCACTGCGCCACCAGGGAAGCCCGGCAGGCGTATTCTTAACCACTGTGCCGCCAGGGAAGTCCCGCCCTGAATAACTCTTGCATCCTGTTGGAACTCCAGCATTTTTAGAGTTTGCTTCAAGTTCTTTTATTTTATCAAGCACTCACTATATGCAAGATGCTCATATATTTATTTTGTTTATGTCTGTTCTCTTTAGGTCAGATGTCCTGTAATCCTTCCTTTGGTGGCATTGGAAAGGGGCATTTAATGAGAGAAGTTGATGCCTTGGATGGCCTGTGTTGTCGAATCTGTGACCAGTCTGGTGTACATTACAAAGTATTAAACCGGCGCAAGGGACCAGCTGTTTGGGGTCTGAGAGCTCAAATTGATAGGAAACTTTATAAACAGAACATGCAAGTAAGAACAGGGCATGAAAACAGGAAAGACTGTAGTGATTGTTTAACTGTTATGTTTCAGCTTGCATTCTGTTTTGACAGAAAGAAATCCTAAATACACCGCTGCTTACTGTTCAGGAGGGAGCTGTAGAAGATCTCATTCTTACAGAACCAGAGCCTGAGCACACTGGGAAATACCGCGTCAGTGGTGTTGTTTTGGGTATGTACTGCTTATAGATGATAATAATAGTATCAAACTCCATGTGAGAAATTTATTTTGAGCAGAGTATGGAGACGTTTTGCTTATTCTAGGAAATTGTTGTGTTTTCTGTTCATACATGAGCGAAACTGTATAAAAAAATCATACTTCTCCTTTCATTTTGACAATGAAGCTCACATTCTGTACCATCTTATTTTGGGACTCTATAGCTTGCATAATTGTGTATTTTCCTCCTGCTATTTTTTATTTCTGACTTTAAATATTTTTAATTTATATTTTATAGGATTATTATATGTTTTTTTATTTGAGTTTCATATTAATTTTTTAATTAAAATAACACATGCATGTAATTTTTACAAAAATCAAATAGAATTTAAATTTGTATGGGAAAACAATTTATCTCTATTATCTCCCTCTACAGACTTAACCACTTAAACATTGATTGGAAGATTTGTGTGTGCACAGTTAATTCTATTGCTTGGGCAACTCTGTAGTCTGGTGATTAGGGATTGAACTGGCCTTTTTGTTGGGAGCTCCCAAACATCTATGTCTCTTAGTCCTCAGGCGAAGAATCGATCCTCTGCCAGGGTACTGGACTGTTGGCGCCTGCTAGCATTCTAGGAACAAGATGGTAGGAGGGGCTGTGCTGAAGAATCTCATCATTTAAAATACAGAGATTAACTTATTTTCCCTATTTTAAAATTAATTTTTTATTATACATTTATTAGTTTTTTTTGAATGGAGAATACATATAATGGTAAACGGTTTAAAGGAGATGAAAGAAGGTAGAATGAAAAGGTGGACCCTCATCTTGTGCCCCAGGCAGCCAGTTTCCTTCCTCGTCTCTGGTGTGGTCTTTCTGTGAGTGTGTTTATATTTCCCCCCAACACACATAGCAGTAGCATATTGCACACACTATTCTGTACTTTTATTTTGTTTTTCAACCACTTAATCTGTGTTTGGTTTTCTTTGCTTTAGGGAGCTATGTTTCTTTCTTAAAAGTTCATGTGTTTGTTCTGTGATTACCTTAGTAACCATGATTTTGTATAATATACTTAATCTTCTCTTTCTTCTGTCAATGTTTACTGACTTCCCTATGTTGAACAGTTACTAGTTTTATTTTCATTTCCCTTTCTCTCCCCTGCGTCCTTTCCCCTCCAGATTTGAGGATTATATTGTTTGATTAGTGTAAGGTAGATCTGTCTGCAGGCAAACCTTTATATGCAGATTTCAACTCCTCTCATTTTCAGCCCCCTAGCTTCATTCCTACATTTCTTATATTCAGTCCTCCAGTTTCTGAGCCTTTGCACGGCAAGTGGCTTCACTGTCATCAGTATGTTCTCTTCAGGTTCTTGAGTTAAGGCCTTCTCCCCTCTGCTAAATCAGTTATCGCTCTTCCAGCCACTTTTTTAACATTTAATTTTATATTGGAGTATAGTTGATTTACAATATTGTGTTAGTTTTAGGGGTACAGCAAAGTGATTCAGTTATACATATACACATATCCATTCTTTTTCAGATTCTTTTCCCCTGTAGGTTATTACAGAATATTGAGTAGAGTTCCATGTGCTATACAGGAGGTCCTTGTTGATTATCTAGTTTACATGTAGTGTGAATATGTTAATCCCAAACTCCCTCCCCACTGCAACCACTTTCTATCTTCCGAAAATATTTTGAAATTTCTCATCTTTTGACAGGTTCTTTCCCATTACTTGTCCTTGTGGTTTTATATCTTTTTTGCCCCTTTATTTCATTTTCCTGGAGTTTCAAGAGGGAGAAGAAATCATGTGAGGTGGTGTGTCATATTTAACCAGAAGTCTAAAATTAATTAATTTAAAAAATTAACTGAGAACAACAAAAAGTGCGCGGGAGCTCGGCGGGCGCGCGGGCGCCGCCCGCCCAGCCTCGCCGCCTCTGCCGCTGCTCGGGGTGGGGGTGGGGGGGCAGCATGTCTCACAGACCGAACTTGACCGCGCACGTGCCCGCCGCCTCCCTCAGCGCCTCTGGGAGCGTGCACCCGCCCTCCACCAGTATGGCGACGTCTTCCCAGTACCGCCGGCTGCTGAGTGAGTACGGGCCGCCATCTCTAGGCTACGCCCGGGGAACTGGGAAGAGCCAGGTGCCCCAGAGCAAATACGCGGAGCCGCTGGCCGTCATCGAAGAGCTGGGGAAAGAGGTCAGACCCCCGTCCGCGGGCAGCAGGAGCGCGATGCAGAGCCTGGAACGCGGCATCGTCCACGCTGCAGGATTGGTGCGGGAGGGCTTGGCTGAAAACGGAACGGAAGGCCGGGCGCTAGCTGCCTCGTGAGCCTGGAGGGTTTTCTGCCTTCTTCCGAGAGGAGAAGTTACGGCTCATCTCCCCTGTTAGGTTGAAACTTTGTTTTCAAAGCGGTAACCGTTTGGTTTCTCCTCCCCCCGCCCCTCCCGTGGTTCACCAGGCTCCGAATCGACAGTCTGTAAGATTGAGGAAAGATTTTGCAGTTGATTGGGAGTTACATTTTAAATAGTGAGGAACTACCCAGGTGTTTGTTGTTGTTTTTTAAAGCATTGATTCAAAAGAGGCACGTAAAAATTACCTGTCTTACAGCAAACTAGTTTGCCTCCAAGATACCAGCGTCTCGCTCTCCTCTTCTGAATACATTTATGTTACCCGCATTGTTCTTTGTTCCTTTTGGTAAGCTGATACAACTTGAAGGGGTTTTTTTGTAGTGCGGACTTGACAGCACACTTAACTAGTAGCTGGTCCCCTCGTTTCCCATACACTATAGATTCTGCTTAATGTAACTTCTTTTCTGCTTAAGCATTTGCATGACTATTAGTGCTTTGAAGTCAATTTTAAAAATGCACAAGTTATAAATACAGAAGAAACTCAAACCAAACATAACAAGGATCCCGAAATTTTTCCTGAGACTGTATGTAGATTTCAGTTCTGCCTTTCCTGGAAGTTGATCCAAACATCTGGAAGAAAATGGAACTGTTTGCATCTTTGTATTTATTACTCGATGTAATAAGGCTTATTTTCATTAACAGCTTGTAAAAAAAAAAAATTTACCTGATACTATTCAGTGCTCTCAAGGTTTTAGGAACATGTGTATTGGTGATAATACATTATGCCCTCCATCCCAGCTTTCTCGGATTCTTGAGATTGATAACATATAGGCTTCTTACTGATTTAAAATCTTTTTCAAGTTTCTAAAGACAAAATTTTTCTGTAGCTTTACTACAAAATAGTCACATTGCAATTTGATCCATGGTAACAATTAGAACCTGAGTTTTATTTTGTTTCCTATCCTTTAGTGGATGGAAGTACAGTGTATGCGGAGAGTGTGGTTCTAACTACTGGGACGTTTCTGAGAGGCATGATTGTAATTGGATTGGAGATGCATCCAGCGGGACGTTTAGGGGATCAGCCTTCCATAGGGCTGGCTCAGACTCTGGAGAAGTTGGGGTTTGTGGTGGGAAGATTGAAGACTGGGACTCCGCCCCGGATCGCCAAAGAATCCATTAATTTCAGCATTCTAAACAAGCAGACACCAGATAATCCATCCATACCGTTCAGCTTTATCAATGAGACAGTGTGGATCAAGGTGAGATAATTTATGAAAATCTGGCTTTAAACAGAGGATATAGACTAACCCTTTTTTTTCTTTTTTTCTTTTTTGGTAGCAATTCACTTTTCATCACTATTACTTAGTGTGCAAAAAAGAGACCTTTAAAAGGATTAGCTGATTTGGCTACTTGGGTAATTCCCCATAAATTCTTAAATTTCATCACTTTAATAACTTTGCCTGTTTAAACTTTTTGAAATAATTTCAGAAAAGTTGTAAGACTGTGAAACTCCTATAAACCATTGAAATTCACCCATTGTTAATATTTTGCCCTCTCTCCATATATAGAGACATAGATACATGTATATATTTAATGTATAAAACAATAATATGCACATTTATTTATTTTAAATTTATTTATTTATTTTTGGTTGTGTTGGGTCTTTGTTGCTGCGCACGGGCTTTCTCTAGTTGCGACGAGCGGGGGCTACTCTTCGTTGCAGTTCGCGGGCTTCTCATTGCAGTGGCTTCTCGTTGCAGAGCACAGACTCCAGGCGCGCAGGCTCAGTAGTTGTGGCGCACGGGCTTAGTTGCTCCGCGGCATGTGGGATCTTCCTGGATCAGGGCTCGAACCCGTGTCCCCTGCATTGGCAGGTGGATTCTTAACCACTGTGCCACCAAGGGAGGCCCCACATTTATTTTTATTCTTTTTTCTTTTCATTAAACATTTAAGAGTAAGTTACAGAGAGTATGACACTTTACCTCGAAATACTTCAGTCTGCATCTCAACTAAGCACAAAGACATCCTCTTTTATAACCTCAATGCAGTGATGAAATTTGGGGAATTTAACATTGACACAGTGCTGTTATCTAATACAGAATCCATAGATTTTGCTACTCTTCGTTGCGGTGCGCGGGCTTCACATTGCGGTGGCTTCTCTTGTTGTGGAGCACGGGCTCTAGGCGCGTGGGCTTCAGTAGTTGTGGCTCGCGGGCTTTAGAGTGCAGGCTCAGTAGTTGTGGCACACGGGCTTAGTTGCTCCACGACATGTGGGATCTTCCCGGACCAGGGCTCGAACCCGTGTCCTCTGCATTGGCAGGCGGATTCTTAACCACTGCGCCACCAGTGAAGTCCCAGTTCCTCAGTCTTTAATGGCACTGATACTTTTGAAGATACAGGCTACTTCTACCTATCCTTTGAATTTAAAAAACAAAAAACTGTATATTGTGTGTTTAGAGTTAAGGGCTAATATTTGATGGTCCTAGTTTCTGGTGAGTGTTACCCTGATGAGTGGCTACAAGTGTTGTTATTTTGAGCAAGTGACTTTTATATTTTCACTTTGGTAAAATGTAAATCATGGTGATACTTTCCTAGTGTGTATATTTTTAAACTTTTTGTTTTTTAGTTTTATTTTTTATTTTTGGCCACGCCACACAGCTTGTGGCATCTCAGTTCCCTGACCGGGGATTGAGCCCGTGCCTCCTGCAGTGGCAGCGTGGAGTCCTAACCACTGGACCACTAAGGAATTCCCTGTTCTGACATTCCTGTTTCATTTTCCTCAGTACTTTGTTCTTGCTTAGTTTTAAAGCAACAATCTCAGACATCACATTATTTCACTCAGATACACTTTGGTACATGTCTTTAACAAATAAGGACTTTGTAAAAATCGACCACAGTGCTATTGTCACACATAGCAGAACATAATTTCTTAACATCATCTGATATTCAGTGCTCAGTTTTCCCTAGTTTTTATAGTTGTTTTTAAATGTTTATTTAAAATGGTTTTTTACAGTTGTTTTATTTGAACCAAGCACCAAATGAGGTCCATACGTGACTTTGGATAATACGTCTTATAATAGTTTCCCTCTTTTTTTTTTTTTTTTACATTTATATGTGGAAGAAACCTAGTCATTTCTTTTCTGAAGTTTCCTACATTCTAGATTTGTCTGATTTCAACCCTTTGATGCCTTAAACATGTTCCTGCATCCTCTATATTTCCTGTAAACTGTTGATCTGGAGGCTTGCGTAAATTTAGGTTCATCTTTTGGGTTGTTTTTAACAAGCATACTTCACCATTAATATTTGGCATTATGCATAGGTTTAATGTCTATAAAAGTAAGTGCACGTCATGTGCGGCATTTATTTGAATAAGAGGCAAACTAATAGAGAGGCAAAACAATGTTGTAACTAGTTCCTGTGTTTTAGCCAGAAGATCAGCTGCCATGTTACTTGACTCACACCAACCCTCAAGTGGATGAGATTGTCCTTGAGAACCTTCACCTTAACTGTCACGTTAAGGAAACTACAAGAGGACCCCGGTAAGGACAAAATATCAGTGCTCAATTACTGTAAGGAACAATGTCAACCCTCTTTTGTTTGTTTCATTAAATTTTTAAATTTCAATGTCCTTTTCTAGATACTGTCCCTCCATTGAATCAAAGGTTTTGCGTTTTCCAAACCGTATACATCAGGTTTGGTTGGAACCTGAAGGAATGGATTCTGACCTCATCTACCCGCAAGGGTTATCTGTGACACTGCCAGCTGAATTACAAGAGAAAATGATCACATGCATCAGAGGCTTGGAGAAAGCTAAAATGACTCAGCCAGGTAAAGAGAATGCCAGCTGCCCTTCAGTCTGAGCTCAGCATTGCTTAGCAGACGGTGAGGAGATCTTAGCCACAGTCATGATTGCTTAGAGCCTCAGAACACAGAGCCCAACATCTGTGCATTTAAAATAGTCTTCGTTTTTAAAGAGCATTTAATGATAATCTTTGCATCTCTACCTTGAGGCAAATCCAGCACTGTTTTTATTATTTTTTACCGTTTATTCTTTGGCCAGGCTATGGTGTTCAGTATGATTACTTGGACCCCCGTCAGATCACTCCTTCTCTCGAGACTCATTTGGTGCAGCGGCTCTTCTTTGCTGGACAGATAAATGGCACTACTGGTTATGAGGAAGCTGCAGCTCAAGTAAGAGGTTGTTCAGATGTTACTGAACAGAAGAGGACTGTTTAACTGGTGTTCCTCCTCTCGATGTCTGTTATGATAGCTATGTAGAGCTTAGATACAACTCATAACTACAACAGAAGACTTATCCTGTTTCAGAGGATACAACAGGATTTTAAAACCACTGTGCCTTTATTACTCTTTTCTGAGCTCCTAGATCCAATAGCATATTTTGATTAGATTTATTATATTGCTTCTGAAATTAAAAAAAAAGAAAATTTAGTTCTTTTAAACTAACTTTATTGAAGATTACCCTATTATTATTCCTTTTTAAGCAGAAAGTTATGTTATTGTTACTTGTAAGTAGGAAAAGGCTAAAAGAGTCTTACAAGTGGATTTTTTTAAAAAAGATTAGCCCACATAGGTTTATCAGGAATATTAGATATTTTTGAAAACAATGAATCATAGCATTCTAAACTGGTACATTACCCATATTCTGTTTCTGAATACGGACCACATTTTCTGTCTCTGTTCTGTCCCTGCTGGGCAGGGCCTGCTTTCTCACTCCCTGAGCCCTTTTTTCCCAGGTAGTATCTGAATAGGATAGCTCTTTGTTCAGCTCATAATGGCCTTTTAAACATTTCAGTCCTCTTGTAGGGTGCGATAGCTGGAATCAATGCAAGTCTTCGGGTCAGACACAAGCCTCCTTTTGTCATTAGCCGGACAGAAGGGTACATAGGAGTCTTGATTGATGACCTCACCACGCTGGGTACCAGCGAACCCTACCGCATGTTTACCAGCCGAGCCGAGTTCCGCTTGTCGCTGCGTCCCGATAACGCCGACAGCAGGCTCACGTTGCGAGGTAACCCTTCACTGAGTCTTGCGACCAGATTTCCTCTCCTTTAAGACCTCTTTCATTATAGTCTCTCCCTCCCCCTTCTAGGGTACAAGGAAGCTGGTTGTGTGTCCCAACAACGATATGAAAGAGCTACTTGGATGAAGTCTTCTTTAGAAGAAGGCATTTCTGTGCTAAAATCCATTGAGTTTTCAAGTTCTAAGTGGAAAAACTTAATCCCAGAGGCTTCTATAAGTAGTGGTAAAAGTCTACCTCTCAGGTATGCGTTTTTAATGTAGACCTTTCTTACTTTTTACAGAAAAATGAAATCATTTCAGAGAGATATTACCTATAAATTCCCTACCTGCACATTTTAAATGAATGCAGCTATTATATTTGCTTCTTTTCAAAATCCTTTAGATGTAATTTATTTCTTTATTCACTAATGACAATATATATCATTCTAAATTATTTTTATTTTTTATTTAATTTCTCTGTGGCTCCCATTGAGTTCTTCTGGCTTGCCTAAGATTTAGGGGGTACAAACCAAGAAATAGAGTGATCTGCTTTCTTTTTTAGGCAGGGAGCAATTGGAGTGGTCTCATCTTGCCTGTGAGCTATAGCAGGGAAACTTTGATTAAGCATAGTGTTATAAATTCTTTGGACTTACTTGAAGAGTCCCTTGCTACATTTTAGGGTTCTTTTTGTCCTTGTTTTTACCATTCTGGTTATATGGACTCTAAGTCTAAAGGGCATTAATATAGAGCTTTTTTGCTTCAGAGGTATGTTCCTAAAAACCTTGCATAATTCAAAATCTGCATCTTTCACCACTGCTTTTTCCCGTTTAAAAAATGTAAGCTAATCGGGGGTGCGGGGTGCTCAGAAGGCATAAATCTACAATCACCGTATCTTAGAAGCACACCTGCTGGCTTGATCTTGCAACTGCGTCTCCAGTATGTTTTTCCTTTATAGTTTTCCGTTTATTTCCAACCCCTGTTTTCCTTGTGAGGGATTCTGTGGACTTAAAGGTATACCCATTTTAATGCCACTTTTTATTATCTCTAATCTTTCCAAGTGCTCTCCCCTTAACTAACAGCCAGACATAGCATGTCTTTATTTGGCTTTCATGTCATCACAGTGTTTTATCGTTTACAATTTCTGTTCCCAAATTTTCATTTTCACGGGAATTTCCCAAAACACTGGCACCACGGTTAGAGGATAGTAAGCAGGTTTCTAGTTATAGTAACAGTAAGTAATAAATAACCTGCATAGTAGTCACCCAAACCAGGGGATCTCATTCACAGGAAAGACAGCCTGCTTCACAAGTAAGGGTGCTGGATGTATTTGTTTACCCGTTAAGTGGTACCAGGAGATGGTAGTAGTATAAACATAGTTTTATAATTCGCTCAGTTGTCCAGCTATTCGTTTGTTTAAATTTAAGAGGGTTCACATTATTTCAAACTTTACAAAAGAATTTATAACATTATGCTTTGTTTAGATCAAATATTGCACTATTTCAAATTTTATATAATTAGAATTTGCATTCAATGTGACTAATGTGGATTGAGGTCATAGTGAGAGCATGGGAAGTGATTGTTTTCAACAGTTTAAAATGCGAATTGATGAATAAAGATATGAAAAAGGAGGCTGTCAGTTTTATGTTTTTACCTAACTAATCCCATGAGTAGCCAATTTTGTTAAGGTGATTTTTTTTTTAAACAGTAATTTGGCCAAATGCTTTCCTTGTTTATTCAGGTGTCTTTCATTTCAGAAGGAAGCTGTGGCGGGGCCTCATGTTGATTTCAGCAGAATATTTTATACTCTAGGGTTCAGCCTCCCTAAAAGAACCCACTTTATCTGTTCCTAGATATGTAAAGCTAAAAAGATAGAAACTTGGGCAAAGGACATGTGTTGCATCTACGGCACACGTGGCGGGCTCTGTGCCGGCCCTGAGAAGTTGAACTGGACTTTCAGCTGGCATTTTGACAAAAGAGATCCACAGGTGCATGTGCACACACATCTCCTGTCATGATTACAGGGAAACGCACTGACCTGTGAGGTAGCGCAGAAACTGTCTCTTGTGTTCTGCGGAAGTGTGCTAGCTTGTCCTTCTGTGCCAGACCTCTGCACTCTGAGGCTTAGGCTTCATTCACAGCTGGTCCTGAAGTTTGGGCCTGCAAACAGCTCCAAGCCTTGTAAACAAATTATTTAAAACCTTTTTAAAAGTTAAATGGTCACAGGCTTCTCTTTGAGGTCACTATCCTGCAAGATTCCACGGTAGCTGTTTTTTTGGTTAGTCATTAGGAGGTGTGTTCCAGCATGTTCTATAATTTCTGAAAGGACAACCCCTTTCCTTTTGGGGTTTAGGGTCATTTGGTTTCATTCTAGCTTATCTGATGAGGCCTCTGAAATTAGTTGACATAATTCATCTCACGGAGCACAACAAAGTTGACAGCTCCTTGTGGAGAGAGGGTGTCTGGCCTTTCCTAGGCCGTCTGAGGAAGAGATGAGTCAGGCGTCTGTAGAGGGTGGTGACGCATGACCCTGGTGATAGGATGAGCGGTAAAGAAGGCGTCTGGGAGGCCTGGAAGAACTTGGGACCCCAAGATGGGCAGAGCTGACTTTCTGTTGCCTTGATAATTAATTGGTTTAATTGGTTTTGGGTGGACAGAGTTGATCAAAAAAGCAATCTATTAAAAGGGGGAAAGATCAAAGTAAATAAAAATAAAATTAAGGCAGTAAATTTAGGGAAACTGTACAGATCAGTGAGGCCTTGTGAGAACCAAACAAAATGAGAAGGAAACTGCGGCTATTTTGCAGTCTTGGAGCAAGCAGGAGATCTTCAGCTGGTTCCGAGCACACGTGCAAAAGGATAACGCATTCACAGGATGTGGGCTTAATGTGACCTAGATGTAAATTCTTATGGAGTTCAATCAAACCCTTGTTATCAGAGGATATTCTGTCCTTACCAGAAAGGGAGGACAAGTAGATTATTGCAGTACTACCAGCAACTTATCCCTCATGATAAAGGAAGGGAGTTGAGAGAATCACATGCTAATCTTCTTCAGGTCCTGCTGTGTTGCAGTTGCTGCTGCGTTTGCTCACTGTACTTGGGAAGAATTAGAAATATATTGATATTTATTCTGAGATTTGTATTATTTTCAGGGAATCTTGTTCTTAATCTGCTTGATATAATATGGACCCCTGTGTTAATGAAACTTTTATGTATTTGCAGAGCTCTCGATGTTCTGAAGTATGAGGAAGTTGACATAGAGTTGTTGGCCAAGGCTGTCCCAGAGCCCTTGAAGGAGTACACCAAATGTAGAGAGCTAGCCGAAAGGCTGAAAATAGAAGGTAGAAAATCTTTTTTACTTAGGATGTCTGTATGTTCTCCTTCCCTTTCATGCAAATTGTGAATGGACGGCAGATCCACGAAGAGCTCTCTGTCAAGAGGAGCCATTATTACCATAGGACCAGCATCATCTTAGGCTCTGACCACTCAGAGTGGGGCCCCCAGATAGCACTGCAGCATGTGGGCGCATGCTAGGGGTGCGAAATCTCAGGCTCCACCCCAGACCCAGAGCGAGCATCTGCTTTTTAACAAGATCCCTACATGATTTGTGTGTATATTTCATGTTTGGGAAGTGCTACTGTAGAGCTGTCCTTTAAAAAAAAAACATTTTTTTTCTTTTGAACTTTTTTTTTTACATTTCCCCCCCCTTTTTCTTTAGACTTTTTTTTTCCCCTCCTCCACCCTGCTGCTAAATTATAAGATCTAATGCAAACATGATCAAGGTGTGTTCCAGACTTGTAAACTTGCCTGTTGTAAGAAAGTAATCTTTATTATTTTTTTAATATTTATTAATTAATTTATTATTTATTTACTTATTTTGGCTGCACCAGGTCTTAGTTGTGGCATGCGGGATCTTTAGTTGCAGCATGTGGAATTCTTCAGTTGCGGCATGCGAACTCTTAAGTTGCGGCATGCATGCGGGATCTAGTTCCCCGACCAGGGATCGAACCCAGACCCCCCTGCATTGGGAGTGCAGTGTCTTAACCACTGGACCACCAGGGAAGTCCCTACATTTTCCCCATTTTAATGTTCTAATAATGAGAAAAATAATGCTATCTTTGGCTTTGACAATATATTGAAATACTCTTCCATTAACAAATACTTACTTTGTATCAGGCAAAGAAATCCAGAGTCTGCCCTTGTACATCATTATAACATTTGGTGTGCTCTCATACTCTTCGTAAATATATTGACCATCAAAGTCACATGTGACTTTTGGAGTTGCACTGCGTTTTTTTAGTTTTTCTTTATGTAAAAAAATTTCAAAGATAAACAAATACTGAGAATAACATTAGCTTCTGCATTGTGATAGATTTTTTTTTCCTCCGGTGGAAAATTATGTGGAGAAAAAGGCAGGGAACAGAATGAGATGGGGGAGAAAGGTAGGAAAAGCAGGATAATGATGGATTGTTCAAACGGGAAAGGACTTTAAGCTCCTTGGGGACCAGCGAAGGTGGTAAGAATGCTGCATTCCTTCTAGCAGTGGTAATTTTCTTTCAGTTCCAGAGAGGTCTGTCACCTTGCTGTACTTTGGCTGCATATATAGGATGACCCAAGTGCTACCTATCATTCTTCCAAACGACCAGACCCTAGTCATTTGCTAATGTGTAAGAAATACTGTTAACCTTTTATCTCAACATCATGACCTTTCTATTGAGTAAAAATTACTTTATTGAACATTTAGGCTGTTCGCATCTGGCTGTTATACTTTAAACTTGGTTTGCAGTTTTGTTTTGTCCAATAAATCATCCAGAATAATTATCTTTAACTTGTTTATAGGAAACCCTGACTTCAGCCATGGAGTAGCTACTGTTTTGCCTTGTTCTTTAAAGACTCTGGCATATATAAAGACTCTAATTTATATCCATGGCTCAAAAGAAACTACACTAAGTTAAAAAATAACACATATCAGTGGTTTTCAAATCACTGCCTGGATCCTCCACTAGACAAGTTTCTTCAAGAAACTGCAAGGCAGAAATTAGTTTCAGATTCTTTTTTGTAGTTCTCTCTCATGTTTTGCTGTATACATATTTGAAAGATTAAATATATCTTTAACATATACATTCCCTCTGCATTTATATTCTGGGATCCTATAAAGAGTCTATTCATGAGTCATAAAATTTCATTACAATTTATTGTACTAATTTGTTATATATTGTATTAATCACATGCATTATTTCATTTGATACTTAAAAGTGTCCTATGAAGGACAGCTATTAGCATTATGTCTTAATTTTACAGATAAGTAAGTGGTAACTTGCCCACCATCACACAATTGGTGAGTGGCAGAACGGGGCTTTGAACCCAGCACGTCTGACTGTAAGGCCTGTGCACCTCACAACTACCCTTTGTTGTCATAACGACCATGCTAAGTCCTCCGGGTCATCCCGTAACATTTCTGGATAAAGCAGCTGAGGCCCAGAAGGATCATGATGTGTCCATAGTTGGAGGGTAGTTTATTGGCAGAGCCAGGCTCAGAGCTGAGGTTTTCTGGCTGCCAGTCAAGTGATGGAAGCAGATACTGCCTGAACCTTTAGGGAACACTCGCTTTCTTAAACAGGACAGAATGACCACCTCAATTTAGGTTTTAAAACAGGTTTTGGATTTATTTTTCTAAGAACAGAATGCTTTAATTACAAAATAATTGCTGAATTATCTTCGTAACTTCTGAATAACACCTTAGTTAAATTATTTAAATTACAAAATAATTGCTGAATTATCTTCCTAACTTCTGAATAACACCTTAGTTAAATTATTTAAATTATGTTATCACCTAAGAAGATCTGCTTTTTAAAATTACAGCTTTATATGGACCTAATTCAGAAAACCATCTTCTTGGAGAAACATCTTTTTTTAAAAAATTAATTAATTAATTTAATTAATTTATTTATTTATGGCTGTGTTGGGTCTTCGTTGCTGCGCGCAAGTTTTCTCTAGTTGTGGCGAGCAGGGGCTACTCTTAGTTGTGGTGCGCAGGCTTCTCATTGCAGTGGCTTCTCTTGTTGCGGAGCACGGGCTCTAGGCGCATGGGCTTCAGTAGTTCTGGCTCGCAGGCACTAGAGCGCAAGCTCAGTAGTTGTGGCGCACGGGCTTAGTTGCTCCACAACATGTGGGATCTTCCCGGACCAGGGCTCGAACCCGTGTCCCCTGCATTGGCAGGCGGATTCTTAACCACTGCGCCACCAGGGAAGCCCTTGGAGAAACATCTTTAGGACTTAAAATTCAAACCTACAGGCTACTGACGGAAATGTTCCACCAAAATTTGTACTGAGAAGGAAAGCAATTTCTTTTTTTACTTTTAATTTTCTAGATTCTTGAAAAGGACATGGAATAAATTACCATACAGAATGTTGTAGTTAATACGCAAGATACTCCCTCTCTTTATTTCAGCCTCAGTGTCCTCATCTGTGAAAGGGAACACCTGCCCCACCTGTCTCATGGTACTGAGATCATGTATGCAAAAGCTCTCTGTAAATTGTAAAAAACTATAAAAATGTAAGTTGTTAATGTAATCTGCATATCATAACATAGTTAATTTTGTTCACCAGCCACTTATGAGTCAGTATCGTTCCATCAGCAACAAGAAATAAAGGAAGTTCAGCGAGATGAAGCTCTCCAACTGCCGAAAGACCTAGATTATATGACTCTCAGGGATGTGTCTTTGTCCCGTGAAGTTCGAGAGAAGCTACATTTCAGTCGCCCACAGACGGTAAGAAAACAGGCAGTGGATAGGAGCAGTTCATAAAGAGCCACAGCTTTAATTTTTAAAACCTGGATTTACAGTGGCCACATAACTAATTTTTATTTCATCATAAAAAGCTTAACCTCTTATTTTCATATTCTCTTTGTATGACAGATGTCAGTATGTTTTTATGAGAGATGAAAAAGCTTAGTCTAAATAAGTAACTGGAAGTCAAGAATTGGGTTGATTATAATTATTCTCTAGTCCCAACCCTGTGCTAAACTGTCAGTGCAAACTTGTATATATGCATGACTTAAAAGAAACTAATTTAGGTTAAAATATATCAGTAGTTATATAGTATATATATACTGATAGTATATATCAGTAGTTTTCAAATCACTACTTGTATCCCCGCCCTAGGGATTCCATAGTGTTGTGTTGGGAGCCACTAGGAGGAAGAAGGGGGCCAAAGAGGTCCCCCACCCCATGCTCCTGTTTGTGTGTGTGTGTGTGTGTGTGTGTGTGTGTGTTTTGCATTTGCGTGAGGGCATGTGCACCCAGCTGTAAACATCTGGTAAAAACTTCATAGTATATAATATTGGACTTGTAATAACAAATATTTAAAGACTGGTAGGCTATGTTTATTGATTCTGAGACACATTTTCACATCTCTGAAACTGAGTTGTATCTTAAAAATTGATGGTGTATCATAGTTTAATGGGCAGTGGGTTGTGTTTGTTTTGGTTTTGGTTTTGGTAATGGTTCATAAAAGTAAAGGGGCACTTAACAAAACCATAGTCTGCAGAATTTTTTGAAAAAAAAATGATTTTTAAAGGGAGGAGTGATTTCATGGTGTTCATGAACTTAACATGGTGTTCTTAGTAACAGTCATTGTGGAAAGTGGGCAGAGAGGCTTTAAGTTTTATAACTGTATCCTGTTCATATTGGGTTATGTTTTTGTGGATGGTCACAGGCTGCACTGCCCAATACGATAGCCATTAGCCAAATGCGACCATTGACATTAATTAAAATTAAATAAAATTAAAAATCCAACTCTTCAGTCATACTAGCCACATTTCAAGTGCTCAGTAGCCACAATAGGCTATTGGCTACCATACTGGACAGTGCATTTTTACTGTGCAAATGTTATAGAAAATTTACATTATCACAGAAAATTGAATTGCACAGAACTGGTCATCGGAGTTCACCTCTTATCCAAAATTCTAAAATACAAAAAGCTCTGGCAGACGTTTGCTACAGACTCATTTGGTGGCAAAACAGACCTGAACTGATATGAGGTCTTTATACCACTTGGAGTGAATAATTCATACATTTCACTGTAAAAATATACCACAGAAATATTACTGAGAAATATTACACAGAAATATTACTGAGATTAATTATAGGGTGTTGCCCAACACAGTGCCAGTGATGTTAGATCAGTTTAATGAAGAGAAAAGGTTAGGTACTCTAACATCTGTTAGTTACATGATCTTGGACAACTCATTTTAATGTCTCTGAGCCTCAGTTTCCCCTGTTTGTAAAATGAAGATATTCATAATAACCACATTTCTTTTATCTACTCTCTGAGTTATTTTGAAGATACATTAAGATAATAGTTTTAAAAATATTTTATAAACTGTAACATACAGATTGTTACCAGGAGGAAAACAGATTTGCTTATAATTGACATAGCTTATTTATGTTTCTCTTGGGGTTTTAATTCCTAGATTGGGGCTGCCAGTCGTATACCTGGAGTGACACCTGCTGCCATCATCAATCTGCTCAGATTTGTGAAGACCACTCAGCAAAGACAGGCAGCTATGGATAGATTGCCCCAAACTGATCAACGTTTATGTAATACAGACAAACTTGAAGATAGACAGTTATAGCTTTCTATTCATAGAAGACTTTTAATCAATACAAGAGTATAGATAGGAGATAAGATGTATTTCTTTTTTTTTCAGCTTACTATTAGTAACAAAGTTTATTTACCTAATTAAATCCAATGTAAATCGCTCCTGACAATGTACAAAATTCTTTTCTCAAAGTTCCCTTTTTTCACAAACGTTTCATCACATTTTATATCCATATGATTTGTCCCTTAGTTTTCCCCATCCAGAAACAAACAGCTCTGGGACAAAATTATTATCATCACTTTTCCTCAACAAAAATATCTCCATTCTTTATACCTTCCTTTGCCGACAACACATATCCTACTTGCTTTACGCACTGAAATGCTTCCCTGATCATTTTTAGTAGCTTTAATTACATATTACAATTGTTAACCCTTGAAAGCCTTAACAAAACCAAGAAACAAGTAATTGAACTGTTATACCAGCATTTACTGACTGGCAAACTTACTTACGAACATATTCCATAACCTCTAAAAACTTACATTTTTCTCATAGCATAATTTCTCTTTAATGTGGTACAAGATACGTGTTTAATAAACCCAAACATCTTCTGAAGTTCTACTAATTAACCCAAGGCTGAAGTCTCAGGCAAAGTGGGCTTTGTATTTTAAGGACATGATAAGAGTTAACTTCAAGCTTTCTCCTAGGCATATTTTTGTTCTCTCAGGGTCAGAATTCTGAAAACAGTATTTCATCAAGCTAGCTTTCTCTAAGTGCGCTTCCCAACACAAACGGCCCTCAATGTCAGACACACGTCAGAACCAATTGGCAAAATGCCCAAATAGCACTTCGTGCTCAAAAAAGTAGTTTGCCGGCTGCACACCGGCGGACCTACCTCGGTCTTGGAGCTCGTCAGCTCGTTCGGAGGCATCTTTCCGGTCCACCAAGGAAAAGCGTACATTGGCAGCCAGTGCCGAGCAGGGGAGAGACAGGGAGGAGCCCCGAAACAAATGGTTTCACGGCTGCTACGAACGCCCCCCCAAATCCCCCTCCTGGGGCCAGCGAGCCACGGCAGCCGTCCCCGCGCGTCGTCAAGGCGGCGGCTCTGCGCCAAGATGTATGTCTATTTAGCACCTGTTAAGATAACCTTATTAGGTTATTATAGCTTTGTCATTAATTTATCAATAGGAGAGAGATTATAACTGTGCTTTTTTGTGTATCTGAAAAAATAGTTATAAACTTTTTTTTTAAATGCACACCGTGAGAGCTGTGAGTTTCGGGGTTTTTTTGTTTGTTTTGTTTTTTAATTTATTTATTTATGGCTGTGTTGGGTCTTCGTTTCTGTGCGAGGGCTTTCTCTAGTCGCGGCGAGCGGGGGCCACTCTTCCTCGCGGTGCGCGGGCCTCTCACCATCGCGGCCTCTCTTGTTGCGGAGCACAGGCTCCAGACGCGCAGGCTCAGTAGTTGTGGCTCACGGGCCCAGTTGCTCCGCGGCATGTGGGATCTTCCCAGACCAGGGCTCGAACCCGTGTCCCCTGCATTGGCAGGCAGATTCTCAACCACTGCACCACCAGGGAAGTCCTAGTTATAAACTCTTGATTTATACTCTTTCTTTCAGGTGCTCTAATGCTATTAATATAAGTTTGGGCAGTGTTCATCAGAGAGAGATATGGTGGAACCAAAACCAAACCTGAAAAAAAAAATCTCAGCCTGCAGATTTGCCTACTCACAAGGACTCTGTCGGGACTTCCCTGGCAGTCCAGCGGTTAGGACTCTGCACTTCCACTGCAGGGGGCCTGGGTTGGATCTCTGGTCAGGGAACTAAGATCCCGCAAGCCACGCGGTGCAGCCAATTGAATTAAATTAAATTAAATTATTTTAAAAATAAAGACTATACAAAATTATCTCAAAGGAATATTTCAAAACAGCCTACCTCCTGGTGCTGCCAGCCAGAAGCACTACAGACTATGACACCCTAGGAAAAATCAGCTAAAAATGTAACCTTACTCAGTACAGTTACTTCATAGAAATCCCCCAACAATGATAATAGCCTCCAACAGCAGTCGGCCTTGTGATTTCCAGCACCTACCACAGACCACATTGCCTGGTAGTTTGAAAAGCTGGGCACATACTAAAGTTCATTTCAACAGGAACACAAAAATTAAAAAGAGGAAATGACTAAGAAACACTAAGCATCTGTCAAATCATTGGTTGAGGGGGGAGGGAGGGAAGATGAAGATAGGGACCTATGCTAAATTAAACCGTCACGGCCTTGAATTATGAAGTTACCTTATAGCCAAGAGTTTTAATTTTATTACTGATCGTTTTCAAATATTTTGTCAGGGACTTCCCTACGGTCCAGTTGTTAAGACTTCGCCTTCCAATGCAGGGGGTGCGGGTTTGATGCCTGGTCGGGGAGCTAAGATCCCACATGCCTTGGGGCCAAAAAACATGAAACAGAAGCAATATTGTAACAAGGACTTTTAAAATGGTCCACATCAAAAAAAAATCTTTAAAATAAATAAATCAAAATAAAAGATTTTGTCATCTTTGAGTTTCAGCCTCGATTGGAATAGCCATGGCTTTTCCCCTTCAGAAATTTCAACTCCAAGAAGAATGCCCTGTTCAGGAGAAGTGGTCAGGGTTCATTCAGATCTGGCAGAGCTGCTTATGCTGGAAGGCACACAGTGACAATAAACTGTTTCCCAGGCTCCCTCTTCACAATCTTCTGTTGCACTTAACTTCATCCACCTTAATTTTTAGTATCTCTCTTACCTTAACCTCTTATCAACATATAAACCTCTTCAATGCGGGCAACACCAAAGTTACAGACACTCAGGACATAACTTTTTTGAATGAATGAATGAATGAACATTACTAAAGACAAGAGATGGCAAAACTAAAACTTAACTGAATAATTAAATGGGATAAAAAGATTCGATCCCTGGTCGGGGAACTAAGATCCCACATTGCTGCAGGGCAACTAAGCCTGCGTGCCACAACTACTGAGCTCACACGCCTCAACAAGAGAGCCCGTGTGCTGCAAGCTACAGAGCCCAAGCAGTCTGGAGCCCACGCACCACAACCAGAGAGAGAAAAACACCCACACACCACACCTAGAGAGAAGCCCGCGTGCTGCAACGAAAGATCCTGCGTGCCGCAACGAAAGATCCTGCGTGCTGCAACTAAGACCCTGACGCAGGGCTTCCCTGGTGGTACAGTGGTTAAGAATCCGCCTGCCAATGCAGGGGACACAGGTTCGAGCCCTGGTCAGGGAAGATCCCCCATGCCGCCAGAGCAGCTAAGCCTGTGCGCCACAGCTACTGAGCCTGTGCTCTAGAGCCCGCGAGCCACAACTACTGAGCCCGCGTGCCGCAACTACTGAAGCCCGCGTGCCTAGAGCCCGTGATCCGCAACAAGAGAAGCCACTGCAATGAGAAGCCCGCACACCACAACGAAGAGTAGCCCCTGCTCACCACACCTAGAGAAAGCCTGCGTGCAGCAGCGAAGACCCAACACAGCCAAAAAATAAATAAATAAAATAAATAAATTAAAATATAAAAGACCCGACGCAGCCAAAAAAATAAAACAAGTATTTAAAAAAAAAGATTTGACACAAACTAAGAACTGCATACTTTTGTGTTTGCCATTCTCTGTCTCCCTCACTCTTCTTTTTTCACATTCTCTTCAGCTTCATTTCCTCTCTATCTTTATGTACTGTTATTCCTGCTTTTCACTGCTCCTAGTATGATATTAAAGCTTATTTTTTACATTCATTTTATTTATTAAGCAGAAATTTAGTATTTCCTACTTTAAAAGCCAGATTAAAGACACAATCGAGGGAATTCCCTGGCAGTCCAGTGGTTAGGACTCAGCGCGTTCGTTGCCGGGGCCCGGGTTCCATCCCTGGTCCTGAAAGCCACTCGATGTGGCAAAAAAATAATAAAAATTTAAAAGTAAAATGGGCAAAAGACTTGAATAGACATTGCTCCAAAGATATGCAAATGGCCAATAACCACATGAAAAGATGCTCAACATCAGTAGTCAGTAGGAAAATGCAAATCAAAACCAAATGAGGGACTTCCCTGGCAGTCCAGTGGTTAAGACTCCATGCTTCCACTGCAGGGGGCACGAGTTCAATCCCTGGTCGGGGAACTAAGATCTCACATGTGGCACAGTGTGGCCAAAAAACGAAACAAAACAAAAAACACAATGAGATACCATCTCACACCTGTTAGGATGGCTGTTAACAAATAATCAGAAAATAGCAAATGTTGAGAACGCTGTGGAGAAATTAGAACACTTAGAACTGCTGGTGGAAACATAAAATGGTGTAGCCACTTTGGAAAACAGTATGACAGTTCCCCCCAAAATAAAAAGTAGAGTTACCATATGATCCAGAAATTCCACACCTAGGTATATATTCAAAAGAATTGAAAGCAGGGTTGAAGACCAGTTCAAGGGTCATGTTCATAGTAGCATTATTCACAACAGCCAAAGGTGGAAGCAACCTAAGTGTCCGTCAACAGATGTATGGATAAACAATGTATATAAATACAATGGAATATTTTTCAGCCTTTAAAAGGAAGCAAATTCTGACACACTACAACTTGGACGAACTTTGAGGACATTATACTAAGTGTATGATTCCACTCTACTACTTAGAGTAGTCAAATTTACAGAGACAAACTAGAAAGGAGGTTGCCAGGAGTTGGGGGGATGGAGGAATGGGGAGCTATTGTTTGATAGGCAGAGTTTCAGTTTTGCAAAATGAAAAGAGTTCTGGAGGAGGATGGTGTTAATGGTTACACAACAATGTGAGTGTATTTAATGCCAGTTTACACTTAAAAATGGTTAAGATGTTAAATTTTATATTGTATTTTATCACTATTTATTTATTATTAATTATTTATTTATTTTAGGCTGCGTTGGGTCTTCATTGCTGCACGGGCTTTCTCTACTTGCAGCGAGCAGGGGCTACTCTTTGTTGCGGTCTGCGGGCTTCTCATTGCAGTGGCTTCTCTTGTGGAGCACAGGCTCGAGGCACGTGGGCTTCCGTAGTTGTGGCTTGTGGGCTCTAGAACTCAGGCTCAGTAGATGTGGCGCACGGGCTTAGCTGCTCCGCGGCATGTGGGATCTTTCCTGACCAGGGCTCCAACCCGTGTCCCCTGCATTGGCAGGCGGATTCTTAACCACTGCACCACCAGGGAAGCCCCTTATCACAATTTTTTAAAGCCAAATGAATTGACTTGTATATGTATCTCAGACTCCAAAACCTGCTTAATTTATTGATAATTTATCCCCTTCTTATTTCTAAAAATATAGTTGAGACAAGAAAACAGAACAGTTCAAACTGAAGGATTAGCTGAGGAAAAGGCAAATTACATTTAAACGTTAAATGCCAGTTCTTTCTGTTCCATCACGGGGACCAGGAGAAGAATTTTTCCTACTACTAAAATTTAAGAGAAACTTATCAGATGACCTCTAATGGAAAATAATGCTTTTCATTAGTGATTTTATAAAAGATAAGAGTAGCTACTACCTAATAATGTTTACTGTGTGTCAGATATGAAGTTAAGGGCTTGACATGGATTATCGTACTTTACCCCATGATAAAGCAGTTCCTGTACTACAGACAAGAGAATAAAGAATTGGAGATACTAAGGAACACTGCTGATTGTCTTCCCAATAACCATGTCTGTGCACTGCCCTCTTCCTTGACAAAAGAACCATGATTTTGTTCACTCTCTTTCCTTCCACAGCCCCAGGCACCAAAACTCTTCATTAGTTTAACCTAATCTTGGTCACTGCAGCCCCCCAGCATTTGGTCTAGGCCTGAGGCTGGCGTGCAAACTGACCCAGTGAATTGTAAAGGGAAGCTTCTGAGTAGCATCTTTGCCCTTTAAAAGGGCACCTGTTTTTAAGGTGATGAATATGCTCTGAAACATGACTATGCTGATGGTTGTACAATTTTGTGAACATACTAAAGACCATTGAGTTGTACACTTAATTTAAAAGCGTGAATTTTATAGTATGTGACATATATCAATAAGGCTGTTAAAACTCTAAAGGAAGTATGTATGATTGGCAAGCCCTTGAACAATGATTCTTTTTTTTTTTAATTTTTATTTATATTTTGGTTGCAGTGGGTCTTCATTGCCGTACGCGGGCTTTTCTCTAGTTGCGGCGAGCGGGGGCTACTCTTCGTTGCAGTGCGCAGGCTTCTCATTGTGGTGGCTTCTCTTGTTGCAGAGCATGGGCTCTAGGTGCATGGGCTTCAGCAGTTGTGGCACGTGGGTTCAGTAGTTGTGCCTCGCGGGCTCTAGAGCGCAGGCTCAGTAGTTGTGGCGCACGGGCTTAGTTGCTCCGTGGAATGGGGATCTTCCCAGACCAGGGATCGAACCCGTGTCCCCTGCATTGGCAGGCAGATTCTCAACCACTGCACCACCAGGGAAGTCCCTGAACAATGATTCTTAAACCTAGTTGGACATCAGAATTCCCAATAGAGCTTGTAAAAGTAGATGGCCAAGGTTTATCACAAGCAATTCTGATTCAGTTGCCCTGGTAATGTCTTGGCATCTATATTTAACAAGCTCCATAGGTTACTCTGATGCTCAGCCAACTGTGAGAGTCACTGGCTTGCCTTCATAAATATCTATTGTCTCAGTGGCTTGTGGCAGAAACAAAACTGTAATTAATTTTACAGTGTGTGCTAGCTCAGGAACCTAGAATACAAATAATTTGTATTGTTGAAGTACTAGAGCAGTTCAGTTGTGCAGAAAAGTGAACTCATTCTGTTACAGAAATTCAAGTCTAAAAGCTATTCCAACTTCCAATGAGAGGTGAACTATGATGATTTGTGGGCAAGACCAAATTTTTTTCAAATGTAAACTTTGGGCCTACTTGAATGCCTGTGGACAAGTATATAGATTGAGATCCTATACTTTCATGCCATAGAGAAAGAATGCAACTCTTGGGGCTTCCCTGGTGGCGCAGTGGTCAAGAATCCACCTGCCAGTGCAGGGGACACGGGTTCAAGCCCTGGTCCAGGAAGATCCCACATGCTGCGGAGCAACTAAGCCCGTGCGCCACAACTACTGAGCCTGCACTCTAGAGCCTCCGAGCCACAACGACTGAGCCCGCGTGCCACAACTACCGAAGTCCACGTGCCTAGAGCCCGTGCTCCACAACAAGAGAAGCCACCGCAATGAGAAGCCCGTGCACCGCAACGAAGAGTAGCCCCTGCTCGCCACAACTAGAGGAAGCCCGCGTGCAGCAACGAAGACCCAACGCAGCCAAAAAATAAACAAATAAATTTAAAAAAAAAATGTAACTCTTTTGATCTAGAACATCGCTTTTTTTTTTTTTTTTTGGCTGTGCCACGCAGCATGCAGGATCTTCCTTGACCAGGGTTCGAACCCGTGCCCACTGAGTTGGGAGCACGGAGTCTTAACCACTGAACCACCACCAGGGAAGTCCTAGAACCTCACTTTTGACTGTCTCTGACCTAGATCAACATTTTTCAAACTGCTGGCTGCAATTCATTATCAGGTCATGAAATTAATTTTTTGTCATACGTAGTAATAAGTACTATTCTCTGAAACTTTTGTTTCAGTAATTCATATACACATTATAGTTCATCAATTTTAAGATGCATATTTTTTCTATATTTATCATCTCTAAGTTGGTGTATGTCCTATAATCAATAATATCTTACAATCATAATTGGCAGCATTTGTGACTTCCAATTTAAAACATCTTAGGTGCAATGAAATACGATGTGTGTTTGTACTGTATTACAATAGAAAATATATTTCTTACTGTGGATCCCAATCAAAAAAGTTTGGAAAAGACTAATCTGTTTGAATAGCACTACTCCCTGATGGGAAAGCCTCCAATACATTAGGATTCTTTTACATCTGTGTATTCCTCAAAGTAAATTTTCTAAAAAGCTTTTAAAAACAAGTCTTACTGGTCTCTTCCTATGCTGTAACTTCAGTGATGTGATTAAAATGTAATTCCAAGTTGCTGTTGAGCGTGGATCTCAGGTATTCTGACTTCCCAATGCCTTTCTGTCACTTCCAAGTGGGTTTTCTCCTCCTAAGGAAAGGTCCTCCTTTCCTTACCCAGAGGTCCTACACTGGATAAAAATTCTCTCCATCCCTCCTAAACAATCTGTTTCTTTTGGCTTAACCTTCAGTTCCCACTCCCACCCTTTGTAGACCATTTCATGCTAAGCATTTATGGAGCTGCTATGCTTTTCAAGTGTTTGCTAGACTAAACAACTTTTTTAAAATCCAGTGCCTCATAATTAATTCATTTTTAGTCTTATGTTGGTTGCTCTTTGAATTCTCTTTTAGAGTTGGTCTATACCCTGTTAATACATGGGCAACTGAAATTTTAAAATGCATAAATATACATAAAAAACACACTGCCTAACTTTAAAAGGAAACATTTCTAGATTATACTGTATTTAATACAAGATCAGACTGTGTGCGTGTGTGCAGGCATGCAGTGTTTCAAACAATGAAAAGAAACTTACTGATTTTATTTCCAATTTCACACAGAACAACCTCAAGCAGGGGCGGGGGGGGCAGTTTAACAAACTTCAGAGACAGTTATCAGAGCTTTGAAGAAAAACACCTATAAGGAGTTATATAAAATATGAGAAATTGAGTTCCAAGAGATACATTCCCTAACCTCAACATAAGGACAGTATGAGAAAATGTTTTCTGTACCCAACCATGACTGAATAAAAACCACCTCATTTATCATCAGACGTTTACTGAGTTGCCAGTTTCTACACAGAATCCTGTAGGAGGCTAAACAGAGAAGTCCAAAGGGTCAATCAGGAAGGTAGGACAATAGCTAAAGTGAGGGGCTACAGGTCAAGTCTGGGTCAGGCCCTTGCTCTGTTGCGATGACATAGCTGCACCCCTTACATCTAAATGGTTACAACCTAGGCCTCAGAAAATGTTGCGAGATGCCCCCACCAGCAGGCTGAGAGGACCACATCCTCCGCTTGGGTGGCTCCAGACAGCACTGGAACTCAAACTCAGACTGCTTATGCGGTAACCCTACTAGTGCAACGCCAACTAGGGTATTCTCGCGACCACATGATTTTACTGAGAATTTAACCACGTGGAAATTTTTTTTAAGTAGCCATCCGTCACTTAACCTATGGAAACCACACTTGCAGGATCATACTGCGCTGTCTTGTCTTGGCTTTTGCTGCCAGTTCTCTCACTAGAATAAACAAAACTACCTACTTTTGACAATGTCTATTTTAAAATCTATTTGGCTTTACACAAGCAATAACCTACACTTTACACAGTGTCTCAAAAGAGATTGTGCTAAAGGCAGTATCCAAACTGTATATGTTGTAAAGTTTGACAGAAAGCCCAAACTACCTGAACTCTTTTAGGGAAACCATGATTGGTTAAAACAGAAAATGTAAATTCCTTACACAAAGACTTTACTCCCACGGTGACTTTATTAAGTGGCAGAGCAAATTTTTTTCGTCTGCTCAAAAAGGGGAAGTAAATTTAAAGCTATCACCTACTTCACCTTGCTTTAACCAAACATTTGATACAATTTTCATTATGATTACCTTGTGATTAAAATGGTAAAGTATGGCATAGATTATAGTATTAAGTGAATTTGCAATTGGCAAGACCATCAAAATTAAATAGCAGTTCTCTAGTGCAATACCACAGTTCCCTGTTTTGGGACCTGGTTTGTTCAGTACTTATCAATAATTTAAGTAAAACTACAGAAACATAAAATATTAGATGTGTAAATGACAAAGCCCACATTTTTATTTAACATGCTAGGTAGCAGGCTCCAAATTCACAATTATCTCAACAAAATGATGAAGTAGAGCAGAGATGTAAATATAAACTCCCAACAATTGAGTTTTTAAAATTAATCACACAGTGGTGTCTTGGATTGGGTCCTGGGACAGAAAAAAGGCTATTAGTAGAAAAAACTGGTGAAATCTGAATAAAGTCTGGAGATTAACAGTAACAACCAATGTTGGTTTCTTAGTTTTGATAAATGTTCTGTGGTAATGCAGGATGATAACATCAGGGGAAACAAACTAGGTGAGGCATATATGGGACTCTTACCTATCTTCACAACTTGTCTATAAATCTAAAGTTATTCCAAAATAAAAGTTTATTTGCAAAAAAGAAAAAATAACGATGCAATACAGTTTAAAGGAGATCTTCCTAAAATATATTTTATATTTAAAAAATCAGGTGATGACTCAGTTCTCATGGCTGGTCAGTGAGAGTGGGGGCAGGGGTGTCCCACCGCTGTGCCCAGGCATGGGCAGGGCTGAGGATGGTGCCTAGTAACAGGACCCTGGCCTCTGGCTGTCACTCCTGTTTTCTGCCGTTTTATATATACACATATATACGTACATATATATACACGTTTGCTTTTTTATGATATAATTTACCCTTTTAAAATGTACAATTCAGTGGTTTTTAGTAAATTCACAAGGTTGCACAACTATCATCACTATTTAATTCCAGAACATTTTCATCAACCCCCCCCAAAAAAAGCCCATACCCCTTAATTAAAGGTTACTCCCTATTCCCCCCTCTGCCAGCCTCTGGCAAATACCAATCAACTTTGTCTCTATGGATTTGCCTATTCTAGACATATCATATAAATGGAATCATACAAAAAAAAAATATATATATATATATATATATATATATCAGGTAATGTTTGTTTACCATAATCCAGAACTACAAATGGAGCTGCTGAAAGTAACTGTGATCTTCCAAACAACTGTAATAATAAAAGTTCCCTTTTGGTGGGACTTCCCTGGTGATGCAGTGGTTAAGAATCCGGCTGCCAATGCAGAGGACACGGGTTCATGCCCTGGTCCTGGAAGATCCCACATGCCGCGGAGCAACTAAGCCCGTGCACCACAGCTACTGAGCCTGTGCTCTAGAGCCCGCGAGCCACAACTACTGAGCCCCCGTGCCACAACTGCTGAAGCCCGCGTGCCTAGAGCCTGTGCTCTGCAACAAGAGAAGCCACCGCAATGAGAAGCCTGCACACGCTGCAATGAAGAGTAGCCACCGCTCGCCACAACTAGAGAAAGCCCGTGCACAGCAACGAAGACCCAATGCAGCCAAAAATAAATAAATTAAAAATAAATAATAATCAAAAAATTTAAAAAGTTACCTTTTATTGGCTGCTTACAGTAGACCAATCCAGTAACTCACTGCATCCTCACAACAATCTTAAGAGATAGACAGTATTGTGCCCATTAGCTAGATGATGAAAGGGACAACATTCCCCCGTTTACACCACTCTGATCATCTAGTCCAAACGTATCAATTAAGGAAACTAGGAAATTTAGGAAACAAGGTGACTTTATCTCTTGGGTCACATTAATAAAAGTACACTATAGGTGAAGAAACCAGTCTTTTATGCATCCGCGGCCATAATATGTTTAATTTTGGTGAAAACACTTTAAAGCTATAAACTGTCTGCGAGGGAGAATGGCATGGGAAAATCCAGGTCAAGAAACAGCTGTAGCCCACCACCAGTCCCTCCCATCAGGAAACCTGCACAAGCCTCTTAGATAGCCTCATCCACCAGAGGACACACAGCAGAAGCAAGAAGAACTACAATCCTCAAGCCTGTGGAACAAAAACCACATTCACAGAAAGACAGGCAAGATGAAAAGGCAGAGGACTATGTACCAGATGAAGGAACAAGATAAAACCCCAGAAAAACAACTAAATGGAGATAGGCAACCTTCCAGAAAGAATTCAGAATAATGATAGTGAAGATGATCCAGGACCTCCTCGGAAAAACAACGGAGGCAAAGATCAAGAAGATGCAAGAAATGTTTAACAAAGACCTAGAAAAATTAAAGAACAAACAAACAGAGGTGAACAATACAATAACTGAAATTAAAACTACACTAGAAGGAATCAATAGAATAACTGAGGCAGGAGAATGGATAAGTGACCTGGAAGACAGAATGGTGGAATTCACTGCCGTGGAACACAATAAGGAAAAAAGAATGAAAAGAAATGAAGACAGCCTAAGAGACCTCTGGGACAACATTAAACGCAACAACATTCACATTATAGGGGTCCCAGAAGGAGAAGAGAGAGAGAAAGGACCAGAGAAAATATTTGAAGAGATTATAGTCAAAAACTTCCCTAACATGGGAAAGGAAATGGTCACCCAAGTCCAGGAAGCACAGCAAGTCCCATACAGGATAAACCCAAGGAGAAACACGCTGAGACACATAGTAATCAACTTGGCAAAAATTAAAGACAAAGAAAAATTATTAAAATCAACAAGGGAAAAACGACAAATAACATACAAGGGAACTCCCATAAGGTTAACAGCTGATTTCTCAGCAGAAACTCTACAAGCCAGAAGGGAGTGGCATGATATACTTAAAGTGATGAAAGGGAAGAACCTACAACCAAGATTACTCTACCCAGCAAGGATCTCATTCAGATTTGATGGAGAAATCAAAAGCTTTACAGACAAGCAAAAGCTAAGAGAATTCAGCACCACCAAACCAGCTCTACAACAAATGCTAAAGGAACTTCTCTAAGTGGGAAACACAAGAGAAGAAAAGGACCTACAAAAACAAATGCAAAACAATTAAGAAAATGGTCATAGGAACATACATATTGATAATTACCTTAAACGTGAATGGATTAAATGCTCCAACCAAAAGACAAAGGCTTGCTGAATGGATACAAAAACAAGACCCATATATATGCTGTCTACAAGAGACCCATTTCAGACCTATGGACACATACAGACTGAAAGTGAGGGGATGGAAAAAGATATTCCATGCAAATGGAAATCAAAAGAAAGCTGGAGTAGCAATACTCATATCAGATAAAATAGACTTTACAATAAAGAATGTTACAAGAGACAAGGAAGGACACTACATAATGATCAAGGGATCAATCCAAGAAGAAGATATAACAATTATAAACATATATGCACCCAACATAGGAGCACCTCAGTACATAAGGCAACTGCTAACAGCTATAAAAGAGGAAATCAACAGTAACACAATAATAGTGGGGGACTTTAACACCTCACTTACACCAATGGACAGATCATCCAAAATGAAAATAAATAAGGAAACAGAAGCTTTCAATGAAACAATAGACCAGATAGATTTAATTGATATTTATAGGATATTCCATCCAAAAACAGCAGATTACACTTTCTTCTCAAGTGTGCACAGAACATTCTCCAGGATAGATCACATCTTGGGTCACAAATCAAGCCTCAGTAAATTTAAGAAAATTGAAATCATATCAAGCATCTTTTCTGACCACAACGCTATGAGATTAGAAATGAATTACAGGGAAAAAAACGTAAAAAACACAAACACATGGAGGCTAAACAATACGTTACTAAATAACCAAGAGAGTACTGAAGAAATCAAAGAGGAAATCAAAAACTACCTAGAGACAAATGACAATGAAAACACGACGATCCAAAACCTATGGGATGCAGCAAAAGCAGTTCTAAGAGGGAAGTTTGTTGCTATACAAGCCTACCTCAAGAAACAAGAAAAATCTCAAATAAACAATCTAACCTTACACCTAAAGGAACTAGAGAAAGAAGAACAAACAAAACCCAAAGTTAGCAGGAGGAAAGAAATCATAAAGGTCAGAGCGGAAATAAATGAAATAGAAACAAAGAAAACAATAGCAAAGATCAATAAAACTAAAAGCTGGTTCTTTGAGAAGATAAACAAAATTGATAAACCATTAGCCAGACTCATCAAGAAAAAGAGGGAGAGGACCCAAATCAATAAAATTAGACATGAAAAAGGAGAAGTTACAACAGATACCGCAGAAATACAAAGCATCCTAGGAGACTACTACAAGCAACTCTATGCCAATAAAATGGACAACCTGGAAGAAATGGACAAATTCTTAGAAAGGTATAACCTTCCAAGACTGAACCAGGAAGAGATAGAAAATATGAACAGACCAATCACAAGTAATGAAATTGAAACTGTGATTAAAAATCTTCCAACAAACAAAAGTCCAGGACCAGATGGCTTCACAGGTGAATTCTATCAAACATTTAGAGAAGAGCTAACACCCATCCTTCTCAAACTCTTCCCAAAAATTGCGGAGGAAGGAACACTCCCAAACTCATTCTATGAGGCCACCATCACCCTGATACCAAAACCAGACAAAGATACTACAAAAAAAGAAAATTACAGACCAATATCACTGATGAACATAGATGCAAAAATCCTCAACAAAATACTAGCAAACAGAATCCAACAACACATTTAAAGGATCATACACCATGATCAAGTGGAATTTATCCCAGGGATGCAAGGATTCTTCAATATACGCAAATTAATCAATGTGATACACCATATTAAGAAATTGAAGAAGAAAAACCATATGATCATCTCAATAGATCCAGAAAAAGCTTTTGACAAAATTCAACACCCATTTATGATAAAAACTCTCCAGAAAGTGGGCATAGAGGGAACCTACCTCAACATAATAAGGGCCATATATGACAAACCCACAGCAAACATTATTCTCAATGGTGAAAAACTGAAAGCATTTCCTCTAAGATCAGGAACAAGACAAGGATGTCTACTCTAACCACTATTATTCAACATAGCTGAATATTCAACATATTCAGCATAGTTTCCTAGCCACGGCAATCAGAGAAGAAAAAGAAATAAAAGGAATACAAATTGGAAAAGAAGTAAAACTGTCTCTGTTTGCAGATGACATGATACTATACATAGAGAATCCTAAAGATGCCACCAGAAAACTACTATAGCTAATCAATGAATTTGGTAAAGTTGCAGGATACAAAATTAATGCACAGAAATCTCTTGCATTACTATACACTAATGATGAAAAATCTGAAAGAGAAATTAAGGAAACACTCTCATTTACCATTGCAACAAAAAGAATAAAATACCTAGGAATAAACCTACCTAAGGAGACAAAAGACCTGTATGCAGAAAAGTATAAGACACTGATGATATCTCTTGTAAAAATAAAATACAGTGTGTGTGTGTGAAAAAAAAAAAAAAGACACTGATGAAAGAAATTAAAGATGATACCAACAGATGGAGAGATATACCATGTTCTTGGATTGGAAGAATCAATCTTGTGAAAATGACTATACTACCCAAAACAATCTACAGATTCGATGCAATCCCTATCAAATTACCAATGGCATTTTTTACAGAAGTAGAACAAAAAATCTTAAAATTTGTATGGAGACACAAAACATCCCGAATAGCCAAAGCAGTCTTGAGGGAAAAAAACAGAGCTGGAGGAATCAGACTCCCTGACTTCAGACTATACTACAAAGCTACAGTAATCAAGACAATATGGTACTGGCACAAAAACAGAAACATAGATCAATGGAACAAGATAGAAAGCCCAGAGATAAACCCACGCCCCTATGGTCAACTAATCTATGACAAAGGAGGCAAGGATATACAATGGAGAAAAGACAGTCTCTTCAATAAGTGGTGCTGGGAAAACTGGACAGCTACATGTAAAAGAATGAAATTAGGGTGTTACACTCCCTAACACCATACACAAAAATAAACTCAAAATGGGTTCGAGACCTAAATGTAAGACCGGACACTATAAAACTTTTAGAGGAAAACATAGGAAGAACACTCTTTGACATAAATCACAGCAAGATCTTTTTTGATCCACCTCCTAGAGTAATGGAAATAAAAACAAAAATAACAAATGGGACCCACTGAAACTTCAAAGCTTTTGCACAGCAAAGGAAACCATAAGCAAGATGAAAAGACAACCCTCAGAATGGGAGAAAATATTTGCAAACAAATCAACAAAGAATTAATCTCTAAAATATATAAACAGCTCATGCAGCTCAATATTAAAGAAACAACCCAGTCCAAAAATGGGCAGAAGACCTAAATAGACATTTCTCCAAAGACATACAGATGGCCAAGAAGCACATGAAAAGCTGCTCAACATCACTAATTATTAGAGAAATGCAAATCAAAACTACAATGAGGTATCACCTCACACCAGTTAGAATGGGGATCATCAGAAAATCTACAAACAAATGCTGGAGAGGGTGTGGAGAAAAGGGAACCCTCTTGCACCGTTGGTGGGGATGTAAATTGATACAGCCACTATGGAGAACAGTATGGAGGTTCCTCAAAAAACTAAAAAGAGTTGTCATATGATCCAGCAATCCCACTCCTGCGCATATATCTGGAGAAAACTATAATTCAAAAAGATACATGCACCCCTACGTTCATAACAGCACTACTTACAATAGCCAAGACATGGAAGCAACCTAAATGTCCTTCAGGAGATGACTGGATAAAGAAGATAATGGTATATATACACAATGGACTACTACTCAGACATTAAAAAAAAAAAAAATAATGCCATTTGCAGCAACATGGATGGACCTAGAGATTATCATACTAAGTGAAGTCAGTCAAAGACAAATATCATATCCCTCATATGTGGAATCTAAAAAAAGATGATACCAATGAACCTATGTACAAAACAGAAATAAGACCCGCAGATAGAAAACAAGTGTATGGTTACCACAGGGGTATGGGGTAGGGGGATAATTTAGGAGTTTGGCATTAACATATACACACTTTCACATAAAAAGTAGGGTATTTTCCAAACATGGTCACCATAACATCTCCCCTCCCACATGCTCTTACTACAACATGATGGTGACACTCCTCTCACCTAGAGTTGGGGTCTATGGAATGAGCCAGTGACTACAGCCGAAGTGACATTATATGAATTCCAAAGCTGAGTCCTATAAAAGGTAATAAGGCTTCTACCTGGTTCCCTTGGGATACTCACTCTTGGAACCTAGCCGCCATGCTACAAAGAAGCCCAGGCCACATGGAACGGTCACAGGTAGGTGTTCCAGCTGAGGTCCCAGCTGACAGCCAGCAACAATTGCCAGACAAATGTGTGAGAAAGCCTTCTCGATAACTCCAGGCCCTATCATGGTCTGACTGCAACTGAGAAATCCTGAGCAAGAACTGCTCTAGCTGAGCCCAGGGGACCCCCCGAGCCATGAGAGATGATAATTCCTGGGGTGATTGAGAGGCATTTAGCATAGAAAACTGGGACGCCCTCCATCCTCTCCCCGCTCACACACACCTGAAGCCAGCCAGGGCCTGCTACACAGGTGGTGCTACTCCCAAGTCACTTTTGTTCACAAGCCATATTCCCACACACACAACCGCACTCCCCCACCAATATCAGCCTATTCAGGGAAACTGAGGCCTCCCACCTGTGCACAGAGAGGTCTCTATCATGGCCAGGAAAGACTTCAACATTTTGTAGCAACAGCCTTGTATAGTGTGTTGATCAAAGACAGACAGCAGAATCAACCCATCATGGACACTTGGCCTTCAACAACTGACCTCTGGGCTCTCCTGATCCCTGACATTTTTAAAAAAGCTTTTTTGAGATATAATTCATATACTATAACATTCCCCTTTTTTTTTTTTTTAAAGTATTTATTTATTTATGGCTGTGTTGGGTCTTCGTTTCTGTGCGAGGGCTTTCTCTAGTTGCGGCAAGCGGGGGCCACTCTTCATCGCGGTGCGCGGGCCTCTCACTATCGCGGCCTCTCTTGTTGCGGAGCACAGGCTCCAGACGCGCAGGCTCAGTAGTTGTGGCTCACGGGCCTAGTTGCTCCGCGGCATGTGGGATCTTCCCAGATCAGGGCTCGAACCCGTGTCCCCTGCATTGGCAGGCAGGTTCTCAACCACTGCGCCACCAGGGAAGCCCAACATTCCCCTTTTTTTAAAAATTTGTTCTTTTGTTTTTTTTTGGCTGCGTTGGGTCTTCGTTGCACACAGGCTTTCTCTAGTTGCAGTGAGCAGAGGCTACTCTTTGTTGCAGTGCGCGGGCTTCTCATTATGGTGGTGTGTCTTGTTGTGGAGCACGGGCTCTAGGCACGCGGGCTTCAGTAGTTGTGGCTCGTGGGCTCAGCAGTTGTGGTGCACGGGCTTAGTTGCTCCGCAGCATGTGGGATCTTTGGCTAGAACCCGTGTCCCCTGCATTGGCAGGCAGATTCTTAACCACTGCACCACCAGGGAAGCCCAACATTCACCCTCTTTGAAGTATACAAGTCAATGGTTTTGAGTACATCTACAGTTGTGTAACCATCACTAAATTTTAGAACATTTTTAATCACTGCTTTCTCTATGGCTCTGTCTAGTCTAGACATTTCATATAAATGGAATCATACAAAAAAAAAGAAAAATAGGGCTTCCCTGGTGGCGCAGTGGTTGAGAATCTGCCTGCCAATGCAGGGGACACGGGTTCGCGCCCTGGTCTGGGAAGATCCCACATGCCGCGGAGCAACTAGGCCCGTGAGCCACAACTACTGAGCCTGCGCGTCTGGAGCCTGTGCTCTGCAACAAGAGAGGCCGCGATAGTGAGAGGCCCGCACACCGCGGTGAAGAGTGGCCCCCGCTTGCCGCAACTAGAGAAAGCCCTCGCACAGAAATGAAGACCCAACATAGCAATCAATCAATCAGTCAATAAATAAATCTTTAAAAAAAAAAAAAAAGATACCCAGGGACTTCCCTGGTGGTCCAGTAGTTAAGACTCCAGGCTTCCACTGCAGGGGGCACGCAGGTTCAATCCCTCGTCAGGGAATTAACATCCCGCATGCTGCGTGTTGAGGCCAAAAACAAACAGAAACGACAAAAAAATAGATAACCAACAAGGACCTACTGAATAGCACAGGGAACTAACCTCAATATTTTGTAACATCCTATAAGGAAAAAGAGTCTGAAGGATATATATAACTGAATCACTTTGCTGTACACCTGAAACTAACACAACACAGCTGTAAATCAACTATACTTCAATTAAAAAAAAAAGAAACAGCTGTAGGAACTGAAAGTGTTTAGCTCAGATGTGACTAGGAGGTATTCATTGGTGTCTTCAAGTAAATTAGTGGTTCTTACAGAAAAGAGAATGACATTGTTTAATTATTCCAAGAGAATAGCCTAGGTATGATTTTAAATTACCAGCAGTCAAGTTTAAGTAAATATCAAGAAAAAATTTCATCCAGCAATGGAATGATTTAGGAGCCTCTCTCCATGCCTCAGTCTGTCATCTGTAATAGGAGTATAGTATCTGCCCCTACAAAGACTGTTGAGGATTCAATAAGATGTCTCTGCCCTCCAATATGATAACCACACACATTGATGAAGTAATCAAGCAAAAATTTCAATGAATATATTCAAAGTTGATCTGAGTAGCTTAGATTAAAAGGCTTTAAGGTTTTCTTAGACTTCTCTGATTCTATGTAATTGTTATGAGGCCAAGGTAAGCCTCATATATGGAGATGTCTAAGTAGTGCAATGTTTTCACATCCTCTAATTCAGTAACTTCTACTTATCCTTCAGATCTCAGCTATTCCTGACAAACACCATCTCTAGCCAACCTAAGTTATGTCCCTCTCACTCTTCTCCCTCATAGTATCCTTCTCTTTCCCTTCAGAGCATCACAACTCACAATTATCTACTCATTCAGTTAGTATCCAGCTCCCCCAGTGTATTATATAAACTCAAAGGGCAACTGTGTCCATTTTGTTCACAACACTATCCCCAGTGCCTGGGCACAAGTGCCCTACAGAATCTCAGTGTAACACTCATCTAGTCAAATTAATTTTCTTCCTTGAAAAATTAATATCAAAATAAAATTTAAAATTTCACTTAATCTATTACTAACAGTTCATCCACTTTGCAAAAACAGTTCAGCAGTTTCTTACAAAGGTAAGGTATATGCTTGCCAACGACTAAGCAATCCCACTCCTAAGTATTTAAACAAGTAAAATGAAAACCTATAGTCACACACAAACCTGTATGTGCATATTTATAGTTTATTCGTAATTAATCCAAAACTGCAAACAACCAACATCCCTCAGCTGTAAACAAACTTACAGTCATTAAAAGGGAACAGATTACTGATATATGCTAAACAGATGAATCTCAAATGCATCATGCTAAATGAAAACCAGACTCAAGAGGCTACACACTGTATGAATCCAGGTATGTGACATCGCTGCAAAACAAAATTATAGGCACAGAATATACAGGTCAGTGGTCACCAAGGGTTGGAGGTAGAGGAGAGGGGTCGACTACAAAGGGGCACAGGGGAATTTGGGGGAGGGGGAGGGGTGATGGAAGTACTCTATACCTTGATTGTTAACTGTATTTATCAAAACTTGCAGGGCTTCCCTGGTGGCGCAGAGGTTGAGAATCTGCCTGACAATGCAGGGGACACGGGTTCGAGCCCTGGTCTGTGAAGATCCCACATGCCACGGAGCAACTAGGCCCGTGAGCCACAACTACTGAGCCTGCGCGTCTGGAGCCTGTGCCCCGCAACGGGAGGGGCCGCGATAATGAGAGGCCCGCGCACCGCGACGAAGAGTGGTCCCCGCTCGCCGCAACTAAAGAAAGCCCTCGCAGAGAAGCGAAGACCCAACACAGCCAAAATAAATAAATAAATAAAGTAAACAATGCCTTAAAAAAAAAACATTAAAAAAAAAAAAAAACTTGCAGAACTACACTTTAAGAGTGAATTTCAGTGTTACCTCAATAAAAAAATGGGGAAAACTTCTAAATCTCTTGCTTACTAAGTTTTCTAATACTCTTTGCTTACTTGTAATTATTGTAACATTAACAGTTTTCTAATACTTTTGCTTACTTGTAATTATTGTAACATTAATTTAACAGTATCTTTGTTGTCATGGTGTCTTTCCCACGGAGACCACAAACTGAGCTCTGAACGCTTAGAGATCCACGGGCCTGCTTGAGGGCTGTCCAAGGTAAATGACAATGTCACTACTTATTTCACTCATTTCTGATGACTGCAGGACTACAGCATAACCTTCTATTTAGAAAAGAACAAAGCCACATGACCTTTTCAAGGTTTCCACTGCATCAGAGGTCAGTGACCTTTCAGGAGCCATGTGGCAATTTCCTAACAAAGAAAGTTTTCTTTTTTCTAAATCACTATCAACTGAGCAAGCAATGTAAAACCTCAATTGTAGTTTTAACTAGTCATGGAAGTTCCCAGAGGCTGGCAAATAACAGAGGACTCTGACGCCACCTGGGTGAGAGAACTATGGGTTTAGAAGTGAAGAAAGAACACAAGCCACGAAATGCAAAACCAGATGAGGAAAAGAAAATTTCAGGAAGGTTAAAAAAAAAAGGAAAATCCATCTTACTCCTCCCTCTTGTCTCATGAAGGCGCATGCTCTCCTCCCCCAGTCACAGGACTGAGCACTCATGCTGTTCACTCCCTTCAAGACACAGGTCCTAACTCTGTGATGTAACTTTAATTCTCAACTTACTGTACTTACTTCTGCAGCATTTCACGACGACAAACATCTACAGTCAATGGATAACATGAAAGGGCATCTTGACACACAAGAAATCAGTTGTCACCCCTTTTCTAGAGTTGCCCATTTCAGGAATTGTGAATATACATACAGCCAGGAACAGCTTCTTTTTGAGCTCAGTACTCAACTCAGTGGAAAAGTTAACCAAGGTAAATACATTTTAATAAAAATAAAACCCACAGTCCTGTCCTGGTTAGTATTCAAGATTTTTACACCGCATTCTGCAAATTAATGAAAATCAAGAGCTCTTCACCACTTAGGCAGTCAGCCTTTGTTGGGCAGATCAGACAGAACTCAAATAACCAGATGAACTGCTCTTGTTCTTGAAAAAACTGCATCTTCCAAAATTGCATCTAACATCAGACCTCAAAGTCAGCCTCCTAGTGTGGCAATTTATTATTAACACTTTCCAACAAGATTTGTAAGGTGTAGTCAATTTACACTTTTGCCTAAAAAAGCACATTTAAAACAAATACTCAAAAAACTAAGGTAAAACTAAGGTGATTTCAGTTGTTTTGAGGGCCATGGGGGAATATTTAAACATCAGTCTCCAGTTAAAACATTTTGAAATTACCACACTGAAACAGATTAATTAGTTCAGAGTAAATTGTGTCATCCAGATAGCTGAGCTCTTGACGCATCCGAGATTCGTGAGATAAATTATCAATAACTGAATTAACTGTAGGAGAATTATAAGCATAAAAGTATTGAGTTCTGACCTAGCCAAAACTCACTTATTCTAGACTGCCTATTTTGGGAATAAAGGGTGAGTAATCACAATACTTTAAAAATGAGATACACATTACTGGCAACTTGTTAAAACTCCTGAACCAAAATGCCTTTCTCTCTTCATATTCTGAAATCACACCAGAATTCCTGGCAACAAATTTCAACGAGATTCCATTTGAGAGTCCTTACACTGCTATTTCAACAGCTGACCAACGTAGAATGTGGTTTAGGGACTTTCTCTGGTGGTCCAGTGGTTGAGACTCTGCGCTCCCAGTGTAGGGGGCACACGTGCCGCAACCAGAGATCCCACATGCAGCAACTGAAGATCCTGCATGCCCCAGCTAAGACCCAGAGAAGCCAAATATTTAAAAAAATAAAATGTGGTTTAAGGTCAAGCACCAGTTTGCTTTATAAATCTGCTGGGCAATCAGCTCATATACATAGAAAGGCAATTAGTGGAAAAAACTCAAGTGAGCAAAACACTCCTTTATCCAGAACCTAGAAATCCATGTTTCAAACTCATCTGTAGTGACCAGCAGGTGGTGCTCAAAGAAATTATGTCCAGACTAGAATCCATGGAGTACGCAAACTGCCCTGTTCTCCCCTTCCTACTCTTCCATTTAATGAAAAGCAGTTTTCTGCAGTGAAACCTTCATTGTGGGGAAGTCACAAATCCCTTGATAAATCCTACAGCTGTTAGATTTGTGTGTATCAGCTACCATTTATACTACCCAGCAATGCTTAGAAATCCTATTGTCTCTAATCTTTATAGTAAACACCATTACTTGTCAAAACATTAAGGGGCAAGCTGGGGACAAAATCTTTTAATCATTTAATTTTAGAGCCCTTACCAATGGCCTCATGTGTAAGTGGGAAGGCATTTTACCCAGGAAAATTCAAAAAGGAGAAAAAAAATGCTCCAATTGCAGTGAATTCACCTGTGTACACCTTACAGGATGCTTTCTATTAGCAAAAAAAGCCTATAGGATATGTATCTCGTGATTTCACCAGTTCCAGCTACCTTAATTTCTCCTTCATATCCTAAAATCCAAGGTATCAAATACAGAATTAGACTGTTTCCTCAAATGCACAAGTGTTTAGATTCACCAAACATCAAAACCAGGTATTTAGACAGATGTCAGTTATACCCTAGATCAATTACTATTAACTGCGACCACCTAGTTTTTCCCCTTTGTGACCAGTCCCTTGCAATTTACAGGTTACCAAATTATCCATTATTATAGTTAAGAGCTATTTTTACCCTGCCGAAATGTCAAATTTCAGCAACTTTCAAATTAAAATCTTCCAATGTTCCTTTCCAGTAGGTATTTATTAAAAAGGCACTTAACTTTATTAAACATTTTCAAACTAGAATTTAAGCTTCTCCTACACTCAGTCCCAAATGGACCTTAGTATTTATCACCATACCTCTTTAAACTGTTTTAATCTCCAGTGTGGCAATATTCTGTTCTTCTCTTCACCCAACCTTGCTCATTAGATTAAAATTCCTATAGAAAGTGAATTTCTATTTAAGTGACAGGAAACACACTTAGCTTCCAGCATCTTTTATTTTTCCTAGAATCTGGATACAGTAACTCTAGCAGGGCAATGCTCGATACTATTCAGGCTTCACATTTTAGGTTAATTACCTGAATATTGTAAATGTGAATGCACTTTCCCATAACTGGGAAACTAAAGTTTGATGTAATTCATTTACTCAATACTTATGTAACCATACAAAATTTTATATGCAACATGAGCTTTCATATTATAGAATTTGACCTTCTTACAAACTAGCTTACATAAGTTACTTTGCTTATCCGTCCTAACCTGTGAAGTGTTGTACCAACGCCTTTCTATGATGTACTTAAACAGGTGAATTCTACTTACACAAGGGTAAGAAACCTGAAGCTCCAACCCAGAAATATAAAATTCTTTTGTTTCAGCAGACTTAATACCAGAAATAGATTATGGGCAACTCTTACCTAAGTAGTTGGTACTACAGGAAGTTACAGTGTTGACCAAAAGAAAACACAGGCTTCTCATTAAACTTTTTTAATGGGTCTCAAATTCTGTGACAGATTTTTGGTCAAGTTGTTTCCATTAAAAAGTACTGATTTTAAAAACTAATAACTTAAAACTGCCACACACAAAACAAATGGTCCACAACACGTTCTCCTTTCCTTCTGAAGGTTTTACGATGCATTGTTATCATTAACCAGTCTTTTGCTATTAAACTTAAATGGCCAATTGAGACAAACAGTTCTGAGACCGTTCTTCCACCACTGATTAAGACTGGGGTGGCAGGTACTGGGGATAATATTCATTTAGCCCTCTGAGCTTTCTGGGCAGACTTGGTGACCTTGCCAGCTCCAGCTGCCTTCTTGTCCACTGCTTTGATGACACCCACAGCAACCGTCTGTCTCATGTCACGAACAGCAAAGCGGCCTATCAAAACAAATATTACCATTAGAAACACTTTTTTTCCCCCAAACCTTTAGAAAAGTTTTTAATTACACCAAAAAAGCATCCTTACCCAGAGGAGGATAGTCCGAGAAGCTCTCAACACACATGGGTTTGCCAGGAACCATATCAACGATGGCAGCATCACCAGATTTCAAGAATTTGGGGCCATCTTCCAGCTTTTTCCCAGAACGACGGTCAATCTTCTCCTTCAGCTCAGCAAACTTGCAGGCAATGTGAGCTGTGTGACAATCCAGCACAGGTGCATAGCCGGCACTGATTTGGCCTGGATGGTTCAAGATAATCACCTGGAGAGAAGACTTGCATTTAGTGAGTCTCAAGGACACTTAAAGACTTACAGCAGTGAATAAAAACCTGTCACTTCAGTGTTACCTGAGCTGTGAAGCCAGCTGCTTCCATCGGTGGGTCATTTTTGCTGTCACCAGCCACATTGCCACGACGAACATCTTTGACAGACACGTTCTTGACATTGAAGCCCACGTTGTCCCCAGGAAGGGCTTCACTCAAAGCTTCATGGTGCATTTCAACAGACTTCACTTCAGTTGTCACGTTGACTGGAGCAAAGGTGACCACCATGCCAGGTTTGAGAACACCAGTCTCCACTCGACCCACAGGGACAGTGCCAATACCTAAAATGTTTACAGCACATAATAAATACCTTGTACGAAGGGACAAGACGTCATAACAACCCAGACAAGTTCTGATCGTAACGTTCAACTTACCACCAATTTTGTAGACGTCCTGGAGGGGCAAACGCAAGGGCTTGTCAGTTGGGCGAGTTGGTGGCAGGATGCAATCCAGAGCTTCAAGCAGTGTGGTCCCACTGGCATTGCCATCTTTACGGGTGACTTTCCATCCCTTGAACCACGGCATCTAAAACACAAGACTGTCAGTGTTACCATCAAACATACCCCCTTCCGGGACAATCCTAAAACTCCTGAAAATCACTTACGTTAGCACTTGGCTCCAGCATGTTGTCACCATTCCAGCCAGAAATTGGCACAAATGCTACTGTGTCGGGGTTGTAGCCAATTTTCTTAATGTAGGTGCTGACTTCCTTTACAATTTCCTCGTATCTCTTCTGGCTGTAGGGTGGCTCGGTGGAATCCATTTTGTTAACTCCAACAATGAGCTGTTTCACACCCAGAGTGTAGGCCAGAAGGGCATGCTCACGGGTCTGCCCATTCTTGGAAATACCTGCTTCAAATTCACCAACACCAGCAGCAACAATCAGGACAGCACAGTCAGCCTTTGAAAGAAAACAAGGCCACATCCTGTTAAACAAAAGCTCTTCAAAAGGAGAAACTCATGGCTTTGCCAATGCAGAAGATAGGCCCAGAGTTATTTTCAGGAGTTTTTAATCCTACAAACCTGGGATGTGCCTGTAATCATGTTTTTGATGAAGTCTCTGTGTCCTGGGGCATCAATGATGGTTACATAGTACTTGCTGGTCTCGAATTTCCATAGGGAGATATCAATGGTGATACCACGCTCGCGTTCAGCTTTCAGTTTGTCCAAGACCCAGGCATACTTGAAGGAGCCCTTCCCCATCTGAAAGGATTAAGAATGGTTACTTGGTAACTAAAACACAACCAAACCCCAGCAAGAAACCCCTTCCCCCCACTTATTCGGAAGAAATGCTGCATTCCACTCGATACCGCTACACTTGGGCACGTTCACCTTTTTCTTGCAAGTTCGCGTTCCATGACTTGACGGCAAACTCCGCAACGTACCTTAACTAGTGCAAGTCGGATCTAGACCAGGGGCCCGCTTCTGGAAAACTACCACCTAACGTACTTGCTGACACGCTCCTTACACCATCCTGTCGTTTCACATACCTCGGCAGCCTCCTTCTCGAACTTTTCAATGGTTCTCTTGTCGATCCCACCACACTTGTAGATCAGATGGCCAGTGGTGGTGGACTTCCCCGAATCTACGTGTCCGATCACAACGATGTTGATGTGGGTCTTCTCCTTTCCCATTTTTGCTTAGGTTTGGCGGTGGTTTTCACGACACCTACATTGGGACGGGGGGTGGGGGGGGAACCCCTTCAGATCACCGTCCCGGAGGCTCGGGAAGAAGCCACGATCCCCACTGCAAGGAGCATTACAGCCGGCGCCAAGCTGACCCAACTCTGGTCTCCAACCATCGAACGTGGCGGGAACACTCCCCCATCGCGGGGAAGGGCCCCCCCTGGAGCCGCGAGGAACCGAGGAGCCAGGACAGCGCCCGTCCGCCGCGGGGTCACAGGAAGCAGCGCCGGGCAGGCACCGGCCCGGTGCCTTTGTGTGGGTGACTCACCCGCCGCTCCCCTCCCGGGCCGCCGCGTCCTCCATTTTGAGGCCGTGCAGCGGGGCCGGGGAGCGGCCATCTTTCCGCGCACGCAACTGGTGCCGGGCGGGGCGGCGCTCGGCTCGCCCTGCCGCCCGGCCGCGGCTCGCGGGCCCCGCCTCGCCCCAACGAGGCTGCGCCGGCATGTGCGCCGGCCAGGCGGGCCCGCCGCCCTCCGCGCCTCGCGGCCCCCCCTCCCCCCCGAAAACCGACGAGCGCCAAAAAGCCCGTCCTGTCATAGACCCCGGCCAGCCTCGGCTGCACCGCACAGGACGGAAAAAACCCGCGGCCGTTTGGGGTAAATAGCGGGGACGAACGAGGCGGGCGAGAAGGCGCGGCGGGATCCCCACGCAGCCGCCACAGCGCCCCTGCCAGGCCTCCACCGAAGCACGAGGCCAAGGGGTTTCGAGAAACCGCCAAGGCCTCGAACCCTACCCGCACCCAAAATTCGGCATCAAGAACATGGGGAGGGGGCCCAAGGGCCCGGAGGGCCAAGAAAGGCACGCAAAGGCCGCGGCCGCCCGCCGAGGCCAGGCCCACGGAAGCCACGCCCGGAACTCACCTGTGTCCTGGCGACAAACCCGTTGCGAAAAAGAACGTTCACGGGGACTACGGCACTTATATATGGTCCTCCCCCACCCTCGGGAAAAGGGCGGAGCCAGCACACGACACCACTTT